>NC_057735.1:27633941-27657585 GCF_004010195.1 Chiloscyllium plagiosum
TAATCTAATCTAATCTAATCTAATCATTGACTTGTGGCCATTGTTTTATGATTACACTTTTGTGAAGTATCATCAGAAGACTTCCAACATTAAAGCTACATAACAGGAAGTTTTTTATTATTTTTATTTTATAAAATAATTGACAAAGCTATTATTGCACTCTATTGATTCTTTATTTATGATTGTGTTCATTATCATTTGGAGTAAAATCTCTTTTAAAACACTCTTAAATATATTGATAGTCATTGCCTATATAGTTAATGACAAATGTGAAGTTTTTTGCTTAAAAAAGAACAAAATGTGTTGGAAATTGTGAAACTTGAAGAAATATTCAAAGAAACTCAGATCAAATCATAAGCCAACATGAAAGGTTATTTATATGTAGAAACTTAAAGAATAACTATGTTTTTGTAATACTCTTATATAGATACCAAACAATCATCAATAGATTCACTTCTTTGTTAATCAGAAGTGTTCAAATGTAGGTTCTTGCTCCTAATTTCTTACCTGCTATCAAGGTTTGGATGACTCATACTGATTTCCATCAAAATGCCAGTTAAACTAGACTATCCTATTTTGCTCCTGTCAACAGCTCCAAGCCTCTGTCCTTAATTCAACCAGCTTTTCTTGCTGCTATTTCAAACTGTCATTTAATGTAAATGATTAACATCCTATTTCATCTCATGTTCAACTTCCTGTTCCATATCCGATCATTTAAAAAAGCCTTTACGTAAGTAATTCATTAGTGCATTAACAGTGGTGCAGTGCTGTTTCTGTGCTGTGCTGTATAACTAATTCTACAGAAAACCACTTTTTTCCCAATTTTTGTTGTTTGTTTCTGCCCCCAGCTGTTCGTTTTTCCCACCAAAACTATGTCTAATCATTGTTTTCATCACTGTAATGTTTGACTTCTTCTGTGTCTTTCCAGCACTCTTCCCTTGTAACCATCATTCACTAACCTTAATGCTGCAGACCATAACTCCATAAAGACTCAGACTCCAAACTCCACTCACCCTCTGTCCACCCTAGTTTGCCAACTTTAAAACCTTCACTTTCCTTTACAAACCTTTTCATGGCTTTATTGCAAACTATATTTTTTATGTCTTTACAAGAATATTCCATTTCCTAGCTTTACTTTGCCTCATTTCCACTTATTGCACATATAATGGATGCTCAATCAACTATTATACATTACCCTCTGCAATTCACTATCCAGTTCCTCTTTGTTGAAACATCCTTGTCTGGTTTAAAACCATTTTCCTCACTAACCCTTCTCTTTCTAGTCCCCTTATTTATATACTCAGTGCCTGAGGGTCCAATGTTTTGTATTATGGATTGTTATAAATATGCCATTATTGTTTTCTTCACAAAATCATACATGATATAAATGTCTTGAATTAATTTTTAGAGACTTTATGAGCTCAGCAAAATTTGGCTTTAAATTTGTACTGCAGTCTTGCTCTTCAACGTGGTTTACAAATACTTCACTTCTACAAAATAACATTTCACATTACATTTGCTTTCTGAGAAGCTGTTTATAGGGTAAAACATTGCATTTACCTCTTAGTTCATAGAATTTCAACTTATTGCACTTTGATGGATGAAAAATTGACATTTCAGCTTCCATATTTGTATGCATTCTCCAGAGAATGTATTTATCATTTCACACTGCTTTCAAGAAATGCCAATGCAAGATCTCCCAATAGAAAATATAGAAAAATTAATCATGTACCTTCCTTAAGTTTTTCTTATTGCTCCCTCGAATGGCAGCCAGAAGCTGATCTCTTGAATTCTGTTCTTGAGCTGGTGGCCTGTCTTCCAACTTTCGTTCAGATACAGGCGTCAAGGAATTTCTTAGCTTCTTGGTCTCTTCATGTTCCTCTCCAGTCCTCTTGCTTTGTAATTTGTGGTTCTGAGTCACTGAGTTGGCTTTTTCTGGCAGGACTGGGGGAGGAGGAGGAGGAGGAGCAGGTGGTGGTGCATGTCTAGCAGCCTTCTTTGGGGTTGGTTTAGGGGATGACCAAGGTGAACTTCTGGGGGAAGATTGTGGAGAAGGTTTAGGTGATTTTTGCATGCCAGGTGTCTTTGGGACTTCAAGTGCTTGTTTTTTGTCCCCTGCTTGCCCCTGTCTTTGCTCCTGTAAACGTTTTTGCCTTTGTTTATCCATGTTCCTACTTAATAAGTTTGTCACAGTCATACGTGGCCCTGCCAACTCAAAATGGTAGCCCAGCTTAAGAAGGGTGGTATTTTCTTTTAAAAGTTTGGCAATATCCATCTCAACTTGCCCTCCAAATATGTGACGCTGATTGTGGAATCTGAATTCTGTCAGTACATTATTCTGCTGCAAAGCTCTCATGATAGCAATGACACCTTTGCCAGAAATGTAGTTGGATTCCAGATTGAGGTTTGTTATGCTTTTGTTTGTCCTTAACACACCAGCAACAGCAAAAGCAACATGGTCATCCGCATGAGTATTGGCAAAGCTAAAGGTTTTCACAATAGTGTTTTCTAGCAACGCATCAGCAAAACGTATTAAAATGTCATTGTTTATTCTCTCTGCATTATTTAAATTCACTTCAATTATGTTTGGATCATTGTTCCTTACTTTTTCTATTGACTCATCATAAATGGTCGGAGTTGTTTGTGTTTCTGAAGCTTTTGGCTGTTTTTTCTCCTCAACGTTTTGTGCACTGGATGAATCTTTACATTGTGTTGAACAGCACTTACTAGAGTTTGTCACAGAAGGGCTGGAGCAGTTTTCATCATTCTTAAAGTCTTTTGAGTCACTCCTTGTCTTAGAGTATCTTTCCTCTTTGATGATTTCCTTTGATGTTTCTTCTTTGGATTTATTCAGTTTTTCTTCTTTTCCTCTTGCTTGCAACTCGCTGCTCTTCTCTTTCTCCTCTTTGTTTTTCCCCTTTATCTCTTTGCTCTTCAGCCTTTCTTCTTTTTCTTTACCCTTGATGTCTTTTATCTTAGCACTATCCACATCTTTTTCATTTCTTTCATGCCTTCCTTTTGTTTTAGTAGCTTCCTCACTTTTTTTTGTATTTTCATTGTCTATCTCTTTAACTGCTTTATTTTCCATTTCATGTGATGTGGATTGATTACATAATTCATCTGGGGCTTGCCCATCCTAAAAGAAAGGAAATGGATATATGAAAGAGTATGGAATTAATGAATATTGCTATTAAATTTCTACTGTTTTCTAAAGCTTTATACACTTTAAAAATACAAGACAAGTAATTCGTAAAATTTAGAACCATTTTGTTATAGTAATTATGATCAAATAGGCTATCAATATTTAATTTTCATCATTTGACATTTATACCTGTGACTTTCATGGACAAGTTGCTGACCTAAAATGGCTGCTGTGTTCACCTGATATGACCAGGCAACCCATATGGAATATACAAAACTGGCTGCCTCAGAATTACCATTTCAATCAACAACCACTTTAATTCAGTGGTCACAAAATCTACATACCTTATTTTGATCACACCTGCAAAATAACTTCACATATTGGAGGTGGAAGTTTATTTATGGAGTGTTCAGTTTAGAAAAGACAATGGACTTGAAATATACAAAAAAAATTTCAATATTCTTCTTTGAGCAACAAAGGGGGAAAAAGCAACATTAACTGATTGCAGCAAAGGGTATGACAAGCTACTCTCTCCTTTTGTCTCCCCGAATCTCAACAAAACACTGGTGATGAATAAACTTGGGAAAACTGTTGACTGGAAATCAAAGGTATCTGCAAGCTTCATCACTCTCGAGAAAACAGGACAACAGTTGGGATCCATGTTTCACTGTCATCACTCGAAGGTGGTAAAAAACTAACCTGTTATCATCCTATTGCACTAAGTACCCCTTAGTCCCCACATTCTATGTAAGCTCATTTGCTTTATTTTGTGTGTGTGGTTGTAGTGCATTTTATTATTATATTACTTGGAAATGGCTCTTGTTTACTTTCTAACTGGGGGTTAAGTAAGTTAATTGCAGCTCTGTACTAAATAGGAAGATAAAAATAAAACTTGGTGAGACTAGCCCAGAAGTAGATTATGGAAAAGGTGAGCTTGTATATTTATCAGGTTAAAATCATGATTGACTGAAATTTCCCTGATTTAGTCAGCCTGATTTTAATTAGTAAGGCAAACATGAGGACTGCTGATTTTATTTAGTGCTCATTCAAATGTCAGCTTGCCTCTTTTGCTTTCATCTTTTCTTGAAAATTCTCAACGAAATACTTGGCCAATTGACAAGACCATGTAAAGGTGGGGAATCTGAACGTTGAATGAGCAAGCTTGGCAAAGCTTTTTAACTGAGCCATGACATTGGTGCCTCAAGCAATGTGGGTAAGGTGGCATGATGGATCTGTCAAAGGAAAGATTTCTAATTAAAGGAACTCAAGCATGGCTTGCAAGTACTCACTTGCATATGGATGTTTGAGTTTGCAGCAACCAGAAAAATGGAGAGGAACCCCAGGAATCTGCTTCATAGGTCTCTCACTTTTAACTGGAGGAGCTGCAATGGGATGTTAGGGATTACAATGACGTGGGCATTCCAGCTCAGACAATACTGAGAGACAGTTGGCCTCTGTTGTGCCTGCCTCTGAAATAGAAGGCACTAATATCTTCTAGGCTAATCATATGCAAAACTACTCCCATAGGTGCGGTAGCTTATTGGATAACTGCTGTCATCGGTGATACAACAATAAATTATTTAGATAATTCCACACCATAGCAAATGAACTATTCAAAACGCTGCACTGTAAAGCCAAACTCTGCAAACTGTTCAGCAACTAGGCTTGCATATTCATCAGTTATAAACATTGCAGAATGCAACTCAGCTCATCTTCAGTGTACCAAATTTGACACCCCGATCTTGACATCCAAATTAACTTGTAAACTACTTGACAATACCACCAGTATAAAGCAGCCCGACTTACATTAGCTGTTTCCTCAACACCACTGTCATCATTTTTATACATTCTTTTGGGAACAGAAATGTGGAAGATAAAGTAGTTTAATGTTAAAATAATTATAATTGTTTTTTAGTGTTGATCACTGTTTTATATTTCAAATATAATGTTTATACCTATGGTTTTTCCCACTTCACATACATTTGCTTTCACATTCTAACATCGTCCTAAAATGATGAAATTTCTAAAAGTAGAAATGACTTGGTTAGACATATTACAGACTTGAATGATTACACTGTATCCAATGAATCTCTCTTTTTCTTCCTCTTTTCACTGCTCAAGTCCAGTGGCGTAAGAGGTAGACAAGGGTGTGGTTAGTTTTCCATGGGACAGATCGCTAGTCTTTAATATCTTAAATTCAATATCTTCACTATTGTATAGAAAGCTTTGAGTTTGTTTTCAACAGAAGGATTGATCTATCCATTCCCAATTCCTTTCTTTACCCATTCCAGTCTCCTCTGTCATAAACGAATAACTTAATACTACTCTTGTCACATAAATGCCTAAGGATGTAATATTTGTCTATTTGTTAACTGTAATAAATTTCTGTTGGATTCTTTAATATTGTGATATCTGTGAACAGTTTCTTATGTTACAGGAAATAACATAATCTTTGTAGCAGTAGGTAAAATACTTTTGGATGCAATCTCTTAACAATCCATGAAAGTAACATTGATAAATTAGCATTGGTACTCAAAGATGTCAGATGAATGTGACATGGGGAGTCCCTCTGACATGAAAAAACACCTCTATACTCTCCTTGACAATTATATGTATGTTTTAACCTACTTGGTGGGAAAAAAAGCAAGCAATTATGTTTATGAACAATTTCATTTTTCATGTTATCACACTATCAAGTAGGCCATCAGATCACTGTTTCACAATCAATAATAAGTTTCTGTTTCTGAATTATTATGCACTTCTTCACTTGGGATAAGGTTCCAGGGGTAGGCTTACCAGCGGTCTTGCCACAGCCTGATTGATTAGTGGTGCAGTGTGTCTTCTCTGGAAGAGATTGTGCCGATCTTACATTGGCTTGGCAGCCAACTGTTGAGACCTCTGACCTCTCAAACAGATTCCTCCATTATCATATTACACTCCCATACAGTCTCCAGTATTACTCTCCCTTGTGGAAATAGCCTCACTAATGGGGCCCTACTTAACAAACTTTATGTAATTTAAGTAATGCACTTCTGTACTGCGGCATTAATAAATAATCATATAACTAGGAGCAAGAGTAGGCATTTGGCTCTTTCAGCCTGCTCTGCCATTTAATATAATCATAGCTGTTCCTTTATCTCAATGTCATATTCCTACTTTCTCTTCTTACACCTTAATACATTTAATATCTAAAAATTAATCCAAACAACTCAGTGACCTAGTCTCTGCAGCCTTCTCTGGTAGTAAATTCCACAGATTGGCCATCCTCTGAGTGAAAAATTATTTTCTCACCTCATTCATAAATGGTGTACCCCATATTCTGAGACGAGAAAGCCTGGCTCTGGACTTTAAACCAGGGAAACATACTCCCATCACCTAACCCTTTTAGCCTTTTATAAATGTCCAATTAAGAAAGAAATAGAAGGACATTTAATAATGCTAGACATAATCAAATATAGTCAACATGGTTTTGTGAATGGAAAATCAGGTTTGACAAATTTTCTTGAGTTCATTGAGGATACAAAAAGTAAAATTGATAAAGACGAGTCAGTAGATGTAGTGCATTTGGATTTTCAGAAGGGATAAAATAAGGTGTCACATGATGTGTATTTCACAAGATAGGAGCTCAAGGTTGTGGGATAATGTGTCACCCTGAATTGAGGATTGGTTAACAAACAGAAGACAGATAGTCAGGATGAATGGATCTTTTTCAGGTTGAAAAGATATAATTAATGGAGTACCATAAGGATCTATCCTACAGTCTCAATTTTTAACTACCTATATTAATGAGTTCAAGTTCTGCCCCTTCCTTTAAACAGTTAAAAAGAGTATAATATACCCAAATTTTATGATGATGCAAAAATAGGTGGGAGGGCATGTTGTGATGAGGATATAAGGCATCTGATTGGAGATATAGGAAATAAAATAAGCTTTTTGGCATTAAATAAAATGCCGTATTGTAGCCAAACTCTGAACTATACATGAAAGTAATAAATTAACATTTGTACTCACAGATGGCCGATGAATGTAATAAGGGGATTCCCTCTGACAGATGAAAAAATAAATCATCTATATCCTTGTTGATAACTGATTAGTATGCAAGGCTCATTGCTAGAAATGGACAAAATCTGGCAGGTAAAGTTTAATGTAGGAAAGTGTGAGACCATGCATTTGGTCAGAAGAATCAACAAGTAAACTATTATTTAAATAGAGTGGGACTCCAAAAATGTGCAGCACAAAGGGATCTGGGTGTACTTGTTCTTGAAACACATAAAGTTAACATGGAAGTGCAGTAAGTAATTCAGAAGGTAAATTAGTCATTAATCACTATACATTAGTGATCTGGACAAAGGAACTGAAGGAATTGTTGTTAAGTTTGCAGATGAAACAAAGATAGTTGGAGGAACAGCTGGTGTGGAGGAAATGAAAAGGTTGCAGAAGAACCTGGACAAATTAGGAGAGTGGGCAAAGAACTGGCAGATAGAATATAATGTGGGACAAAATGTGATCATGCACTTTGGTAGGAAGAATAAAGGCTTAGATTATTTTCTAAATGGGGAAAGCCTTCAGAAAGCTCAGGTAAAAAGGGACTTAGGACTCCTACTTCAAGATTCTCTTCAGGCTAATTTGCAGGTTCACTGACGATCAGGAAAGCAAATTCAATGTTAGCATTCATTTCAAGAGGAGAAAGTGAGGACTACAGATGCTGGAGATCAGAGCTTAAAAATGTGTTGCTGGAAAAGTGCAGCAAGTCAGGCAGCATCAAAGGAACAGGAGAATCGACGTTTCGGGCATAAGCCCTTGGCACACTCTCCTCATTCCTGAAGAAGGGCTTATGCCCGAAACGTCGATTCTCCTGTTCCTTTGATGCTGCCTGACTTGCTGCACTTTTCCAGCAACACATTTTTAAGCTTCATTTCAAGACGGCTAGAATAGAAGAGGTGAGAATGTGCTGCTGAGGTTATATAAGGTTATGGTGAGACCGCATTTGGAATATTGTGAGCAATTTTGGGCCCCATACCTAAGGAAGGATGTGCTGGCATTGAAGTGTGTCCAGAGGAAGTTTACAAGAATGATCCTGGGGATGAAGACTTGTCATATGAAGAGAAGTTGAGGACTCTGGATCTGTCCTCAATGGCGTTTAGAAGAATATGGGGAGATCTAATTGAAACTTACAGAATACTGAGACAGCTAGATAGAGTAGATGTGGAGAAGATGTTTCCACCAGTAGAAGAGAGTAGGACCGAAGGCGCAGTCCCAGAGCAAGGGATGACCCTATAGAACTGAGATGACAAAGAATTTCTTCAGTCAGATTGATTAATCAGTAGAACTCATTGCCACAGACGGCTTTGGAGGTCAAGTCATTGAGTGTATTTAAGATATTGATGGGTTCTTGATTGGTAAGGGGACCAAGGATTATGGGGAGAAGGCAGGAGAATAGGGATCACATGGTGGGGCAGACTCGATGGGCTGAATAGCCTAATTATGCTCCTATATTTATGGTCTAGAATGACTGCATTAAAATAAGCAGAGACCTTTTCAGCCAAAGTTGTCCCAAGTATTTAGAATATCAATATGGTATAATTTCTAGCCTTCATTAGTTACACTTTATGCATCTTATATTACAAAACATGCCCTGGTGTAAACCCACTAAAAAGTGAATGCAACAACTGAGACTTAGCAAAATCCACATCTATGGTTGAAAGTTTTCGAATGATGCAATGCAATATCAAATTAATGTCAAAATGGGACTCAAGAAGGAACTTCTCATGTCTTCAAATTTACAAACAACAAAACATCCAAGGCAGTTATTCAAAGCATGAGTCCCTGGATTTGAAATAGTATGGTTATAAGAATAAGAGAAAGGTAAGGGCATATGAAGAAAGGTCTCTTAGCTCATTATTGAGTTCCCTGACTCTCCATCCAATTGTATCTTGAGCAAACTGAAATTTACCAAAAATCAACCAAGTGTCAATTTTGTGGAGTTTCACAGGTTTGTCTTCCTAAGTGCTAGCAAGGTATCTCACGTAATTCTTCACTGCACACCTCATTAAATATGCACCAACTTCTGCGGTTCTCACATTATCTTGCAGTCATCAGCAGCAGCAGTTCTCACCACTGCCAGGACTTCCGCTGCTAGTGCCTTTATTAAAGTTATTATTATTATTGTTCACCAAGTCAATTGCTGCTAGCTATGAATGGCCCTTGACAGTATATGTAATGGGAGGAAAATGAGAAACAGCTTCTGAGGGCATGCAGGTGACACTAGTAACATTTCATTGGAAATAGAAGCTCACATTCATAAATGCTTTGCTACTTTAAATCATCACCTGACTGATCAACTGTCATAGAAAATGCAATCACAAGAACCAAGCTGTATAGTCTTCTCGTCCTTTACACTATCACGTTAGAACCCTATCTAAGGGATTTCTACTCTTTCCTAACACCCAGCATTGCATCTTATCATTGTTCTTGTCTAAAATGGCCCAGTTTCTGCCTGACTTGGTAGGACAGCGCAAACTGATAATGCAGTGAGAAAAGCAGGTTACAGCAAACAGTAATGCTTGGAAATGGACATGCTGGAGTTCTAATTTGAAGCTTGTAAGTCAAATCAGACCAAAATGTATAATTTGCAAATTTTACTTGTATTCTTCTGGGTACTGACCAGACACCAGCCTGATCTCTGTGCATCTCCTGATTGCTTTAGTATTAATCTCCTATCTGGTTATGTTGGCTCTGCAGTACTGGCGGTGCCCCACTCTCTGGAGCATAATGGGCACTGATCCTGACTGTCCTACCACTTGACTGACTGGCAAATTCTGCCTGACTTTGTGTCTGCACTAAGAGCAAACAGAATACAGTGTGCCTCTAAGTTCTGAATGATATGGCAATTCACAAAAAAGCAAGGCAAGAAAGAAGTGCTGCTAGCATTCAAATGGGTACAGAGTGAGTGAGTGCTAGGACAGCTAACTAAGAGCCATGAGATTCACATATTCCAATGCATGAGATAAATGCCTGTCCCTATGTACCAAGAGGCAGCAGCATTGCAATGTAAGGTACTGATGCTCTCTAAAACACAGCATTTAAGCGATAAACTGTATTTTAAGGTCATCCAAAATATGCTAGTGATGATGGTGAATGTCTGATGCCAACACCTGTGGATGGAGGGTGGAGATAGTTGCTGCCCCGGACCATACTGAAATGTTAGGGACTATTGGATAAGGTATAGACCATAGGCTCAAGCAGCAAGCTGGAGCTTCCAGGTACCCATTCTAATTTTCACACTGAGAATTGTTGCCATTTAGTCTTTCTCTGCTGCAAGGAAAAACAGACAATTGTCTGTAAATGTGATGAATTTAGATACTAATGAAACATGAGTACATGCAAATAGGGTGCTGACTGCTCACTAGCAAGATACTTATCTCACCAATCAAACATCAAGTGAAAAATTGGATGTTTTTGATATCAAGAATCTCATTTTTCTGATCTTGACGAATTTCTCAGATTGATTTGCCATTAGTCACAACATTCATGTACTGGGAAAGATCAGATGAAAATTCTATGACTTCCCAGCCTGGGAGACAATCATAATTATTTATCACTCTAAGAGTAAAGGAATTCTTGATAATATCCATTTTAAATTTATGTTTATCTCACTTTCATTTATTTTCTCTAGCCTTAACTTTCATGGCTTATGCTGCCTTTATCTTCATTATCTTCTGTGTACAATTTAATATTTATGTATGTTAATTAATTTTCTCTAAACATTTTTTTCTTTCTATACTCTACAGGTTGAACTTCTCTAAATTCTCCCTGCGGTTTGGCCCCTTTTCATTTGATTCTTATTCATATTAATTGTACCTTTTCCAATGCAAATATATCTTTCAAATCTCAACAGTAAATATAACAGTGTTTGACAATAGATTGGCAATATTTTATATTGAAAAACCAAATAATGTGGTAATATAAGTAACACTCAAAAATGATTGCATCATTTGAGAGTAATATTAAAACATAAAGCAAATTGTCTACTTTGACCTTTCTCACTCCTTACTGTATTAAAAGTTTTCTAAATAGCATTACATGTATGTTGGCCCTTATTAACTGATCTGAAAATGTGTTGCTGGAAAAGTGCAGCAGGTCAGGCAGCATCCAAGGAGCAGGAGAATCGATGTTTCGGACATGAGCCCTTCTTCGTCCTGCTCCGTGGATGCTGCCTGACCTGCTGCGCTTTTCCAGCAACACATTTTCAGCTCTGATCTCCAGCATCTGAAGTCCTCACTTTCTCTTTATTAACTGATGCTAATCAACAATAACGTGAACAATCACTGAAGTAACATACCCAAAATGCAATTAAATTTAACAGTTAGATTGATATTTATAGCTGTATATATTTAACATTCAACGTGCTTTTGCATCATTCTTACTGAACATTTTGTGAAAGGCTCCATATAATCCCTTCTGTTTTAGATGCACTAAAGTTCACACAGAGTGAATACAGCCAAGGATAGGACTGACATAAAAATAGGTTATTGACATCTTCAAACCTAAAGATAGATTGGCAGATGTCCATGAAGAAAGTAACTGTCAATAGTAAGTTGCTTAGCAACAACAACTCTTGCTGCAAATCCACCGATCATATATTTTGCACTGACAGGCAAGCTCACTTATATATTTTAAGCAAGATGGAGACAACAAGATGCAGAGATTCCAAAATATAGTGCAATTTTGTTTCTGATTGGAGCTCCTGATTGCCTAAAGTTTTTCATGTTGAATAACCCAGAATCAGGATGGTCTAGCATGCCAACAGACTATCTGATAGAGAGACAAGACAAAACTTTACATCCCTCATTCTACATTTTTGCCTGAAACGGAAATGAAAGTCTTAGAGCAAGTCAACTCAAGATGTTCAATATTATAATGCTGATATATGGTTAATCTATTATCAGTTCCTAGTCTAAGCATGAACAGTCTAGACCTGAGGATCAAAGCTATATACTGTATCTAAGAATCTTCAAATGGAGAGTGGTGCACATACAGTCACAAGTTCATTTTTAAAGATAAAAGCAAGAAATACTGGAATGCTATCTTAGAGACAAGTAGAGGTCTGGAAACATACAGAACATATAATTCACACATTCCCTGGATTTTACTTGGTACTTACAGACTAACTTAGACAGTCATTAATACTGAGTAATAATTCAGCTAGGATGTTTTGGAGGGTGAGTAACAATTTGGATTGAATCCTTAAAGTGAAAGTAGTAAACATTTGCTTTCTGTTCTGACAGCCAATTTCCCCAACTCATTTTAAGGAGATGTGAGCAAACATATTTTACAAGTTCCAGTAAACTAGTATCTAAAGTCTGCTGAAGTGGATTGGCATTGGTTATCACAAAAGACCACTTGCAGTTTAAGTACTCTTACACAGTACTACTAATATTAGAGTTCTCAATGTCTGATAGACCACCATGTACAATCTCTTCAATATAATTCAATAACATTGAATATGGGTTTCAGTTACTGTAACACAGTTAACTATGAGTAGAAATTCTTTAGGAATGATTATTTAGGAAAGATAAAAGACGAAAGAAATGTAAAGCCAAAATCTGCTCATCCAGGTACTGGTAAGCTTACTGTGTTTGATCCTGGTGTGTTTACTAGCTTCTGACAATCATTTTTTGCCATTGTCTTCTGCCACCTAAGAAGTGCCCTATCAAGAAATTTTTGATTACACAATGCACAGAAACCATTTTGACAAACTGGCATCATAGATCCTTTATTGACGTTAGCTGAAAGCTTCATTGTCACTAGAAACATTATTGAATTGACTCCGTATCTATAAAATAGTTATCTTGAAGTGTAATGGCTCCCAGTTGCCTAGCCAGGATTACAATGAAATTGCTGGTTCCCCTTTCTATGATAGCACAAATGGAATGGCAAATCTTCAATTTCCTTGCAGTAATTACTTATTGATGAGGCGAAATTAACAATATCTTTTATTGATTAATAGTAACTATGCTTTGCTTCTGTAATTAAATCCTTCTTGTTGTGCCCATTTTGTACTGTAAATATAAGTATTCAGTGAATTAGGGAACAAATGTCTTCCAAAATGCATTAGTTACATTGAATTCTGTTTTAAAAACAGAAATGGGGCTTGGTGCAATGACTTCAATAGGTCACTCAAAACATTTCAGGGGCCAATGCAGAGTAGCTCAAAGATCACACTTACTTTGTGTTAGAAGACACAAAATAATAGAGGCAGACTTCATGCAGAAAAGACCAGTTTAGCTGAATGCCAAGAAGGCTACTGAATTACACTGGTTCTTTGCAATCTAGGGCTCAGTTAGAATTCAAGAGCAGTTGGATAACTTCATACAATCAAACCTCAGGATGGGTTGTAGAAGTCAGTAGGCAGCTAAATGTCAGAGTTGGGGCTTAGAATGAGCCGTATGTCACTATTTGTTCAGTGCAGCAGGAAATGAGTGTTGACATTGCAAAAGAAATTGATGCAGCTGAGCAAGATTAGAACTCAGGAATAAATCCAGGACAGTACTAGCTTTGGGAAGATCACTGACTGCAAAAAAGGCAAATAGTCCCAGGAAAGGAGGGTGAACAGAAGCAGTTGTTAAGATTGACATGGCAAATGGCTTTTGAGAGTAATCAAAAACTAGGTCTTTGAAAGAGAAGAAATTACAATTCCTTGTAAAGTCTTAAGGTTTCTCAACTCACATTGTGATTGGCTCTATCCTCACTGCATTTGCTATTTAATGTGCGTTTGGCCACAGATTGCCTCTTATCCACATGACTTCAGGTTAATCCTGGATGTTATAATATAAGGTGTATGTATGTTATACTGTAAAGACTACCCTGTTTGTCGAAACTATGAAATCCTTTTTAATAAGTCCCTGGATCTTACACTGTGCCTACTTTAAATATAAAAGTTACCAGTTCCTAACCAGGCTATAACATACATTTGGATATCTAATTTGGGGTCATAGCTCATTCAGATGTTGTATGTTAGATATCTTGTGATTTCAATGTGGGAAATATGGAGATCTACTTTTCTATGTCATGTGTATGATTACTAAATTTTTCTCTTTTTAAAAGTTTCACTAACATATACAGCTGATACTTCATCTTCGACATTATCTTTCTCATTGTGTGATTTAACATTAACAGTGACACTAGTCATAGAGCCATAGAGATGTACAGCACGGAAACAGACCCTTCGGTCCAACTCGTCCATGCCGACCAGATATCCTAACCTAACCTAGTCGTATTTGCTAGCACTTGGCCCCATATCCCTCTAAACACTTCATATTCATATACTCATCCAGATGCCTTTTAAATGTTGTAATTGTACCAGCCTCCACCACTTCCTCTGGCAGCTCATTCCATACACGCACTACCCTCTGCATGAAAAAGTTGCCCCTTAGGTCCTTCTAAATTTTTCCCCTCTCGCCCTAAACCTAGGCCCTCTAGTTCTGGATTCCCCCAACCCCAGAGAAAGGACCTTGTCTATTTACCTCATCCATGCCCCTCATGATTTTATAAACCTCTATAAGGTCATACCTCAGCCTCTGATGTTTCAGGAAAAACAGCCCCAGCCTATTCAGCCTCTCCCTATAGCTCAATCCAAGATGAAGGATAGGGAAAAATTGTGACTGTAAGAGCTGCTCCTTTTTTTGAGGTATTTTATTTTTAGTCATCAAATCCTTTGCCGTTCCTGATGATAGGAGAATAAAGTAACATGCTCGTGGTAGTTTGCAAGCTGAATGTGTGTCATAACACTGACATGACAATGATAGATTGTGCTATGCTATTCTTTGATGCTTTAAATTGATGCTTTTCCTTAAGTGAATCAATATCCTTGAAAAGAGCAGACAGACTTTTATCTATCATTGACTAATGTCTAAAGATTTGTTTCAGCTGTTGCACAGAATTTTCCAGCCGCTGTACTTGATCAGAAATCTTCTCAATGCACTCAACTGATTTTTTACAGATTGCTCATTTGATATCAACATGGGGAGCTTTTATAAATGTATGGAGCTAAATATTATCATTTTTTTACTGTAAGGAACATGAAATAATTTTTCAGGATCTTTACTCCAGTTCAAGTTCAAATTGATTTTCTTGTCTTTAATGATTCAGATTGAAGTAATAATGCTTGTTTTATTTTCAATAAATTCAAATTTGTCTAGAAATTCCCTTGTTGCAATGATTTCTACTCACCTTTCCATCTCTTTGTGCTATGCTTTACTTAAATATTACCATGATTAAATCCTCCAAGTGATTTAGGTAGGAAGCCCAAGAGTACAATTTAGTGTCTGGATTGGTTTCATGAGGAGTCCTACACATGGACTCAATGCTTTGGGTCAGAAAGAAGAGAATTGACCAACTCGCTGAAGACAGCCCAGCAGTACCTGCTGTAAGTTTAATTGCGTGACCATCAGGTAGAAATAGAGTTATTCTCAGTCATGCACTGAAACAGCCTGCATTTGGATACTTAGTCCTAGTTGAACGTAGTTACCAGAGATTTTCCATCATTTCATAAAAGCACAGCTAAAAATTGACATTTTAAGGAGAGATGGGGAAAATCACTCAAATGAGTTCCTGTGTCATGTAGCAATTAATAAACAACAATATGAAGTAACAATATAATTGCATAAAGCTCATGCAATTGAACCACATGTGAACTTTCATCACAAAACTAAACATTTAATTTATTACAAGATTAACAATGTACTGTATAATAATGCAATGTATATTCTTGAGGGTAATTTTATCTGAACTGTTTCCATGGTTTCAGTGTGAATCTTAAGCTCTATGACTTCCTTCCTCAAATGTGGTAAGCATACAAATTATAATGTATATTCTTCTATCTTCAATCAAAATCCTCCTGACACACTTTATAACTAAACAAATCCAAGTCTAGCCCTTATCAGATCTCAATCTACTTCTACAAACTATAATCCTATACTTGACATACCCTGGGTCACCAATGATCATTGTCTCAGAAAACTTACTATTTAACTATTGAACTCACCTTTGTCCTCAACTTTACCATTCAAAGTCGAGTCTTGTTTCTTTGGATTTTTTTTTATTCAGACCCCTTTGTCCTGAATCCAGTATCAGTTAATTGGTGTTATCAGTCTGAACTAAAATAACTCAAAATTTCAATGGCAACATGTCCTGGAAGAATTTACAATCTGCATTTTTAACCACACAGCAGTTTAACATGAATGATTGTCTTCAACATATATGGCAATATCACATTTTATAATGTACCTCGACCGCTGACAATCATGGGAATGATGGAATGTGGAGGCAGAGAATGAAAATAGAGCAGATATTTGCTTGAGAATTGGAGTGAGGATGAACTACAAAATGGGGATAAGATTTGTTTTTGTGAAATCTTCAGTTAAAAGTGTGATCATTGTTGTTTGGAGTGAAGGCAGTCAAATTGTAAACAGCACATTGTAACTAACAATGATTGAAAGAATAGCTAGAAGCTCTGATGCTGATTTAGCTTGTTTTACTGAATGTTCTACAGAAGTCGAGTCTTTGCTTAATAGTGCCATGGGATCGTTTATGTCCACTTGAGCTGGAAAAACCAATCTTATTCAATATCTCATTCAAAAGATAATATTTTCACTCACACATCATATCCTTACCGCTGCTCTGAAATATAGCCTGAATTATGTGCTTTCAGCAGATTTACTGCTGTTTTTATTCTCACTAACATCCAATGTAGATTTTTGAAATGGAGTAAGTCACGGGCTATTTGACAGACTGTAAGAAGGATTTTGGTTTGCAGTTGAGGCATCTACTCTGGCTATTATAAACAATATCCCATCCAACAAAATTTGGCTGCATTCCATCAGAGGATTTGTTTAAATCAGTGGCCTGAAGCTTTTCCTAATTAGGATGGCAGGTTCATGACAGAGTGCGTTTCATGAACTCTACAATGTACTTCATCCAGCTGTACTTCAGCTTGAGACTGTCGATCTTTATGGAGTATGCAAACTCCATATGGTTTGTTTGAATGGATCTTGGGATTGTCGAGATTATTTCTGTAAAAAATATGTGACCCCAAAAGCAAGTGTTTTCTTTATTCAATGATTTTTTTTTTCTGTTCGTCATTACAGACAGTTAGCTCTTCTAACCTTGACCAATGAATATGTTTTCCCAAGTGTTCATAAGAAGCTCTGCACTAATTCAATTACAGTCAAGAGTGTGGTACTGGAATAGCACAGCAGGTCAGGCAGCATCTGAGGAGCAGGAGAATCGATGTTTTGGGCATAAGCCCTTCATCAGGAATGAGGCTTGTGAGCCAATGAAGGGCTTATGCCCGTAACATTGATTCTCCTGCTCCTCAGATGTTGCCTGACCTGCTGTGCTTTTCCAGCACCACACTCTCAACTCTGATACTCCAGCATCTACAGTCCTCACTTTCTCCTAATCCAATTATTGACATAACTTAAAGAAAAAAAGCATGATGATTCTAGCTCAAACCCTGCCATCTCCAAACATTTTGAGTTTAAATGAGCTGTCACAATGTTTTGACCCACGCCCACCTGCCAGAGATGAGGAATAAATGTTTCAGAACAATGGTTAGATATTTAACAAAATGGCAACCATTATTGGATTGCTATTCCTAAGTTTCTGAATCACAACTGAGCTCCATATTGGTGGTCTGATCTTCTGTAGCCAGGTCCTTCGAAATATGGCGCAGACATTCAATAGAATTGTTTTCTTGAAGCACTGGATTATTTGGGGAAAAGGGGGGAGTGTGGGAAATATGCTTTACTTGTGCTGTGGTTCCAGCTCCTGTATTCTGGTAGAGTCACAGAGTTATACAGCATAGAAGCAGACCCATTTGTCCAACTCATCCATGCTGACCAGATATCCTAAGTTGATCTAGTTCCATTTACCAGCATTTGGCCCATTTCTCTCTGGTCTCTTCCTATTCATGTTTCCATCCAGATACCTTTTAAATATTGTAATTGTACCAGCTTCCACCACTTCCTCTAGCAGCTCATTCCATACATGCACCATCCTCTGCTTCAAAAAGTTGCGCCTCAAGTGCCATTTAAAACCTTCTCCTCTCACCTTAAAACTATGCCCTCTAGTTTTGGATTCCCTTATCCTGGAGAAATAGACCTTGGCTATTCACTCTAAGCATGCCCCTTGTGATTTTATAAACATCTATAAGGTCACCCCTCACCATCTGACATTCCAGGGAAAAAAGACCCTTTCAGCCTGTTAGAGTCATAGAGATGTACAGCACAGAAACAGACCCTTCGGTCCAACTTGTTCATGCCGACCAGATATCCCAACCCAATCTAGTCCCACCTGCCAGCACCTGGCCCATATCCCTTCAAACCCTTCCTATTCATATATCCATCCAGGCGTCTTTTAAATGTTGCAATTGTACTAGTCTCCACCACTTCCTCTGGCGGCTCATTCCATACACGTACCACCCTCTGCATGAAGAGGTTGCCCCATAGGTCTCTTTTATATCTTTCCCATCTCATCCTAAACCTATGCCCATTAGTTCTGGACTCCCACACGCCAGGGAAAATACTTTGTCTATTTATCCTATCCATATACCTCATGATTTTATAAACCTCTATAAGGTCACCCCTTAGCCCCAGATGCTCCAGGGAAAACAGCCCCAGCCTATTCAACCTCTCCCTATAGTTCAAATCCTCCAACCCTGACAACATCCTTGTAAGTCTTTTCTGAACCCTTTCAAATTTAATAACATCTTTCCAATAGGAAGGAGACCAGAATTGCACACAACATTCCAACAGTGGCCTAACCAATGTCCTGCACAGCCACAACATGACCCCTCAACTCCTGTACTCAATACTTTGACCAATAAAGGAAAGCATACCAAACGCCATCTTCACTATCCTATCTACCTGCAACTTCACTTTCAAGGAGCTATGAACCTGCACTCTAAAGTCTCTCTGTTCAGCAACATTCCCTAGGATCTTACCATTAAGTGTATAAGTCCTGCTAAGATTTGCTTTCCCAAAATGCAGCACCTCACATTTATCTAAATTAAACTCCATCTGCCACTTCTCAGTCCATTGGCCCATCTGATCAAGATCCTGTTGTAATCTGAGGTAACCTTCTACGCTGTCCACTACACCTCCAATTTTGGTGTCATCTGCAAATTTACTAACTATACCTCTAATGCTCACATCCAAATCATTTATACAAATGATGATAAGTAGTGCACGCAGCACCGATCCCTGTGACACTCCACTGGTTTAGGGTGTAGGTTTGCTCGCTGAGCTGTAGGTTTGATATCCAGATGCTGACCTACAGCTCAGCGAGCAAATCTACACCCTAAACCTCAACCTGAGCTACAAACCTTCACAAACCTTGCAAACTCCACTGGTCACAGGCCTCCAATCCGAAAGGCAACCCTCCACCACCACCCTCTGTCTTCTACCTTTGAGTCAGTTCTGAATCCAAATGGCGAGTTCTCCCTGTATTATGTGAGATCTAATCTTGCTCACCAGTCTCCCATGGGCAACCTTGTTGGACACCTTACTGAAGTCCATATAGATCACATCTACCGCTCTGCCCTCATCAATCCTCTTTGTTACTTCTTCAAAAAACTCAATCAATTTTGTGTGACATGATTTCCCATGCACATAGCCATGTTGACTATCCTGAATCAGTCCTTGCCTTTCCAAATACACGTATATCCTGTCCCTCAGGATTCCCTCCAACAACATGTCCACCACTGATGTCAGGCTCACTGGTCTATAGTTCCCTGGCTGGTCCTTACCATCTTTCTTAAATAGTGGCACCACGTTAGCCAACCTCCAGTCTTCCAGCACCTCACCTGTGACTATCAATGATACAAATAACTCAGTAACGGCCCCAGCAATCACTTCCATTGCTTCCCACAGAGATCTGGGGTACACCTGATCAAGTTCTTGGGATTTATCCTCTTTTATGTATTTCAAGACATCCAGCACTTCCTCCTCTGTATAGCTCATGCCCTCCAATCCGAGCAACATCCTTGTAAATCTTTTCTGAACTCTTTCAAGTTTAACAATGCCTTCCCTATAGCAGGCAGACCAGAATTGCATGCAGTATTTCAAAAGTGGATTTACCAGTGTCCTGTACAGCTTATCATGACATCCCAATTCTTATACTCAATGCATTGACTAATGAAGGCAAGCATTCCAAATGCCTTCTTGACCACCCTGTCTACCTGTGACTTCACTTTGAAGGAGCTATGCAGCTGCACCCCTAGGTCTCTTTGTTTAGTAACACTCCCCAGGACCTTGCCATAAAGTGTATAAGCCCTCATTCCTGAAGAAGGGCTGATGCCCGAAACGTCGATTCTCCTGTTCCCTGGATGCTGCCTGACCTGCTGTGCTTTTCCAGCAACACATTTTCAGCAGTGTATAAGTCCTGCCTGGTTTACCTTACCGAAATGCAACACCTCACATTTGTCTAAATTAAACTTCATCTACTGGATAAACTCCTCGGCTCATTGGCCCAGTGGATAAAGTGGGTAAGGTAAATGGATAGGTTGGCAAGTGGATAGGCTGGAAGCTGGGTAGCGTGACAGTGGGATCGGGTGGTAGGTAGATGAGGTAGGTAAGTGAGGAGGTTTGTGGAAGTTAATGGGTCAAGGGATTGTTGTGTTGGGGAGTAGCCAGATTGAGTCAGTGAAGGGAGTCATTGAGTCAGCGTGGGATTGTGGTGGTGCACAGACAGCTATGTTGGTTCAGTGTGGTTGAGGTGTCAGGTGGTGTTGGAAAGTTGGTGTTTTGTCATGCCATGTTGGGGAGGAGTTGGGTTGAGAAGTTGGGGTGTCATGGATTCGGCTGGGGGGAGGGGGAGGTTGGAGAATCAAAAGAGAAAGTGCTGGAGAAACTCAGCTGGTCTGGGAGCATCTGAGGAGAGAAAAACTGATTATATTTTGCATCCAATGACTCTTCTTTGAAACTGAATGTGACTAGAAAATAAAAGTTTTTACGCAGTTGTTACATTTGCTGAAGGAGTGAGTGGAACAGATGGAGAAGGGTGCCAGAGCCAGAGACAAAAGGAGTTATAGTGGTAGCAAAGCAGAGATGTATATGCAAAAAAGCTGTTAATGTTAGTTGTGAATAGTGTGACGATACTGTAGCTTTAAGAGGAATATTTTGTCCTCTTTAATGACAAAAGTTTGAGACAGAGGTGCCAAGCAATCTGCTCCAAAGCCAATAAACAGCTTATGAGGCCTTGGGTTTTATCCTGTTAATATTTCTAATAGAGTTAAATTATCTCAATTCTTGCTTTTGTTGTATTTTAATTATCATGTATGATTACAGTGTATTTTGCTTCAAAACTGGTAGTTTGTCCAAACAAATTATGTGTGGAATACAACACCTTGGCTTTAAAATAAGGAAAAGTTGGTCATCTTCTTAATATATTTTGAGGGGGTTGGTCTGGTCCAGAACAATGATAAAATGTAGACCAGCTCTGCTGAGAGCAAATCCATATATTTGCATATCTATAAAAATAATTACTATGATGATACATAATACACAACCAAATCACAAGAATAAATTTAAGTTGTAAATCTAGGCTGTCTTGAATCACTGTTTTAGATTAAAAGTTGTGTTTTTTGGATGAACATATCCTTCTATGTGTTCTCCATACCTTAGCATCTACATTGGCAAGATATTGTCAGGCAGTTCAGGCATCTGAGAAGGATCATTCACAATAGAAAATTGCTGTACTGACTAAGGGATATGGATGTGTTCAAACTGCTTGTTTTGTTGAGCTTCAGACAGCTGGGATCTCTAAAAGCTGATTAGATATAATATATTTGCTCTTGACAAATTCAGAAATCATGGTCTTTAATCAAGAAGATATCTTATGCCTTTCATATACGCATATATTTTTTCACCTTACAGTTGATTTGGCAAATAGAATGATGGCTTATTGTAATTTATAAAATTCTTTGATCCAAATAGCTTTTCATTTGATTTAAAGGTAAGTTTAACTTTCAAGTTCAATTTTATTGCTGATTTTTTTGAAAAATACATTTTCAATGTACTGCTGCCACTCTATAAGCATACTTTTAATAGCTAACTGTTCTCCAGTGCCCACTTGGTTTTCCAGTCTGGATATCTGGTGCACACCCTTTGCCTCTGCCATATGAGACAACCATTTGGGTTCTTGTCAGCTTGTGCAATTTTTCAGCGGATGATGGAGAACATTTTAGAAGGTCTATCCTCGGTTATCATTTATCTAGTTGACATGCAAATAACAGGGAGGACCAAAAAAGAGCACTTAGAGAACGTGAACATAGTCCTTAGATGTTTCTCCAAGGTGGGTGTACACCTTAGAAGGGATAAATGTGTGTTCCAGATACTCCAACTGACTTCCATGGGCTATAGAATTGATAAGACTGGGTTACACCTAATGGTAAATAAAGTGAAGGTCATCAAAGGTACCCCGGCTCTCACACCTGCACTGGAGCTTAGATCTTTCCTTGGGCTGGTGAATTATTACAGAAAGTTCAGGCATAACGTGGCCTCCATCTTGGCACTTTTGCATCAACTCTTGAAAAAGGGTCAGCCTTGGAAATGCTTGCATTGGCAAGACATAGCTTTCAGGGAAGTGAAGAAAGAGCTATTATTCTCTAAGGTGTTGGCACTCTATGACCCCAAGCCAAATCTGGTATTGACATGTGATGCCTCCCCATTGGTATAATATTAGCTCATAGGTGACCCAATGGAGAGGAACACCCAATAGCGTATTCATCCAGGACTTTGGATAATGCAGAGTATAAATATGACCAGATAGAAAGGAAGGTTTGACAGTCATATTTGGAATTAGGAAGTTCTACCTTTATAGGTGTAAATTTGTAATAAAAGTGGACCATAAACTCCCGCTAGGTCTACTTAAAGAGGACAAGGCAGTACCACCCATAGCTTCAGACATTATTCAGCAGTGGACTCTAATTCTAAGTGTGTATAATTACAAGTTGGAACATCATCCAGGAGGCCAAGGAGGAAACGTGGATGCATTGACCCATCTCCTTCTGGCATATACACTACCAGTGTTAGTACCACTGGAAGAGTCCATAATGGTTTTAAATTTTCTGAACATATTTCTAGTCACAGCTGACCATATCAGAATTTAGACACAGAAAGATCCAATCCTGGAAAAACTTAAACAACTGGTAATGATGGGAGAAACCAAGGGCTGTCACAACCGGAATTGAAACCTGTTTGGACCTATAAAGACCAGTATTTATCATATAAGGACCATCCAATGGTCTGGCAGAAAGAGCAGTCCAAACTTTGAAGGCAGGCTTAAAGAAACAGCCTACAACTTCACTGGATACCAAGCTGCCCCAGTTCCCATTCGATTATAGGACCACCCCTCATGCAATTACAGGGATAGCTCCAGCAGAATTGCTAATGAGGAGAAGACTCTGTACCAGGTTGAATTTGATATTCCCAGAACTGGGTT
>NC_057735.1:27657607-27686600 GCF_004010195.1 Chiloscyllium plagiosum
GTGTGGGGTGGTGAAATGCTAGACACAAGACTCTGCTAAGCAAGAAAGACAGTGTACTTCGGGGGACAAAGTTTGACGTAGGAGCCACGGGAATGGCCCTGCATGGGTAAGAAGCACAGTTGACATGAGGTCAGGTCCAGTGATGTATAAAGTTTGGGTAGGTGCAACGGTCCTGAACAAGTATGAGGACCATATGAAACTACAAACTTGCAAACGTGCAGAAGCAAAACATGCCCTGCCTTTCTGAAAGTTCCAAAACCTGTAGACTCTCCTTCCCTGGTGAGCATTGAAAATGCCTCGGAATCTGAAATGGACACAGTGAATGTCTTTGCCTCGAAGCCTTTGCTGCATGAAGAGGAGAATGAATTTCTTCTGAGATGCTCTGGGCGCAAAAGGCGAGTTACTATGCATTATATGCTGCCTGCATTAGGGACAGATTTGGAGGAACCTGACCAGGAGGAGCTACAAAATAAAGAACTAGCCTGTGTCCTCAAACTCAGAGGAGGAGGGATGTAGTTATTGTAAAGAGCTCAGCCAGGTGGGCCTCATGGAATTTGAGTTCCCTGATTGGGGGCTGTTTACCTGGTCCAATCAAGGAACCCAAGCTGACAATTCTAAACAGGAGTGTCAGATGTTCTGTTCACTCTGAGATTTGACTCTGAGGGAGCTGGATAAGTGTCAAAAATTTTCCACATGTAAATAAAGTGTACCTAGTGACAGGATACCAGCCTCTTTAGAGTTACTTTATCCATGATCTCCTTTCCAGTCTTGCCTATCAAATTCTGGGCCTATTGTGGCTAAGCCCTTTAGGGAATGATGACTCTTTTAGGTTTACAAACTGGCTTTTGTATTGGAGATGCAGTGTAATTAAGTATCTAATCCGTGTACCTCAAAATACTTCTTTCTCATATCTTGCTGTCCTTAACCTTCCTGTCAATTTTAATGATTCTCAGCCGTGCATATGTCTATCCATAGCTAACAGTTCATATTCACCACCATCACTTTTTGTTACAGATCCAAAGTTGGATGTATCCTGTGCTGCAGTCACAGGGAGCAAAAGAAATCAAGTTACATTTTCATTCAGGAACAGTGAGACCATATCAGTATTAGAAACCTCTAGCTACAGCTTTGGGTCAGCAATCCATAAACCCTAAATCTACCAGTCATTACTACTGCTCCATGCTATCAGATCAGTAGGAGCTGCTGTAGTTCAGAGCTTTTTCGTTAGCCAGTTAATGGGCTGGCCATGCCTAGGTTAGTCGCAAATAGTGCAAATGCTGCATGCTTCAGGTAGAAAGAGTAATACACATGCTCAGGTGTGGAAGAAGGGGGCAAAAAAGTTAACTGTGATTATAGATTTTCTGTTGCTTAATATGTGCTTCATTGGGTGATGACATTCAAATTCTACACAGAGGGAACAAGACTTCTGGTGCAACTCAACAAGCAAAAGTGGTCCAAAAGCTTTTAATAATTAATTCTGAACAAGCACAGTAGCAATTTTTGAATTCTTGACATCAGTGATAGAGGTATAAAGGCAAAGTCACCATCATCCTGCAGTCTCACTGCAGAGAGAGATGACCAGTGGTGATTTTATCCAAGGGTAACTATGCCTCAAGTAAGAGGAAGGTTTAAGAAGCAGCAACATTCATGGTAACTTCAACTGGGGTGAGAATTGAAGCTGTGCTGTTGGCATCACTCTGCATTGTAAAGCAGCCATCCAGCCAACTGATCACCAAAAGTCACCATAATCTTAGTGGACTGCTCTCTTACTATTTGAGAAAAAGGACTGGTGGTGGCTTCATCCAAGAGTCACCATGCCTGAGGTGAAGGGTGAGATTGAGATGATGGGATGTTCATAGTGACCTCAGCCAATGCTGGAATTGAACCCAAACTATTGGTGTCATTCTGCATTACAAACCAGCCATCCAGTCAACTGAGCTATAAAAATTAGAAAACCTCTCACTGCTCCTGTCAGAATCTTTTTGAGGGCTGACAAGTGTGATTTCTGATTTTGTAGATGGTTGTCTTCAATGAGTTTTAGAACCTACTGTGTTAATTGTAACAATTCCATATGTTTTGCTCTGTGGTGCAGTGGAATTATTACAAGCTCTTAACTTGCTTTTATAAATGTTGATCTTTTCACTCGGTCCTTTATTTCCAAAAAAGGTAATCCAAGTTAGATAAGTTCCAAAGGGGATAATTTCCATTTTCACTGCCAGGGATAAACTGGATCATATAGTAAGTAGTAATCCTGGAACAGAATTAAGTTGTGTCATCAGTGTCTTTGAATAAAAGTCAAGCTCGACTCTCAATTTCACCATCAGAAATTCAGGTTGCCTCTAAGCATTCTCTGGTACCAAATTCTTTAAATATATAAAGCTCCAAACACAAAGCTGTTTTGCATTAAAAAACCTGCATTCTACAACATTCAATAATTACTAAAGGAAAATCAATCTAATCAAATCTCAACCCCACAACAAACTTATGCAATGCTCAATTACTAATCTCTACTGACTGCAACACAACTGCTGCATTCTATAAACAAGAATTATCATCCATGTACTTTTGTGTCAATTTTGAACTCAATTACCATTTACTCACCTCACTCAGCAGTGACTTGTGTATCTCAGTCACAACTTCATCAGTTTTTAATTTTCCAAAACCTGTTGGTATGATTCAACGTTGTAGGATTGGAGAGGCAAAACATTTATTGCCATATGAAGAAATTAGCAACACCGCAACCTTAGTCACTAATTATCTTATTTTGCTCTGTTTCGAATTTAGCAAATGTCACATTTGTGTTTTGACAAAATAAGTATTTAATGGTACAATATTTAAGGTAATGTTTATGTGTAAGTTAGAAATATAGTGAAATAATAATTATTTTTTACTGAACAACGTACAACATATGAACACCTGATAAGCAAGTTACAAGGGTAGGCCACTTGACCTTTGAGCCTGTTCTGCCATTCGATAAGATAATGGCTGATCTTATTTTATCCTCAACTCTACAGGCTAGCACATTCCTGAGAATTCTTCAAGTCCTTGCTATTCAAGAATCCATGTATCTCTACCTTAAAAATATTTAAAGATTGTGTATCCATTGCCTTTTGAGGAAGGGAATTCCTCAAACGTTTCCTCATCTCTGATTTAAATGGCTTTCTCCACCTTATTTTTAATTGTGATCCATAGTTCTAGATTCTCCCAACAAGGAAATATTCTTTCATCTTTTTTCCAGTCAAGGCCCTCAGAATTTTGTATGCTTCAGCTGCGATACCTCTGACTCTTCTCAACTGTAGAGGATACAGGCTAAGTCTGTCTAACTTTTCCGCATAAGGCAATCTGCTCATTCCAGGCATTAATCTAGTAAACTTCCCTAAACTGCTTCCAATGCATTAACATCCTTCTGTAAATATGGTGACCACTACTCTATACAGTGCTCCAGATGTAGTCTCAGCAATGCCTTGTATGACTGAAGCATAGTCTCCCTACTGTTGCATTCAGTTCCCCTTTTAGTAAAATATAGCATTATTTTTCTTTTCATTTTCTTGTGAATATTGTACTCATCAGATGTCAAAAGTTGTGGTTTGGAAACATTTCCAGTTGTATTGCCATGATCAGACAGTGAACTAGGTTTGAACCCAGAATAAACACCAGCATGGACGGCTGGACTAAATGACCTGTTTCTATAATGTACATCCTATATATTCCTCTGAGTCAGATGTATCACAATCAGTGTTATTTATGATCATTGGAATCTGTTTCATAGCTTGTACAGGTGACAAATTCCTTTAGTTTTAGAGCAAACGAGATATAAAAGTGAAGCCTAAATTCTGGAGATGGCTATGCTCTTTTTTTCCATTTGTACTATTTGTTCTGAGATTCTTTTGATTCTGAATTGCTTGCTACGCTTATGAGTTTTAGGCATGCACATCTGTTACAGCCTTGCCATCTTTGACTGCTTAAACTGAGAAAGACCTGCAGGCTCTTAAAATTTACATCTGCATTTCAGAAAAAAAATTCCAGTGCAAAAGCAAAGAAACTAGCTGTTGAGCAAATAAGTATAAAGCAAACCTGCAAAGCAGCTATAAAAGAATTGAGAAAATCTATATTAGTGTCTTATTGAGTCAATAATATGGTTTCCTATTGATTCTGTTGAGGGTGTCAAACTTCAGCTGCTACAGGAAATACGCTAATTCCATGGTTCAGTTTTGATTGTTTCTGATATCAAAAATCATAAATCAAAATCACCAGCTTTTCACTGCAAGTCCTGTTGCAAACATTCTTACAACCTTTCATCTATGTGGTGTTAAAATATGCATGAAAGAAATATAAAATACCCTTTGCACCATCAGGACATTACACATAAAAGGTATATGTTCTAGAAGTATAAGCACTGATGTAATGTGAGAAATACTGCCTCAGTTTGATCTCAACAACAGCTCTTCATCAAAATAGTGCCAATAGATAACGGTGGCACGGTGGCACAGTGGTTAGCACTGCTGCCTCGCAGCGCCAGAGACCCGGGTTCAATTCCCGCCTCAGGCGACTGACTGTGTGGAGTTTGCACGTTCTCCCCGTGTCTGCGTGGGTTTCCTCCGGGTGCTCCGGTTTCCTCCCACAGTCCAAAGATGTGCAGGTCAGGTGAATTGGCCATGCTAAATTGCCCGTAGTGTTAGGTAAGGGGTAAATGTAGGGGTATGGGTGGGTTACGCTTCGGCGGGTCGGTGTGGACTTGTTGGGCCGAAGGGCCTGTTTCCATACTGTAAAGTAATCTAATCTAATCTAATCTAATCTAATCTAATCTAATAACCTACATATCCACCTTGATAGGGCAGAGGGGCCTAGGTTTAAAGTTTCATCTCAAGACTGAACTTCAGACAACTCAGTCAGTACTGTGCTGAAGTATTTATTTGCTTTGATCAAATCTCTGGGGTGGGACTTTAACCCATACCTTCTGATTCAGATAGGAGAGCAATACCATTGGGTTATGATTGACACATTTGATTCTATTTTCCTAAATCAACTAGAATCTAGTGGTGACATAATACATGCAATAACACAACATTGTGAGATGCTTCTTTGCTGATGCTGTGCTTGGAATCTGCTCAAGAATGATTTTTTCTTTTCTTTAATTTCAGGAAATTATTGAAATGGAAATTGCATATAATTGACAAATATTGAGGGGAAAGTGAAAAAATTACAGACATATTCAATTGATTACTGCAAATTTTAGATCAATTTTCATTAAGAATTATAGCTGCTTTACTCAAACATATACATGCATGCACGTACAGTAAAGTGCATTACGATCTTGTCTCAGTTTCAGATCTGAATGTTGTAAAGGAATGAAAATAAAGACCATAAAGAATAGCTTCTTGAAAATAATAATGTTTAACAAATTGAAAAAAAAACTTATAGATTAATGAAAATGTGGAAATCAACAATTGTACTCAAACTGTTAACAAATTCTGGGTGGTAAATAACGTACACAGATGAACTTACGTCAATTGATAGTTCTTTCTCTATCAGTTTCCTAGTTGTTTTCTCACAGTAGGTGAGCATTGCCTCTCGATCATATGTTCCTGTGGGCTGCTTCTCTGTCTGATTTCTCTGTCTCAACCCGACAGCAACATTGGAATTTGGGTCCATGACATCCAACTCAATTTGAAGTTCTTGCATTTCCTCCGGAGACAAATTTGCCAACAAATTATCAATATCTGGATCCTCGCTCACCTGCCTTTTGTATTCTTGTTTTCTAAATCGTGACATTTTTGTATCTTGTTAACCAAAAATAAATAAATAAAACTTATGCACACTAGTTTAAGATCTTCACCTGAAATAGCACTTTGCAGTTATAATGAAATTCATATACATCCAAGAAAGATCAATTTGGTAATTCTGATAGCTTATCTAATAAAATTATGATCTTTAAAGTCTCCCTAACAGGAGGTGTTGAAGTACCAAACCAGACTGTAGAGAATCCTTATATGATTTAGCAACCAAACATGAAATGAGAACTGTAATTGATGTAAGATTGCACCACTCAGAAGCTGCTCCAAGTACGTTGGGAATATTAATTATATGGACAGCCAGTCAGCAGTGAGAGGGGGCACTTAGTCAGCCTAATAATTTAGGTTGCATGGTGAGGACATTCCATGGAATCCTAAGCAGTTGCATTACCAAATTTAGAACAGCAGATTTAGCCTTGAAAGGCAATAGGAAGAAGTAGAGCAAAACTGAAACACACAAAAAATGCAGGACTTGGCAGCACAAAATGCATAATTAATACTGCAAATTTTTCTTTAAAGGCAGAAGAACAAGAGGAAATATCATCGTGGGATCAAAAATACTAAATTTGGTCACTGAACTCAGATTTAGTCTAACTCTTAGTTGTCTAAATAAACAAACTTTTTCTACATTTTGGATAAAAATATTAACAGAAAAAATATAATGCACTGGTATTAATGCTCCCCAGGAAGCTAGACTGGATTGACTTATAAACAGTAGCCTATAAAATACCTTGCTGATGGCATAATCTAATAAGTGCTTTACTGAATAGGCAATAATTTTATTTGTGATACTTTTAAGCACTGCTTACTGCAATGTGCAGAACACAAGCTATAATTAGATCAAGAAAAGGCCAGCCAAACAAGTTCTTTTTTTGTATTATATTTCTTAATCTATTGAATAATATATTTTACACAACTGATCCTTACAAATGAGGTGGACTCAGAATAAAGAAGCAAAGGAATGATTGACCAGGATTGCATTTCCCATCCTCATCACCCTTTTCTGTCAAGGTGCACCATAAAGCTACCTATCATTAGTAATTAAACAATTTCTTCCTCCTTCCATTTCATGTATTCTAATGCAGCCAGGGAGCATTCATGCCTGGTTCCCTACACTTAAACAAGTGCAACATTATCTTTTGGATTTTTGTCACTAAAGTGTTAAGCCACGTAACTCATTAGCCCTGAATTGGACATTAAATAGGCCTGCTGCTGCATTAAAGCTGATGGATAAGTGCTATTTAAATATTGACCCCATGTGGCAAGGCTTTTAATGAATCAGAGGTCTTGAAAGAACAGGGTGTTATGCCAAGTAGTTATACCAGAGACAGAAAGCTGTCAGTGTTGGGGACATGTCTGGGACCTATATGCTGCAGTTCTGTGCTGACTCCTTTCACTTAATGTCATTTCACCAGCTTCCAATGGTAACTTTAAGGAGTGTTGGCTAGAATACTGTACATCAAACATAAATAAGACATTTGTTCAACCTCAGCTGGAATATTTAGTAATGTTGTGGGTGTCACATCATAGGAAACATGGGTAAATGCATTGGAAAGAGTGCAGAAGCCATTAACAAGAATGGATCCAGGAGTTCAATTATGAGGATAAATTGAAGAGGTTGGGATTGTTATCCTTGGAGAGAATAAGACTGAAGGAGACTTGATACAAGAACATGACAGTTAGATAGAATAGATTGGGAAAAGCTGCTTCTACGTGAAAAGGGAACAAGAACAAGAGGGCAAAGATTTAAAGTCAAGTGCGATGATATGTGAAAAAATCTTATCACACAGCAAATAGGTCAGATACAGAATACACTGCCTGGAAATGTTGTAGAGCAGGTTCTATTGAAGCATTCAAGAGGGAATTGGATGATTGTTTAGGTGGTAAGGATGTGGGGCGAAAGTAGGAGATTTGCACAAGGTAATGATACACATTTCAAGACTATAGTGCGGGAACAATAGGTTGAATGGCCTCCTTCTTTGCTGTAACAATTCTCTTACTCTGAATAGGTGGAACATGAGTGGCATACAATCTACTCACTTTTAATTAAAATCCCTGCCTGAACCCTAGGCACATGAATTACACAGAATTTACAGAATCATGGTAATTTAGCCATGTGTCTTCATTAGTACTTATGACCCAGAGGCCTTCTTCTACTCATCTTCATTTAACTGGATCAGCATAACTTTCTATTCCTTTCTTTCTCATGTACTTAGCAACACATTCCACTAGCATGTCCCTAGTCCTGTTAATGAGTTCCGGTTCTTACCACTCCTTGAGTAACGAAGTTTCTCCTGAATTCCCAATAGAATTTATTGATGACAGTCTTACATTTGTGATCCAGAGCTTTTGTCGTTGCCATGAATGGAAAATACTGCTTTATATTTGTCTTACCAACCCCTCTACTAGATCATTTCTGTCTCCCTTTTTCTAGAAATACGAACTTTAGCTTGTTCAGCCTTTTCTGATAAGTAGTATATCTCAGTTTTGTTATCATGCCTGTGAATCTACTTTGTACCTTCCCCACTGTATCTATACCCCTTTTATAATATGAAGACTTGAACTGAGTACGGTTTTACATATGCTCTAACCAAATGTGATACAAGTTTAACATAATTTCAATGCTTCTCTATTCTGTCCCTATAGTAATGAACCCCAGGGTTTTGCTAGCTTTTTTAAAATGACTGTATTAACATCGGGATGGGACCATTCACCGCCGCCGATTAGCCACTGCCCTTTCACGCCGAGGACGCTTAGCCACTGCCCATTGGCCACTGAAGACGATTCGCCACCGCAAGTGTTTGTAATTCATTTTTATGTATAAACCAATAAAATGATATTTATTTCACCTCTTTTTTTTATCAATATGTACTATGCTGTTGTATAAATAAAGGGGACTGAGAAGTATGAAAGAACAGGCGGGAGGGAAAACAATCAGTACATATATATATTTCCGGTGTCGAATAGTCTCCAGAGGTCAAACGACCCCAGTGGAGAAACGCTGGTGGCGAACTGGCAGTGGTTAATTGGCGGTGGCAAATCATCACCAATCCATTAACATATGTCGCTATTTTTAGTGATTTGCAAATATTCTCCCTTCTCCTCTACCGCAATGAGACATTTATTACTCAAGCAATTTGTGGCCTTTTTATTCCTCTTGAACCTCAGATGCAGTTTCAAATTGCATGTCTTTTATACAAGTTTATTAATATTTGTGCTTCTTTTCTCTGATTCAATAATAATTAAAACTAACAGTTTGCTGTGATCCACAAATATTGAAATTGTACTTCTGATGCCTGAAACTATATCAGTTTTTGTAAGTTGCCCTTCTGCATTCCAAGCAAGTGCTGAAGACATGACTTTCCAGTAGCTCCCAAAGTCCACCAGGCAAACCTTGTCAAAACCCAGTCCACCAGGCAAAACATTGACCTAATCAAAACATGTTGAGCAATACCTCAGCTGCAACTTAATTAAAGGGAGCATGTCCCTTTAATTAAAGCTTGGGAACCAGCTTTCAAGGGCACTGTGCCTCTAGCTGAGGGATTTAACATTGGGAGGGGAGTAGCCGCTGTAAGTCATCTGCCCCCTCTCCTATGAACACTTTTCCACCCATGCTCACCTGAGTCTAAGGATGTCATGACAATCTCTGGTAAAGACCCTCAGGCATTTTATGATTTTCTTGAGTGAAATAAAACAGTAACTATTGGCTTGAAGAACAAGATACTCTAACTATTTTTTTGTTTTTCTAATTTATACTGGAGATTTTGTACTTAGGTATCCTTGTACCTAAGATGGCGACTTCATATCTTTTTTGCTCTAATATGAATCCCTGTACTTAAGTCCATGTGACGATACACCTAATTCTAATTCTAATTCTAGTCCAAGAGAGATAGGATCAAGTGTAACTTTCCAATTGTTCCTTCTATTGAGATCTCATAGCTTAGCAGTGATTACAAATTCTTATGGAATATGATCCTTCATTTCTAAATTATAATTTAAATTTATAGAGCATGAAAAAAGCAGGGAGCCAGGTCACTTGATCTAACATCACAATTGAAAAATACAACTTTAAGTATGAACTAGAGGAAGAATCATCTGCTGCTATTTAAATGCACATCTAATATTCTAATTTAAAACTACATTTGAAAGGTAAAAAAGAAACACATTTTATAAGTGGCCATTCAGATACAACTGATGATTCATGCATGAAAGTAAGAATGAAAGTTAAGAGCATTGCCCTAAAGTAGGCCAGGTTGCAGTTCTGACTGCACAAGTCAGTGGTGTGGTGTTTAGTCCCAAGAACAGGCCTTCCACTGCAGAATCTGCTATATTGAGTCTGTCCACCTGCAGTTGTTAATATGTGGATCAGTTCACTTTGTACCGCTGGGCTATGCTTGAAATTGGGTGTGTGATGTTAAAGGGCATCATCTACACCTTGTTGCCAACTCGCAATGCCAAGATTTCTGCAAAACCACAATCCTGGCAGTGATTATAAGAGAAAATAGAATTGCTTATGAATGTTAGCTTAGAAATAAGTGTTACTAAGTGGCATTTGAACAAAAGAAAATTAATATTCACAAAAGGTTAACATGCTTATTTATATTAGAAATGCCAGGGTTATGATGTTCCCTTGGATGTGTTAGTCAAATTCCTTCTTGCTTGATCAAGGAAAATTTTAGTAAAGGAGTTAAAATTTGATTAGATTGTGTTCTATTTTTATAATTTATAATTTCATGAAGATTGAATCTTGATGTATTTATAGAGTACGTTGAAAGGTACAGATTGTGGAACACAAATTCTGAAATGTTTTAGGGCCATCTTACATGTTTAACATTGCTTTCCAAGAAAAGCTGGCAAGGATATATCATCCACTGCTTAACTGTACCATATATGGAAAATGTAAACAGTAAGTGAACTTAAAATTGCTCATTCTCTGAGAGTCCTAGGGGAGAAAATCCATAAATTACCCTATCTATCTCTGTATGCCTTTCTGATAAAGCAATAATGGTGAACAGTGGCATGCTGTTAAACTCATGATATTTAAATTCTGATTTTAAGGTTTAAGTACGGGATGGCCAAGGTGTCCATTGACGTCCACTGAAATCAAAGAGAAGGTAAGTGCAATTTGATAACTGACTTTCAATAACTGGATAATGAAGCAGTTGGATCTGGATGGATATCAAGTACTCTGTGACAGTCCAGTGACTCTGGTAATATAAGGTAGAAAGTGCTTCTTTTGAGAATGATTGGGTAGGTTTAACCTTACAAATGCAGGGCAAGCTGGGGCAACAAATCTCAGGCTGGTTTTCTGGAGCCTGGATAAGCATTTCTGAACCCAGAAAACTAAACACAGACTTGTCTGTGGAGTCCTATTTCATTGGATGCTAGCTCATACTGGATGGACCATGAGTTGCATCTATTATTCTCCTGAAGTTTTAATCTGGGTCCACTTGAATTGATTGGACAGTGATTTATATTTTATACTGGCCTAATGGTAGTAGAGAAATGTACAGGTGTAGAATGTTTAAAAACAAAACTTAAGCCACTCCTTGAATGGTGGCCAATGTAGGTCAGAGAACACATGGCTGATAGATGAATGCATCTTGTTGCAACACAGCAGAGATTTGGATGACCTCATGTTTACTGAGGGTAGAACATGGAAGGTCAGCGAGGAGAGCATTGGAATAGGCAAGTATAAGGTTAAAAAAAACGGATAGAGGTTTCAACAGAGGCTGTACTGAGACAGGGATAGATCTGATAATGTTATGGAGCTTGAGAATAGTTGTCCTCAGAATATACGATCACCATCTCATCTCAGAGTCAAATAAGACACCCAATTGACAAACAGGTTGGAACTTCAGTATTTCTGATGTTTTGTTGGAGTAAATATCTAATCATGCAGTACTGGGTTTTGAAAAACAATCTGGTCGTGTAGCAACAATGGAGGAGTCAATAAAGATGATCATGAGGTATAACTGGATATTAGAACAATACAGCCAGAACAGGCCCTTCAGCCCTCAATGAGAGCCATAGGGCCTGTTGATAAAAAGTAACACTCTATTTTGGATGTTGTCTCCTGTGCAGTATATAGGGGAAAGAAAGGAAATAAATATATTAAATAGTTTAGAAATAATAATAGCATGCCATACGTGGCAAATAAATTGGTTAAAGAGATGTTCTTATCTCCCATCCATTGATTATGGAATTTACTTCTGTCCATATTAAAGCATTAGGGTTAAGATTATTTAAAGAATGAGGTTGACCTTGCAATCATCATTCCTTCTACATTTTGTTTATCACTGTCAACGTTTGGAAATATCTTTGCCGTGTGACATAACTGTTGGCTTTTCCTGCAGGATTTCTGGAGCCCAATAACATGAAGGAGATGGATTATGAGCAGCAAAGATGCAATCAGCCTCAACCAGTTCCCAAATGATATCATTATCATTTATTGTTCAAACAATTCTTTAGTGAAAGGCTCCATTGAGAAAATAAACAAGAAGACGATTTTTTGTAAATGCTTTGTAAAGAGGCCCAGATGGCAAATCTCCTGTACGATTCACTCACCCAGAACATCTCTGAGTTTATATAGTTGCTTTGCCAATCAAAATAACAAAGAAAAATTGCCACAGAGCTTTCTTACAAGGTTGACTGAGCACCTCAGAGAAAATACATGGCATACTTAGCAGCGTAGTTCCATCAATAGAGTTTAAAATTGAAATGCAAGCCTGAAGTGAAATAAAAACTGACAAAATATTTTACGAGTAAGTGAAAGATATCTGTGGCATATCAAAACATTTGTCATGCTTGTTCCTGCCTGGTATATAAACAGTGATGAAGAGAAGATGTAGATTGCAGATCTGAGACTCGTAAAGGGCACAGCAACATACACTTGATATTTGCTGAAGCAACTGTAGGTTTTGGTTGCAATGATTTTGCTGCATAGGAATATTAATGCATCCAGGTATCATGCCATGCCTGTGTGGGTCAGAGAAATGAAGTACAGTCAGTTTTGATATAACATGATTTTTCCATTCTCGTGCAATCTTGTAAGAAAATCGCGCATTAGCCATGCCATTTTAGCTAATGGGGCTGGAATCACGTTCTAGCCAACACAAGGAAGGAAAGTTTGCATTCTACAAATAACGGTCTAAATTCTTCAATCACTTTAATGTCAATTTGCATTGAAGAAATGCGTATTATAGCAGAACCAACAATAGTGCGTTTGACCTCAGATTCTGGGGATTGATAAGGTCGTAAGCGTAGGAAAGGGAGTGTTGTTGGTTGAAGGACTTAACAGTTAATACTTGTGTTACCTCAATACCCTGGATAATTTGGTATTTTGCCTGTTCCAGTTGAAGACAGATTACTCACTTTAATTGCTCATCAGCTAACTTGTTCTGATAAGAAAATAAATTTGTCAAAGTAGGGAGATGCACCTTTTTATAACTAGAATGTTTTATTTTTCCTGTTAATTTGCTCTCCACTGGGCAGATCCTTGAAGGTCTGCACCATATTATCTGAGTTACAGGACCAGCTATTTCCTAGATAATTATTCAAAGCAGTTGATGGCTAAAAGAAGGCCACAATATTATTGGGCTCAAACCATCCAACAGTCACAGGATATCGATTGGGATAAAACTTCTGGAGGTGCCGTACACATGGTATTATCCTGGGTTGATCTGCATGCAAATGGTAGGGTTAAAGATCCATCTCTATGCCTCTCAAGACATGTCCATTTTGAAACACGTTTGGGCATAGTGCTCAGGTTGTCTATCTTATCTATGATCCTTGCAGTGAGCAAGGGACACCATATAAACATGTGTTCATGATAGACTATTGGGAGAAATGGGAAAACTACTATGTTAATAAAATACAAGAACATTTTGCACTTAACCCTCCTGCATATACTATGTGGATTTATCCTGATGCAAATTACTTGAAACGTTAAGCAGGACAAAGGGAAGGAGGAGAGATGGGACAAGCTGTCTGCCCCCTCCATGAAGTGGAATCCCATTGGTACAAAATCTGCCTTATGGTTATGAGTACAGAATTTTAATCTACCTCTGCAATGTTTCACTTCAAAATAATAATGTTCTTGATTATTGCAAAGAGGATTTTCCATCTGATCCAGCAGAAAGATCTTTTCTGCATCTATGGATGAGTATAGATTAGTATGTTATATTATAAAAGCAACAATTTGCATGTGTTCAGCATCCTTGCTGCCAGGAGACTTTGCAGGAGTCATACAGTCAAAGAATCATAGAGATGTATAGCACAGAAACAGACCCTTCAGTCCATCTTGTCCATGTCAACCAGATATCCTAGATAAATCTTGGCCCATTTGCCAGCATTTGGCCCATATCTGTCTAAACCCTTCCTATTCATATGTCCAGCCAGATGCCTTTTAAATGTTGTAATTGCACCAGCCTCCGCCACTTCCTCTGGCAGCTGATTCCATATGAACATCACTGTTTGCATGGAAAAAAGTTGCCCCTTAGGTCCCTTTAAAATCGTGTCCCTCTCATCTTAAAACCTATGCCTTCTAGTTTTTGACTCCCTCAACCCGGAAAAAGACCTTTTCTGTTTACCCTACCTATGTCCCTCATGATTTTATAGACTTCTATGAGGTCACCCCTCAGCCTCTGACACTCCAGAGAATATAGATCCAGACCATTCAGCCTCACCATATAGGTCAAACCCTCCAGCCCTTGCAAAATCCTTGTAGATCTTTTCTAAACCCTTTCAAGTTTCACAATATCCCTCCTATAGCAGAGAGACCAGAATTGTATGTTGTATTGCAGAAGTGACCTAACCAATTTACTCTACAGCTGCAGCATGACCTCCCAACACTTATACTCAATGCACTGACCAATAAAGGAAAGCATACCAAACACCTTCTTCACTATTCTATCTATCTGTGGATTCACTTTCAAGGAAATATGAATCTGCACTCCGAGGTCTCTTTGTTCAGCATCACTCCCCATTACCCTACCATTAAGTGTATAAGTCATGCCCTGATTTGTCTTTTCAAAATGTAGCAACTCACATTTATCTAAATTAAACACTTTCAGCCACCTCTCAGTCCATTGTCCCATCTGATCAAGAACCTGTTGTACTCTGAGGTAACCTCCACTACACTTCCAATTTTGGTATCATCTGCAAATTTACTAATCATACCTTCTATGTTCACATCCAAATTATTTATGTAAATGATGCAATGTAGTGGTCCCAGCATCAACTCTTGTGGCACACCACTGGTCACAGATCTCCACCCCCTCTGTCTTCTACCTTTGAGCCAGTTCTGTATCCAAAAAGTTAGTTCTCCCTGTATTTCATGTGACCTATCCCTGTTAACCAGTCTACCATGAGAAACCTTGTCGAATGCCTTACTGAAGTCCGTTTGATCACGTCCACTGCTCTGCCCTCATCAATCCTCTTTGTAATTCCTTCAAAAAACTCAATCCATTTAATGAGACATGATTTCCCACACAGAAAGCCATGCTGACTATCTCTAATCAGTCCTTGCCTTTCCAAATACATGCAAATCCTGTCCCTCAGGATCCCTTCCAATATCGGTCTATAGTTCCCCAACCTTTCCTTACCATCTTTTTTAAATAATGGTACCATGTCAGCCAACCTCCAGTCTTCCAGCATCTAACCTGTGACTATCAATGATACAAATATCTCAGCAAGGGGCCCAGCAATCTTTTCCCTAGCTTCCCATAGAGTTCTAGGGTACACCTGATAAGGTCACATGGATTTATCCATCTTTGTGAGTTTTAAGCTATCCAGCACCTCCTGCTATGTAATATGGACATTTTTCAAGATGTCATTTTTTTCTCCCGAATTCTATATCTGCTATATCTTTGTCCACAGCAAACACTAATGCAAAATACTCGTTCAGTATCACCCCCATCTCCTGCAGTTCCACACATTGGTGGCCTTGCTGATCTTTAAGGGGCCCTATTCTCTTCATAGTTACCCCTTTGCTCTTAATGTATTTATAAAATCCCTTTAGATTCTCCTTAACCCCATTTGCCAAAGCTATCTCATGCCCTCTTTTTGCCCTCCTGATTTCCCTCTTAAATTTACTCCTACTGCCTTTATACTCTTCTGGGGATTCACTCAATCTCTGTTGTCTCTACCTAACATACACCTCCTTCTTTATCGTGACCAAAATCTCAATTTTTCTGGTCATCCAGCATTCCCTACAACTACTAGCCTTGCCTTTCACCCTAACAGGAACATACTGTCTCTGGGACCCATATTCTCTTATTTTTGAAGGCTTCCCATTTTCCAGCCGTCCCTTTACCTGCGACCCCAATCAACTTTTCAAAGTTCTTGCCTACTACCGTCAAAATTAACCTACCTCCAATTTAGAACTTTAACTCTTAGATCCAGTCTAACCTTTTCCATCACTATTTTAAAACTAATAGAATTATGATTTCTGGATCTGAAGTGCTCCCCCACTGACACCTCAGTCACCTGCCCTGTCTTATTTCCCAAAGTGTGTGGGTCAAAGTTTCTCCTTCTCCAGTAGGTACATCCACATACTGAATCAGAAAGTTTTCTTGTACACACTTAACAAATTCCTGTCCATCCTTGACACTATGCAGTCCCAGTCTATGTTTGGAAAGTTAAAATCCCTTACCATAACCAACCTATTATTCTTACAGATAACGCAAATTTATTATTCAATTTCCTGCTGACTATTGGGGGTGCCTACCTCTAATTCTAACACCTGGCCTGGTTCGTTACCCAGAACCAAATCCAGTATGGCCTCACCTCTTGTTACAGATAACGCAAATTTATTATTCAATTTCCTGCTGACTATTGGGGGTGCTATAGTAATTTAATTTGTCTGTCCTACCTTGTTCTCTGCTTTGTTCCTGCCTGCCCTGACTGGTTGACTTAGTCCCTTTCCCAACTGTACCAGTCTTAAACTGATCTCTTTCCTCACCATCTCCCTGAGGTCCTCCTTTTTAAATTCCTGCCTAACTTCTTATATTCTCTCCTCAGAATCTCATCCTTTTCGCTTCCTTTAGTTTCAATGTGTACAATGACCTCCTGTTAATCCATCTCCCCTTTGAGAATATTCTGCATCATCTCCGAGATATCCTTGATCCTGCCGCCAGGGAGGCAACACACTATTCTGATTTCTCACTGTCAGTCGCAGAAACATCTGTCTGTGCCTTTGACTAGAGACTACGCTATCACAATCAATTACTTGGAACCTGACATACCCCTCGTTACATTAGAACAGATGACCAAAAGCTTGGTCAGACAAATAGATTTTAAATAATGTATTACTGGAACCAAAAAATAGGGAAATGTAGGGGTTTAAGGAGGGAGTTCCTGAGTGATAGGATTAGGGTTAGGGTTAGGATTAGGGTTAGGATCAGGGTTATAGTAGATGATCAAAAGCCACCAAGACCAGCATTGCTATGAACAAGTCTAGAAATAACAAAAATATGGATCAGGGTTTCAGCAATAGATGAGCTGGTATCGGGCAATAAAATGGAAATGCTAGATATTGCTGATGATAGCATCTAGATGATTGAAAACAGATTTGGACTTAAATATAGCACCAATTGTAATCCATCCAATTCAATTTCTGGACATCGTCAGGGAGGTGTGTATTTTGTGTCTAAGCAGCAGTGTTTAAAGTGGCTTTGAACTTCCAAATATTTAATTGGAGAAAATTTCTCCGGTCCAGTCGGGCAAGCATTATTGTCCTAGTGAAGAATGTTGTGCATGGCAAACATCCAATCCAAAAGGACCTCAATTTTAAAATACTTATTTGCATATTCAAATCCATCCACAGTTTCATGCCTTCCTACTTGTGTAACTTCCTTCAGCTGTATAACCCTCTATGAGTTCATTCTGGCATTACCCAACGCTGGCCTGTTGTTTATCCTCAATTTTAATTTATTGTTCATTAACAGTCATTCATTCAGTTTTATTTTATTTGGTCTAGATACTCACCCCCTCCCCATACATCACTTTCAGGCACATCTCAAACTCTTAGTTCTTTGATAAGCTTTAGATCACCCATCTCAATTTCTTGCTATGTGGCTCGGTATTAAAATTGTTTGACAATGTTACTGTGAATCACCTCCGGATGTTTGCCTATGTTAAAAGTGCTATATAACTCTGAATTGTTGTTGAATCGTGCATCTGATTGGGATGGTAGATAGACTGGTCAGACATGGAAAATGTTCTAATTTAAAGTCGCTGTGTCTTGTATTATACATTGAATTGCCGTGACAATGTCTGTGAAATAGTTAAATTACATGATAAGGCTTTCAAGCATAGCAACACATTGGGATAGCTGTTAAAAACATTGGGATAGCTGAAAGCCTTAACATTAAATTTTAACAGAGATCTCTGTTCAGTAGGGATAAGCATGCAGCAACACTGGTACTCCATTCCAGGGACAGCAAGAACTCTATAGCTGTATTCTTATTATTTGCTGCTATTCATTCTTAAGGTTGTTGAGTGAGGAACAGACTGCAGATAGAAAACCAAGAGGAAAGATGCAAGATGTTTTGAATCTTCAGGGATCTAACAGTTGCTCTTTCAGCCTGACACTGCAAATACTTTCATTAATATGCGCCCTCTAGTAAAATATTAATGGAACTGATTTAATTTGTTTTGGCACTAACAGAACTACAGTATCTAGTACACTTATTCCCAATGGTTGGGATATCTATATTTATAACTGCTTTAGTCTTCATTGCATAAAAAGCATGCTTGGCAAAACAGCACTCTTGAAAGATATGTAAACAGTAATCTATATATAATGAACAGGTGTTTGTCCAAAAATAAACTAAGTTTGATTTAAACTTTTGGACTAAGATAAAGGTGCATTTGTCAAATAACTAATTTCATATAAAGAAATGCATCTATCCATTCCATTTTTTGGTTAAGAATGAATGACAATTAGTAAGCTGGGAATGAGTTTGCAAATTTGGTTCCAGTCTATCTGAATGGATAATCAGGGAATAAATATATTTACCAATTGACACTACTTTCAGTTGAATGTATTCATAAACAACATTGCATAGTTCATAAGAAGTAAAGTAATCGACCATAACTTGTGATGACAGGCAATCCAAAAGTGTCTGCTTCTTGTTAGACTGCCTTTGCACGTTGAGGTTTTTACATTTTTTGCATGGCAAGAGCTGAAAATATTGAATAAGGGAAAATTAACTAACTGAGATCTGAGTGAACACAGCAAGCAACTGTATATTTCATTAATCAGTATTAAAGTGAAAAATCATTAAATCAATTGGGTAACTACCAAGAGGGCTTTCAAAACTTTTAGAATTTCTAACAATTACAACCTGAAGGAAAAGGACTGCTCACTTGAATTAGTAAATTTTCAATGCCAGAGACTTTGAGTGATAATAATTATTGCTTATTACGTTATTAAAAGAAAATCTAGACATGAAATGAATCACTTATATTTCTGCGAGGAGTTTGTTTTATATCAACCATGCAAATAAATTACCTTCATGCCATGCAATATATGTCAATAGCAAGGCAGTGAGGCATTTTTTACAAATCTAATAGCAAATGAGACAGCAACTTTTCTGCATTTAATCTCACATTTGCCACAGCATTAAGCTCTTGTAATGTTTTCACATACATAGTGCCATTAGCTTTGAGTTCTTTTTTCATATATTTTTAGAAAAGGAAAATATTACAACAATTAGAAAACCAAACAATTCAAAATCAATGTTAAAAAACAAACCCAATAATGATATAAATAAATAATAGCAAATAACTAAGCTAAAAAAAGGATAATCTTAACAATAATAGTAATGATGATAACCATTACACAGCTTGGCAAAACAAAGCAATAGCCTTCAATCATCAAGCACATAAGTTTATACGTATTCATATGTTCATAGTTCCTCCCCTCTGGATACTAGATTCATTACATAGAATTGCCCTGACTATATAAAGGCTCTTATTAGTATGGTGGACAAATCTGTACCCAGGTAATCCAAAAAGGGCCGTCACGTCTTATAGAAATTCTCAGTTTTATGGTGTACCATACTCATAAGATAGGCCAACGGGATGTGCTGTGTGACCAGCTTATGCCAGCCCGCCAGCCCACTGGGCCCAGGGGATGTTCCAACACCCACCATAACAGAATGTTCTTCCTTGCACAAAAAGTGAGGATAGTGAAAAGCCTTTTTTTGTGTGCATCTAATAAAAGTGAATTAACAAAGCCAAGAAGAATAGATACTGGGTCCATCTCCACCTCTGTCCCCAAAGCCTTCTCTGTTTCACCTACCACAGTGTCCAGTATGCTTGCAGTCTGTGGCAGGACCACATCGAAGATGCTCCCGCTTTGAATTTAGCGAGGCGGTCTGGAGCCAAATGGACCCTGTGGAGAATCTTCAATTGCAAGGCATGGGTCCTATTGCAAATCAAGATCCTTGCATTTTCCCAGATACCCTCCCATATTTCAGAAGAGATGTCAATGTCCAACTCCCTCTCCCATACTTTACAGAGCCATTCGATCTCGTCCAAGGGACCACCTCCCAATAGATGATAAGCATTGCTAACAGATAATTTACACTCAGCACTCAACAACTCGCTTCTCCATGGTGGACCTATAAGGGTCAGTTAGAAGTGTGGTCACTTTCTGTATGAAATTTTTAATTTGAAAGAAACGAAAGAGGTCCCTACTAGGCAATTCATATCTCTGAGCCAACTGGTCAAAGGACATCATCATGTCCCCTTTGAATAAATCAGCCATGCAAGACACGCCCCTCGCTGCCCATAGTTTAAACCCAGAGTCCGACACCAACCATGAGTGTCAAAAATGATGTTTTGGCAATATTGCCCTCAAACTGATACTTTACCCTCCACACCTTGATGAAATTGATGACTATTGGGCTACGGCAATATTCCTTAACTGTTCTCATTTTGTCTAAGTATAGCAGCTTATCTGAGATAAGGGGCAGCTTATCTGAGATGCTTCAAAGTCCAACCAAAGTAAGTGAGGGTCCCTCCGGTCAGAAAAAGATCAATCATGGTATGGCATTTTTTTGTGGGTTCAAAAAGAATGCGAAATCTCTGCCAGTATGGTGAAGGTGCCTCCAAACATCCATCAATCCCAATTCAGCACACAAATCCCTTAATAGTTTAGATCACAAAGAAGAGATCGGCGGGCCTTTGGGCAATCTGTCTATCATAGGGTCTATGAGACTATTGAAATCCCCTCCTATGATAATATGCTGAGATGTAAGGTTAACCAGTCTAGAAAGTGCATCTGTCAAGAATTTTAGGGAGTGGGCCGGGGGACAGTAAACATTTAAGGTCCCGTATCCTTCCCCATGTATCAATGCTTTAAGGATTACAAATCTCCCGAGTGTGTCTTTAATGCACTCTAATAACTTAACTAGGAGATTCTTTCTAGCTAAAATGACCACCTCTCTACCCCTCATATTGAAAGATGAAAAATAAACCCAGTCATACCCATTCTGTTACAGCTTCAAATGCTCTGCATCACCCAAGTGTGTTTCTTCTAATTATGCAACATCTATCCTCTCCTTTTTAAGGCTGGAAAGTACCTTCTTTTTCTTGATACGCGAATGACTCCCCTTAATATTCCAGGTGCACCACTTAAACACATCCTTAGCCATAAAAATCTCTAGCACTATTTCGGCTCCAGAGAGGAAGAACCCGTACTACAGATCGCTGAGCTTTAATGCAAAAGAATCGACAAAACACAAAAACTATACAAACTAAAATAATTGCAGCCAACAAATCTACAAAACTTACAAAAACTATATACAGCAAAAACAGAAAACAAAAAATCACCAAAGGCACTGATTGGAGGAATTTACACACCCCCGCCCCCCCCCCCCCTGCCATTTAAAGGGGACACCTACACATCCTACAACCCTACTAACAAACCCAACCACCCTCTCAACTCCTACCAGCTAAGGTCATGCCACGTACACCAACCACCAGTAGAGAAACAAAAAAGACCTATAGCAAGGTTAGTACTATAGACAGGTAAACTAAAAATGAATATGTCACCCATCCCTTAACGTAACTTAGAGATTAAAGATAAATACTTTATCCATCCTGGACATCATTTTGCGCAACTTATTACCAGAAAGGAGACTCCACCAAGTTGTTTTTAAAGAAAAATAAACTTAAAAAGCTCTGTCCTCTACGACCTATACAGCCGTTAAGTCAACATGTCCACAAAGTTCTTCACCTTCTCTGGCAAGTCACAAATGTATGGATCCATTTTGATCGATCTGAAGCACTGCTGGATATCTTAAAGAATACTGGCTCCCCAAAAAGGGCTTCCTTTTCCAGACCACTGCCGCTGAGAAGTCTTGAAAAAGAATGACCCTGGAGCCGCCACATACCAACACTCTCGAATCCCTCCCCTGAGCTCTAGAGGCTTTACGACCCTCTGCTTGTCTTTATAAGGATGGAGCTAATCCAAACCTGGCTTTCATGCCACAATCTGGTGGGCTCTTTCAATTGTTATCCTTCCCTTCTCAACCTCCAAACCAAGGAATTGTGGGAACCACTTCTTGAAGAACTCCATCGGCCGTTCACCTTTCATCCACTCCAGTGTGCCAGCAACGCACACTTCTTTCTTACGTCCCTGTTTTCAAGATCATCTACCAGATCCAACAGACCACGGATCTGTGTTTCCAGGGTTTCAGTCCGGCTCTTGGAGGACTCAGTCTCTGCCTCTACTTCTGCCGCCTGGCTCTCGAGCTCATCGGTCCTTTTTCCCAAGTCTTGCAGCATAGCAGATACAGGAGCCAGTTTCTCTTTGACTTTTTTCTCGATCTGCTTCCCCAGGACCTCACAATATTTGGCCAGCTCCTCAACCAGGGTCTGGTGAGTAAGCAAGCCCGCTGCTTCAGAGGGCTGGACCGTGGCTCCCACCCTGGGTGAGCTTCCTCCTTTTTTCAGCATTCTCCAGCTGCAAGGACAAAAGTAAGTCAATTTTTTTTTCAGGTTTCTAACTCATTTAGAAAGTGTTTGGGATGAGTTCTGGCTCTGTCGGGTTGGTGTTGCAGTGCGGAGCCCAGGAAACGCGATACTAATGACACCGCCATCTTGGATCCCCTGGCTTTGCCATCTTTTTAACAGAAAATTGTGTGGCACCATGTCTTTCCTATGAACACATAGGTTGCACAGTGCCAATTAATTCAAAAGAGTTGCAGGTAAATGTTTCCATTTCCTTAGTCAATTCTCTTTATTCAAACTTTTACTAGAGTGCACTGGCTGGGTCAGATACAGTTACATGTTGTCATATTCATGGAGAATGGACACTGCACAGGCAGCTCAGTAAGCCAAAGAGCGGATTTTATTGCCACTAGTTTGTGAAGATACTGCAAAAATAAAACAGGTAATGCTTCCAGAAGATTAAACATTTCTAACAATTAAAAACTATCAACTTTATTTTAAATGCCAGTTTATTCACGGAAATCCTTTCAATCCAAAATAAATGAGCAACTTTTAAAAAGTCTATATTTAGCAATCTTGTAACAAATTGACTTCAAGAGAAACGTAAATAGAATTTGTTGGAAAAACTCAGCAGTTCTGGCAGCATTTATGCAGAGAAAGCAGAGTGAATGTTTCAGATCCAGTGACCCTTCTTCAGAACTTGTCCAAGCACTGATCCCTGTGGAACCCCACTGCTTATTAATAGCAACCTTGTCTCTACTTACCATTTCCTGCCCATTAGCCAATTCTCTATCTGCGACAATATACATCCCCAACACCATGGACTCTTAACCTTTTGTGAGGGACCTTGTCAAATACCTTCTGGATATCCAAACACAGCATATCTACTGGTTCCCCTCCATCCACTCTTGTTGAGACCTCCTCAAAAAATTTCTAATAAATTAGTCAAACATGATTTCCCCTTTACAAAGCCATGATGAGTCCATTTGGTTAGATTATGATTATCCAAATGTTCCACAATGACGTCCTTAATCATAAAAATATTTTTCATCAATAGATGTTACACTAATCAACCTGTAGTTGTTTTTGCTTCCCTCCCTTTTTGAGTAGGGGTATCACATTCACAGTTTTCCTCTGGTACTTTTCCAGAATCCAAGGATTGTTGGGAAATTACAACCAATGCATCCATTATCTCTGGAGCCACTTCTTTTAGGATCCTTGGATGCAACCCATCATAGTCAGGGGACTTGGCTGCCTTTAGCCCCATTAGTTTGTCCAATACTACTTTCCTCATGATAGCACTTAATTCCTCACCTGTACTCTTTACTAGCAATGGGATGTTCAAAGTATTTTCTGTCATAAAAGCTATATAGTTAAAAAAAAATTGTTAGTTTTTATATTCCTCACTAGTCTGCCCTTATAGTTTATTTTCTATCATCCCTTTAGTCATCCTTTGGTGGATTCTGAATTTAACCCAGTCTTTGAGGCTTTTCCTCCTTTTACGCTTTTCCTTTTATCTTTATATTTTCCTTAACTTCCTTGGCTTATCCCTCTCTTAGAATCTTTCCTCCTTACTGGGATGTCAAAGTCATGAATTGCCTCCTTGAATATCTGTCACAGTTTACTTCCTGTCATTCCTACTAATCTATCTGCCCAGTTCACTTTAGATACCTCTATCCTCATTTCATTGTAATTCCCTTTATTTAAGTTAAATATAGTTGTTTCCAATCCATATTTCTCACAAACTGAATATTAAATTCTATCATGTTATAATTACTACTTCATAGATAATCTTTTAATCAGAGATAATTTACTAAACCTGCATTATTACCTATTACCAGATGCAAGATAGCCTGCTCCCTGTCATGGTTAGTTCCATGACATATTGCTCGAGGAAGCCATCACTAATGCATTCTGTGAATTTGTTGTTGTAGCTACCCTTTTCAACTGGATTGATTCAATAAACATGAAGATAAAAGTCACCGATAATTATTGCTCTTTTTTCTCATGCTCCTATTATTTGTTAATTTATACCCTTTCCTGCAGAGTGGCTATTGTTTGCAGGTCTACATGCTGCTGCTTCTTTCCCCTGCTGTTATTTACCTACACCCAACTGAGCTCTACATCATCTGATCCTAGATCATGTCTCCTAACTGTCTTCGTATTATTCACAGTACTACTTTACCACCTTTTCCTTCTCTCCTGTCTTTCCAAAAGGTCAAATATCCCTGAATATTAAGTTCCCTGTTCTGATCTCCTTGTAACAATGCCTCTGAAATGGCTATAAGACCATAACCAGTTCTCCTGATTTGCATCATTAGTTTGCCTAATCCCAAATGTTTTGTGCATCAGGATAAAGAGCTTTTCGGCTTGCGTTTTTGTCATTTACAATCATTCAATTATTTTTGTTCTGTGGCTCTAATTGCCTCTCATCCTTGATTATCCTGTCTACCACTTTTGGTCTTTATTGTTCTTTCTTTTATTGTTGTCCATGTTTCTCTTTCTCTTGTCAGCCTGATTAGGTTCCAACCCACCTACCATTCTAGTTTAAACACACCCCAACCACATGAGCCAATTCCAGTCCTGCTCATGCAGTTTGTGCTGGTTTCCCAGACTGGTCCCAATCTCCAAGTAAACTGAACCCCCTACCTCTTGCATCATTCTTCCAGTTATGTATTCATCTGACATATGCTGCTATTTGTATTCTGATTGCTACTAGTGCATGAGATCACTTCCTTTGAGGTCCTATTTTTCAACTTACTTCCTAACTACCCATATTTTGCCTTTAGAACCTCATCCTCATTTTTTTAAACATGCATCATTGGCACCAATGTGTACCACGATCATTGGCTGTTCACCCTCCCCCTTCAGGATGTCCTGTAGCCGCTCTGACAGACCTTTGACTCCAGAACCAAGGAGGCAACCTACTTTCCAGGAGTCTCATTTTCAGCTTCAAAAAAAACCTACCTGTTCCACTTACAGCTAAACCTTTTAAGACTATTGTATCCCCATTATTTCCCCTCCTCTCCCATGCATCAAAGCCTGTGCAATGAATTTGGCTGTTACTGGTTTCTGATGCAAAGTATTCATTTAGAACACTATCTACATCCTCCGGCTCCACACACAAATAACACTGTGGCCCTTAATGGGTCCTATACATCCTTCTATCCTTAATGTATTTATAAAATAACTTAGCATTTCTCTGTATTTTCCAGCTATTATCCTTTCATGCTCCCTTTATGCTCTCCTAATTTCATTTTTTAAGTTGTCTCTTGCACATTCTGTGCTCCTATTGGTTTCTGTTCTGAGCGCTCAGTGTCTGCTACAAGCCTCCCTTTCACTCTTTATTCAATCCCTATATCCCTTGATAGCCAAGGTTAGCTGGACTTGTTGGTTCCACTCTTTATCTTTGGAACATATTGGCCCTGCATTCTACTTCTTTCCTTCTTGAATATGTCCTACTGCTCTTACGCAGATTTACTTAAAAGTATCTGCTCCCAGCCCCCTCTGGCCCAATTATACCTGATCATATTAAAATGGGCCTTACTCCAATTTATAATTTTGATTTCAGGCCCGTCCTGGTCTTTTCCCATAACAATCTTGAAGTTAATATGTTGCCCCACACCGACCAGAAGCAGCCACTTACCCAGGAAATGTGGGAGATGTGCTGGTCTGCCAGTGAGATTGAAGCAACGTGATTTCAAGAATTCCCCTTCCCCAGCACACTCCTGGCAAACTTCCAAGCTATTAAAAACAAGCTGGGTGAACTTAAAGCTAGACTCACCCACCAAAAGGAATTAAGAGACTGCGGTGTTTTTTGTTTTATGAAGGTGTGACTCACTCCTGCTTCACCTGACTAGGTCTTACACCTGAGGGCTTCTCAATCCACTGATAGAGCACACCGTATCCTCAGGCTAGACACAGGGTGGAGGGGTCTGCGTCCTGATCAAGCTAGTGCTTGGATGTGCGGACCCTGGCTAGTTACTGCTCCCCAGGCCTAGGATATCTAATGGTGAAGTGCCATCCTTACTACCTGCTGTGGGAGTTCATCTCTGCTAACCTGACAGCAGTTTACATCACGCCCCATGGAGAAGTCAAGAGTGCACTTGATGAAATACACACTGCTACAAATAGCCTTGAGATGGAATACCCCAAGACTTGTTCATCGTGGCCGGTGACTTCAACCAAGCCAACCTCAAGCATATGCAGCCAAAATATAACAACAATCTCCTGTTCCATCACAGTCCCAAACACCTTGGACCATTGCAACACAATCATCAAAGACACCTACCACTCCAATCCCCGCCTGCATTTTGGTAAATCAGACTACAAGGCTGTGTTACTTCTCCCGGTTTAGAAGCAGAAACTGAAGCATGACGATCCGGTACAGAAAGCTGTACAGTGCTGGTCCACGTGACTGCTTGGAATCAGTGGGCTGGCCCATATTCAAGAACTTGATGATCAACCTAAATGAGTATCGCCAGTACCGTCACAGACCTCATTAGTAAGTGCAGAGAGAAATGCATGCCAAATAAGTTGATCCTGTTCCCTAACCAGAAACTAGGGATGAACCAGGAGATCCAGTCCCTTTTGAAGTCTAGGTCTGAGGCGTTCAAGTCGGGTAACCCTGACCTGTACAGGAAATCTAGGTATGATCTTTGCAAAGAAATTAGGGATGCCAAGGAACAATACTAGATTAAACAAGATCCTAGACTAACCACACAACCACATGTCAACTGTGGCAAAGCTTATATGATATAACAGGCGAGTAGAAGTGGAGTTGAGTAGAATTGCTGACAACAATGCATCCCTTTCGATGAGCTCAATGCATTCTATGCTCATTTTGAACAGAAGGTTGGTGAAATGATGTTATCAGCCCCGACAGCCTTGGCCACCATCCCGTACCTTCAGATCGGCCTTCTTTCGGGTGAACCCATGGAAAGCAACTGGCCTCAATAGAGTCCCCAGCCTTCCACTCGGTTCCTGAGGAGACCAGCTGGCGGGAATATTCACAGATATCTTTGACCTCTCCTTGCTACAATCTGAAATCCCCACCTGCTTCAAGAAGACCATTATCATCTCAGTGCCAAAGAAAAATTAGGCAAAGTGCTTTAATGACTACCACCAGGTGGCTTTGACATCCATCATTATGAAGTATTTTGAGAGGTTAGTAATGGCCCATATCAACTTCAGCCTCTCAGACCACCTTGATCCACTAGAATTCACCTACCATCGCAACAGATCTACAGCTGACAGCATCTCCCTGATCCTACATTCATCTCTGGAACATCCGAATAACATGGATTACATCAGACTCCTATTTATTGACGTTAGCTCTACCTTTTGCATCGTAATACCAACCAAACTCATCTCCAAACTCTGGGATCTGGGACTCTGCTCACCCTTCTGCCTTGATTTCCTGACCTGCACACTGCAATCAGTAAGGATAGGCGACAATGCCTCCTCCACCATAATCCTCAACACCGGTGCCCTGCAGGGCTGTTTACCCAGCCCTTTACTATACTCATTATGCACTCACAACTATGTGACTAAATTCAGCTCCAACTTCATTTACAAATTTGCTATTTACATCCACCATGGTAGGTCAGATCTCAAACAATGACGAGAGTGAGTACAGGAAAGAGATAAAAGTCCTTAGCAGCATGGCGCAAAGACAACAATCTCTCCCTCAATGACAGCAAAATGAAGGATCTGGTCATCGACTTCAGGAAGCAGAGTGGGGGACTCACCCATGTCTGTATCTATGATACTGAGGTGGAAATGATCAAGAGCTTCAAGTTCTGAGGAGTAAATATCACCAAACATTTGTCCTGGTCCATCCACATCAATGCTAAAGTCATGAAAGCACAGCAATGCCTCTACTCCCTCAGAAGGCTAAGGAAATTTGTCAAGTTCACAATGACTCTCACCAGTTTTTATAGATACACCATAGAAAGCATGCTATCTGGATGTATCACAGATTTGTATGGCAACAATCTGAGTTCCTCATTTCCCCTCCCCCCACTTTGTCTCAGTCAAATCCCTTGAACTCAGCACCGCCCTCCTAACATGCAATCTTCTTCCTGACCTCTCCGCCCCCACCCCACTCCGGCCTATCACTCTCACCTTGACCTCCTTCCACCTATCGCATTTCCAACGCCCCTCCCCCAAGTCCCTCCTCCCTACCTTTTATCTTAGCCTGCTGGGCACACTTTCCTCATTCCTGAAGAAGGGCT
>NC_057735.1:27689935-27768172 GCF_004010195.1 Chiloscyllium plagiosum
TTTTCCCAGTCTACCTGCATGTTAAAATCCCCCATAACAACTGTAGTGACATCTTTGTGACAGGCCAATTTCAGCTCCTGATTTAACCTATATCCGACATCCAGACTACTGTTTGGGGGCCTGTAGATGACTCCCAAGAGGGTCTTTTTACCCTTAGTATTTCGAAGCTCTATCCACACTGACTCTACATCCCCTGACTCTAGGTCCCCCCGTGCAAGGGACTGAATATTGTCCCTTACCAACAAGGCCACCCCATCCCCTCTGCCCGTCAGTCTGTCCTTACGATAGCAAGTGTATCCTTGAATATTCATTTCCCAGGCCCTGTCCACTTGAAGCCACGTCTCAGTTATCCCCACAATATCGTATCTGCCAATTTCCAAAAGAGCCTCAAGCTCATCCATCTTATGTCTAATGCTTTGTGCATTCATGTGTTTCTGTGGAATATGCCTCCACATCTGTTCTTTTATTTATCTCAAACTGTTTGGAGGGTATTGTTCAAGCCCAGCAATTGGATTTTCTATTTTGGCTTCTAAATTTGAATGATATGGCTCAATTTGAGGAGCTTTCTAAGGTGTTATCACCTCTCTACTCCTGTAATTGATTCCCTGATCAATATTGCAACAACCCCTCCTTATTTGCCTCCCTCCATGTCTCACCAAAAAACCCAATAAATCCTGGAATATTGAGCTGCCAACACTGTCCCTCTCTCAACCAAAGAAGCCATACATTGGCAAGCAGGTTTATCGGCCCGTCAAGTCCACACCACCCTACCAAAGAGCAACCCATCCTATCCCTGTAACCCTGCATTTCCCATGGCTAATCGACCTAGCCTGCACATCACTGAACACCATGAGCAATTTAGCATGGCCAGTCCACTTAACCTGCACACATTTGGACTGTGGGAAGAAGTCAGAAGCACCCAGAGGAAATCCATGCAGACACAGGGTGAATGTGCAAACTCCAAACTGGCAATCAACTGAGGCTGGTATCAAACCTGGGTCCCTGGTGCTATGATGCAGCAGTGCTAACCACAGAGCCATCATGTCACCAAGTTTTGGTGACAGTAATGACATCAGACCACCTTGCTTTAACTTGTGCCCTCAATTCATGTACAATATTTAAGATTTCCAGAAGGCTTTTGATAAAATGACACATCAAAGATTATTTTGGAAAAATAAAAGTGCACAATATAAACATAGCAAGATTAGTAGATTGGCTGAGAGAAAACAAAATATGCATAAATAAGTCTTTGCCTGATTGGCAGGGTGTGACATGCAGAGTCTTGCATGGGTCTGTGATGTGACCTCAGTGTTTTACAATTCACACTTTGGCAATGGGTGTGAAGGCAGACGAGTAAAATTCATATACAGCAAGCCAGGTAGGAAAGTATATTGTGAAGATATCATAAGGAAGTTGAAAACATATAGATAGGTTGGGTGAGTTGGTAAAAATCTGGCAGATGGAGTACGATGTGAGATAATGTGAAATTGTTCATTTTGGAAGAGACAATATTAAAAAAAAACAGAGCAATGAAGAATGACTGCTGAATTCTGAGGTGCACAGATTTACATGTTCAGGTGCATTAGTTACAAAATGGGTACACAGGTAAAGCACACAGTTGAGAGGTCTAAGGGGCTACTGTTATTTATTACAAGAGAACTTGAACCTAAAACTAAGGATATTATGTTTCAATTACAGGTCATTACTGAGATCACATTTTGAATACTATGTGCAGTTTTGATGTAAATGCATTGGACGAAATTCATTGCTGAATGATCCTGACAAAGTGAATGTGGAAAGGAGGTTTCCTTTTGTGGGCGAGTTCAAAATTAGGTTGCCCTGTTTTAAAATAAGGGGGTGATGAAGAGATTTTTTTTTCTCAATGAGGACTATGTGAATTTGGAGCTGTCTACTCAGAATGTAGGGAAGTTAATGTGGAATTTGAAACACAAACAGATCAGTCATGAACTAATTGAATAGTTGGGCAAGCCCGAGGGACTGAATAGTTACTTCTATGTATTTCGTATGTTTGTGTGTTTGGAACTTTGACATATTGGATTGAAAATCCACTGTGTAAAGATTATGCATAATTGCTATTACCCCATACAAAGTGATGGAGTAGATTACTGTTTTGTTTATTTCAGGAGCAAAGTGAAACTTTTAGCATCAGAGGCAATTGCAGAAATCTTGCTTTCACTGACTCAGTAATGATACACATCAGGCTTCAATGTGCACTTCATCAGCAGGCCACTGATGGTCCAGGAATGCACATTCTAAGTCTTGGCTTCAGCAATTGGGAGCATCACATTCTACATGCTAATTTCTTCCTTGCTTTGTCAGCATAGCTGTAATCAGACAAAAGCACTTCAAAATGAAACCTGAAATTTCCATTCTCCAAACGTATTCAATATATATCACAGGAAGACAATGTTTCACTGCTGCTGCATTCTCACTGAAATGTAAGTACGCAACTACATGGTGTGGGATTGCAGAAGAATGTTTCCTTTGGCGGGGATGCAAAGAAGGTGGCTTACTGATGGAATTCTATGCCCAGAATAGCATTAAAACTTTGATTGCACAAAAGCTTAATTGTGTAGTGTTGCATACTTCAGGACTTCTGATGCAGGCGTGACAATGACCTCCTTGGGATGTGTCCATTCCACTCTGCGTAAAGACATAACACAAGGCTTTATTGTGATGGGTGTGAGGGCTGAAGAATTCCTTCAATAAACTTGTGTTATCTGTTTAATGTTCTCAGGATTGTGTGCTGATAGATCTCACATTGAGATCGACATGGCTTTAGTCCTAGTTTTGACAGTTTAGAGATGGCTCATATTTGATGCTATCTGCCATCAGTCAGTCGTTTGTGAGAGTTGAGCAATGCTTGGCCAGTATAATATCTTTCAATCTTGGGAAGTCTGAACATACTGCTCATCTCTCACCTGGGTGCAATCTACTCAAGTCCTACAGTGAAAATAACGCACTAGATATTTAAAGAAGGCAAGTGAAGATATATTTGTGGAAAACCACTGCTATTTTTATATGCCACTGATATGTCTTCAGTAAGTTTTTCTTCTTCTCTCTCCCGTCTAACACAGCTGGGGTAGTGAGACCTTGCTGTGTAGTTCATATTGTTCACCTGGGAGATTTGGACAATTGTCCCCGTAGGTAACTGGGCCTAGAGAGTCCCCCTCAGATTCAGGATCACATTCTTTGCTTTGGCTTCTGCAGGTTTTGGCATCAAAGGCTGGAGGATAGGAGGAGCCAAGAACCTGTATATGAAGCACCCTGAATCTTTGCTTCAGTGCAAAGATTTTTCTCCATGTGGGCACCTGTAGTGAAGTTGGAGTCCCTTGGCCCGTCTCATGTTATCATTGATGCAGAGCATTTAGAGCAATAGCGTGCATATCCATGTGCATATCTGAAAGACATAATACTAAGTTTGTTGGACCTTGCTTTCCCTGGATATCACCAACTACTTTTTAGACATACCCAAAAGCGCACATACCAGAACAGACATGGTATTGACAACATTGGTGTACTCTTCCATCAGACTGTACGGACTGTCTCTGAAAAGCCTGCTTACTGTTCTTGTAGCTGTCTGTGTGGTTGGATGAAGTTATTAAGAACACAGTTTGTCTTCTGCCTGTGGCTTAGTGGGTACTGGGTCTCAGAATTTTTGATGATTTAATGTTTACTGAATAAAATTAATAGCAACCTCTGGCATCCTACCATACAGTTAAACAAGACAATCCAGAAATTAATGTCAGAGACACTCTGCTCCTTTCCATTGTGCACAATTTCAGTTATTGCAGATGGAATCAACATTGAAATTATCGATTAGACACAAAATTAATCAGAGTCTCCATTATTTCACCACAACGACAGATTGAATAGATAAGCCCAATTTACTGAAAAAATACTTCATTGAAAAGAAAAGGTAATCACTGTCATTTTTTAAAAAAATTAAATTTCCTTTCTCAAAGTTTATAATTTGCTATTTAGATGTCTAAAAGGAGAGACAATGGCCCAGTGGTATTATTGCTAACACAGGCAATGTTCTGGGGACCTGGGTTCGAATTCTGCTGAATTCACGGCAGATGGTAGAATTTGAATTCAATAAATATTTGGAATTAAGAGTCTAATGGTGTATTGTCAATTGTTGGAAAAACCCATCTGGTTCACCAATGCCCTTTAGGGAAAAAAACTGCCTTCCTTACCTGGTCTAGCCTGTATGGGACTCCATACCCACGGCAATGTGATTGACTCTTAACTGCCCTCTGAGCAATTAGGGGTGGGCAATAAAGGCTGGCATAACCACTGACACCCTCATCCCATCAATGAATTTTTAAAAATTACCCTTAATATCTTGTGTATGTTCTAACCTTTATTTCACTTTTAAATGATTTAAATGGGATTATATTCCTTACATCTTACTTTCTACTTTGCTGTCTGTGAGAATTTCCTAATCTGATTAGTTGATCAACTTGCCTGATCGGTTCCTGGATACCATTGCTGAGAATAGTGGAAGTCTGCATTCTGGAGTCACCTTTCTAGACAGCTTTTTTGAGGTTAAATGCAACACCATTTCTTTGCTATTCACTGCAAAAGCTGAGAGATTAAATTCCACAACTAAATTCAATGTTCTGACTGAATTGGATACAATTCAGAAACAACTTGAGGCAGGGTTAAAATAAAAACCAACAAAGCATTATATTCAGGAAATGGGTGGTGGACTATTTGAAGTTATTCAACAAAGGTTCCTTTCTCAGTCCTCCAAATTGGATAAACATACAATTTAAATATAAAACCAGCACATATATAACAAAAGAAAATCATCAAAATAATTGAGACATTAATTTTTAATTTTCATTTGCATTATAAGCATGGATTGTAATAAAAGTTCCCTTTGCATATTTTAAGGATTTTTAAAATTACACATTTTGCCTACTCTGATTTAGACATTACATAATATAGTCATTGAGTCATAGAGTCAATTAGCATGAAAGCAGACCCTTGGTCTAACTAGTCCATGCTGAACATAATCCCAAACCAATCTAGCTCCACTTGCCTGCTACTGGCCCATATCCCTCCAAACCTTTCCTATTAATGTACTTATCCAAATGTCTTTTAAACGTTGCGATTGTACCCACATCCACCACTTCTTCTGGAAGTTCATTCCACACACGCACCATCCGCTGTAAAAGAAATTGCCCCCATGTCTTTTTTAAATCTCTCTCCTCTCCCCTTAAAAATTGCCCCCGGTCTTGAAATGCCTCATCCTAGGTTAAAAAAAAACATTACATCAATCTGTAGCCCTCATTATTTTATAAACTTATATATGGTCACCTCTCAACCCCCTACACTCCAATGAAAAAAGTTCCAGCTTATCCAACCTTTCTTTATAACTCAAACTTTCCATACCCGATAACATTCTGGTAAATCTCTTCTGAACCCTCTCCAGTTTAACAGTATCCTTCCAATAACTGGACGACCAGAACTGGACATAGTATTCAAGAAGAGGCCTCATCAATGTCTTGTACAGCCTCAACATGACTTCCCAACTCCGATATTCAAAGGAGTGAGCAAGGAAGGTAAGCATCCCAAACGTCTTTTTAACCACCCTGTCTATATGTGACACAAACCTCAAAGAATTATGTACCTGAATGCCTATATCCCTCTACTGCAACACTACCCAAGGCCCTACCATTAATTGTAAAAGCCCTACCCTTGTGTGTTGTACCAAAATGCAATACCTCGCATTTATCCAGATTGCGCTCCATCTGCTACCTTTTCAGCCCATTGACCCATTTCTTCAAGATCCCTTTGCAATCTTAGAAAACCTTCTCACTGTCTTCTATGCCACCAATTTTGGTGTCGTCCACAAATTCACTACTCATGCTTTTTTACTCTCATCCAAATCATTTATATAAATTACAAACAAAAGAGGACCCAGAACCGATTCCTGTGGAACACTGCTGGTGATAGACCTCCAGTCTGAAAAGGAATCCCCCACTTTCTGTCTCCTGCCACTAAGTCAATTATGTATCCAATTGGCAAGCTTATCCTGAATCCCACATGACCCAACTTTACTAATTAGTCTACCTTGCGGAACCCTGTTGAAAGCTTTACTAAAGTCTCTGCTCTCATCAATCTTTTTGATAACTTCCTCAAAAAGTTCAATCAAGTTTGTGAGACATGATTTTCATCACACAAAACCATGCTCACTATCTCTAATCAATTCTTGCCTCTCTAAATGTTCATAAATCTTGTCTGTTAAAATGACCTCCAATAATTTACCCACAACCAAAGTCAGACTCACAGGTCTATAGTTCCTCGGTTTCTCCTTACAATCTTTCTTAAACAAGGGTACAACATTAGCCACCCTCCAGTCATCAGGCACCTCACCTGGAGTTAATGACCCTTTGGTCCAATTTGTGCATGCCAACCAGACATCCAAAACTGATCTCATCTCATTTGCCAGCATTTGGCCCAGATCCCTCTAAACCCTTCCTATTCATATACCCATTCAGATGCCTGTTAAATGTTGAAATTGTATCTGCCTCCACCACTTCCTCTGGCAACTCATTCAATACACACACCACCCTCTGCATGAAAAAGTTGCCCCTCAGGTCCCTTTTAAATCTTTCTCCTCTCACGTTAAACCTTTGGCCTCTAGTTTTGGACTCCCCAACCCTGGGGAAAGGACCTTGACTATTCACCCTATCCATGCCCCTCATGATTTTATAAACTTCTATAAGGTCACCCCTCAGCTCCAGGGGAAATAGCCCCAGCTTATTCAGCCTCTCCCTATAACTCAAACCCTCCAACTCTGACAACATTTAGAACCCTTTCAAGTTTCACTACATCTTGCCTATAGCAGGAAGAGCAAAATTGAATGCAGTAATCCAAAAGCAGCCTGCAACCAATGCACTGTACTGCTGCTACAAGACATCCCAATTCAAATATTAAATAATTTGCACAGAAAATGACAATGAAATATTTGGAAGAACTTAAGCTATGATTTAAATTTTGACTGGCTATGGTAAAGGGTGTAATCTGAAGCATTATATATTTTTCCACTTTATCAGTCAGTTCACAGAACAACAGAAAACACTGACCCTTGCAAGTTAGTGATCCATTCCCCTATTCTATCTAAAGAATTACGTGTCTGATTTAATTTTTTGAACATTTTTAATCATACAACCTGCTACTTTTTTGTGTCTGGCAAGAAAAATAAATTAAGTAAGGCAGAATTATGACAGTCTAATGATAAGTCATTGGAGAGAGATGTAATATTTTGAGCAGCTCAATGCCAGCCTCCACTGGTAATAACTGGTACTACAATACCTTGCAGAGAAGAATCGGGTCCAAAACACGTAGCTATATTGTGTATGCTAGTTACGTTGGATGTTATAACCTACGTTATTAATTCTAAGTGGTTAATAAAATTTACTGAAACTATTGATATGAATATAAAACCGGTAGTGAAGCAAATTGAATGTAATTTATTTCTTGGATCCAGAATGTTACAAGTGCTTCCTAATGAACTGCAGTATGTGGTAGCAGCGTATTTTTCAAATAATATTCTCATCACCAACCCCATCCTTCTCCCTGACTGCTATCGCAGGTTGAAAGATAATGTTTGTAACTATGTGACACAGAGCTGAGTTACCAACTCCACGTTCTATACATCACAACGACTACCTACTCAGATCTCCATATTGTTACACACTTCAGTCTGTCTACAGCTGAAATAATTTATATTGTTGCCCTCTGTAGACCTGATCATTTCAATTTTCTCTGATCAGGTCCACAAGCCTTCATGCTTTCCTTCATAAACCTAAGTTTATCCAAAATGATGCTGCCTATATCCTCTCCTCATCAAGTCCTGATCACCAGTCACTCCCAATGACGTTGAGCTAAATTAGCTTCCAGTCCCCCATTGCATTAAATTTAAATCTTATCTATCCCCATCCACCTCTGCAATTTCCACTTGAGGCTGTGGATTTTATACATTCCCTCCTCCATTTACTTGATTACAAGACCAGGAAACACCAAGACTACTTCAACGAGGATGACCACATCACCCATGTCCTCATTGACAAGAGGAAAGCTCACTGCGGCTAGCAAAAATAATATCACCAGTGAGGCAAACTCATTGAACAGCAAAGGCGGAGTTACAAGGATGAACCAGGGACATCTCGAACCAATCGTGTACTGAGAAAGCTAGAGACTTGCAAAACCCTGTCGATAAGCACGACATCCAGGGTTTTGTCAGTGCTATCAAGGCAATATATAGACTCAACACACTGGGTCACAAACCAGTGCAAAGTAAGGGCAGAACTCTGTTGAGAAACAAAGAAAACATCAGCCTCCTTTGGAGGGAACACTTCAAAGAACTTCTGAATCGTGCATGTTCAAGGAAATCACCCAACTCCCACCAAGTGTCATGGAAGTCAAAACCATCATTAAACACATTAAGAATAGAAAAGCTGCCGAAGTGGAGAGGATTCAGGCAAATATTTTCAAACTTGGAGGCCGAGAGCTCACCTGTCAACTCCACCAACTGTTCGTGAAAATTTACAGCAAAGAAGAATTCCCTGCTGATCTCAGGGATTTGCCATTACCAACCTATTCAAGAAAGGAGACAAAGTGAATTGTGGGAACTACTGAGGAATGTCCCTACTCTCCATTACTGGGAAGATCATTGCCCAAATCCTCTCCGGGTACCTTCTCTCCATTTCTGAGGAAATCCTTCCTGAATGCCAGTGTCGCTTCTAACCAAATCATGGAACTATGAACATGATTTTTACTGCTCCATAAAAAATGCCAAGAACAACGCCAATCACTCTGTATGGCCTTTATCAATTTGACCAAGGTATCTGATTCAATCAAGAAGTGATATGAAAGACTCTGTCAAAGGCCACTGTCTACACAAATTCATCAACATCCTTTGTCTCCTCCATGACAAGGTGTCACCACCTTCCTCACCAAGGTAAAATGACATAAACCTTCAAGAACAAGACTGAAGTCATGCAGAGATATGTCATCATGTTCTTGTTTTTCTTGATCTTCATTACCACCATCCTTTATCTTATCAAGAACAAGCTTCTCAGTGGTGTGGATGTTGTCAATAGAATGGATGAAACATGTTTCAACCTCATCTGGTTGAAATCCAATAAGAAAACAACATTGACATTGGCAATACAATTCATAATGCTGAGGACACTGTCACCTCTACTCTCTCAGAAGGGAGTCTTCAAACCTCGTCCAACACCTTTGCAGAAGCATACCAAAGAATTGGTCTCAGCCCCAACAGCAAGAAGACTCAAGTTGTTACCAACCTGTCCCTGGAGAATTTCTAGTCATGCTTCCAGTGAAATGAATGGAGAAATTCTTCAAATCATGTAAAATTCCCCCACCTGGGAGCAACTCTCATCTAAGGCTAACATTAAGCAGAGATCCAAAGCCACATTCAATCTGCAAGCTTGACCTTTGGATGCCAAAGGATGAGAGTGTTTGAAGACTGTGATATCCATATTGATACCAAGATCCTTATGCCTAATGCAGTCATCTTTCCAATTCTTCTATGTGGCTCTGAAACTTGCACTACAAATAGACATTACCTCAATATCTTGGAGAAGTAAAATCAACACTGTTTGAGACAGATTCTTCACATCAACTATAAAGTCAGGCATGATAATGTCAGCATCTTATGAAGGAACCAATAGCATCAGCAAAATGACCTTTGCTGGGTCCGTCACATACTTAGGATACGTGAGTTCTGACTACCAAAGCAAATCATCTTCACCCAGTTAACAGAAGGCACTTGGACAAGCAAAGGAAACATTTGAAAGACACCCTGCAGACATACCTCAAGAAATGCAACATAGATGTCAATGCCTTGGAAGCCCTCGGTCAGAACAAACCAACGTGGAGGAACCATCTGTCTGAAGAGACACAATTTATCGACAATACCCATCAGCAGGAGGAGCTATGGAAAAGGAGCATGAGAAAGGGATGCCAATGAACTTGAGTCTAAGGACCAATTGCATATAATGGAAACATTCAGCGTTGGAGATTTAGCTTTATGATTCAGTTCATCAGCCAATGCAAGGATCCAAAGAACCCATGACCAGTGACACAGAATCTCCTAGGTGCACAATCATACTTGTTAGCAAATCATACTGACCCATTAATTTGATCAGGTGTTTTTTGTCACTCCTCTTCATCCTTCCTTCTTCAACTCAGTGTCCATTCTTCCTTTCACAGTACATTGTTAAAGATATTGCAAATTATATGTATGTAATTTTGCAAACACTCAGTTTGGCTTTAGGTAAATTTTACTACCAAGATTTTGCTTTAAATGTTACTTTCACAAGTAGTTAAATTGCCCAGAGTGCAGTTAAGAGTCAACCACATTGCTGTGGGTCTGGAGTCACATGTAGGCCAGACCTGGTAAGGGTGGCAGTTTTCTTCCTTAAAGGGCATTAGTGAACCAGATGGGCTTTTTCCAGCAATGGATTTGTGGTCATCATTCACTCTTTAATTCCAGATATTTACTGAATTCAAACTCCATCATCTGCCACGGCAAGATTCAAACCCAAGCCCCAGAACATGACTTGTGTCTCTAGATTAACAGTCCAGTGATATCGCCACTAGGCCATTACCTTCCCATGTCCAACAATGATCTTCCCAACAATCCATAAATCACATACAATCATACAAATTAATGTTTCACGGATCACTAGGATTGATGTTTTTTATTCTAGTTTTGTTATCTGATTCACTTAACAAATTCCATTCATATCAAAAGATGTTTTATGCTCTCTTTCAATAACAATGAAAGAAAGTTGGATAGAGTAACAATTCTTGTTTTCTATGACAAACATCAAAAAGCATAGCAATACAATATTTTACAATAAATCAATAAACCAGCATAATTACCCAGTAATTAGATAACATCCTCATATTCAAACAGTACTCTTAAAACTGGGTTACCTTCCTTCACATGCTTTCTTTCTCTATATTGCCTATCATGCTGAACATAAATCCTGAGAAGTTAATGTTCCGTGTGTGTTACTTAACTTGATTTGCCAGTACAATAGCAGTTAATTATATGATAATACCTTGAGCAATGGGACTGACTAAACATCATGCAACTACTTGCAGTTCACATCCCAAACCCCCAAAATAATTTGGGCAATGATAGATTTCTTGACTTCCATTCACTGCTTATTCAACTGCCAACCGTTGACAGGACTGACTCGGAGAATATGAAGAGAAGTTTTTTGGAATTTTTGGAACATTGTCTTCTACTGTTCTGACTATAAGTACTAGCATTATACTAATTGTTCACTATGTCATTTTCAATCGTAAAGTAAGGAAGCAATTTTCAAAATTATTGTAATTATTATAGCCAGATCATTAAAAACTCAAGAGTCCAGACTTTACGATGCATTATTTCTTGGAGTATTGGGTTCAGATTATATCACCTCACAATAAGTAAAGAATATTCATTGGCAGAGCAACAGGAATAGTAGTAAATAGAATATCAACATGAATAAATCTTAGTTGATTATATTTAAGTTTGAAAACATAATGGTTAAGAGGAACCTTGTTAAACTTTAAAATAATCTACATTATTGCTGAAAAGAGTCTTGTAGAAGCTTTTCATCAGGACAGTGAAGAAGGAATTTAGAAGTAAATTTTTAAAAATTGTGAAGGAGAGTGTCGGTTGATTGACAAGTAGAGATATTGTATGGACAATGGGCCAGTTCATGGTGAATGTCAGTTAACTACCAAGTTCTGTTTAAATGTTAAACCTGGTAGATTAATTCTAATTGGGCAAAAATTACCCTAAGCAATGAATCAGAAAAGGCTGCCCCCTACACTGTTGAATTGAAACAGGAACAAGAGTATACATTCTATCTGCAAGAAGAGAGTATTGTATTTTTCTACACGTAGCTTCGATATATTCACTAACAGAACGTTACTGAGCAGCCAAACAAATTGTGCCTATCACATAAATGACTATCATACAGTGCCTGCACAGATGCTAAGTATATGGACTCTATGCCCTAAAGATTGGCAGATGGAATCAAAAATCATATTCCTTTTACTGTTCACAACATGCAAGATACTGTCCGCACCCAATCAGCATGCACTTGTAAAACTCACAACAGTGTCTAACGTTAGATGTAATTCTATGATTGGACAATATTTGTTGAATAATCCTGAGTATGTGATGAATTGCACTGAAAAGTAGTTTAGTACACAGATATACATTAGTACACAGACAGAAAGAACAATGTGTCTATTTCAGTTGGCAAAACAAATGATGGTAATTCATGGGCTCATTACTCATCGCGATGCTTTGAACAACCACTTTACTTTGGTATTTCTTGTAAATAATCCTGATGAGTGCAAAATGAAGTTTCAACAACATGTGTTTTTCAGTAATACTCAAGTTATGGCCAAACAACTAAAGATATTTTAACCAGACTCATAGGCATGTATACTTTCCAGAATTTTCACTCATTAAAAATAAGAATGGAATCTTCCACTGTCATTGGGTGCCCCGCTCACTTGCTGAAGAAATGGTGGCACACCCAAGCTGACTATGCAACAAGGCCTGCAGTATCTTCCTCTAATCAGGCAATTTGGATGGCAATGATGAGTGCTCATTCAAAATCAAATTCCTGGAACTAGAAGCCCCTCTGGTGAGAATTGCCAACAATCAAAGGCTGGTGTTTTGCCCTTGACAGTGCCACTGCACTGTGAGAACATGCTGCCAGCAGGATGTCCAACGTCCAGATGAGCAACGTCTTAGGTATGCTTTCTGTAGGAATGGATGGGGTTTGGGTTTAGGGGACATAGGGAGAAGTAGTTAGGGGGATGAAGGGAAAGGTAGGAGATTGGCTCTCAGTGGCCATAATGACTATGCCCCTCTCCCCCTGCCCCCACCTTATGTTTAGTCCTTCGAACAGGCACAGAGCAGTGCAGATCAAGGGAACCACCCCAACCAAGTGACAGCCTGTTCACACTGGTTTACCAAGCAGTGACTGTCTCTTCCCTCTTGCCTGAAGTTGGAAATTAAAGATTCCACCCATAGTTTTATTAGATTAGATTACAGTGTGAAAACAGGCCCTTCAGCCCAACAAGTCCACACCGACCCGCCGAAGCGCAACCCACCCATACCCCTACATTTACCCCTTACCTAACACTACGGGCAATTTAGCCTGGCCAATTCACCTGACCTGCACATCTTTGGACTGTGGGAGGAAACCGGAGCACCCGGAGGAAACCCACGCAGACACGGGGAGAATGTGCAAACTCCACACAGTCAGTCGCCTGAGGCGGGAATTGAACCCGGGTCTCTGGCGCTGTGAGGCAGCAGTGCTAACCACTGTGCCACCGTGCCGCCCACCATTTGAATTCTATGCTTAGCCCCAACTAGGGGGTTGCAGAGTTTGTCACAAAGTATTCATAGAGTGGTGATGACCATCTCTTTTCTGATTTGTTCAGTCAAGGGCAGGAGCTCTGGGGTTCTACAAAATTTTCTATATTATTCCTGGCTCTGCAGCCATTGGTGCAATATGAGAAAATCCTTGGATCATTGGGTCAAAAAAGATTTACCAGACATTTATATATGTGCACATCAGCCTTTCTTTGCAGTCTGCTTGATGTCTTTGGTGAATTTGAGTGTTTCCAAATATAGAACTAAAAAAATATACATTTAACACTAAGCAATGACTATTATTGCTCCCCAAAGGAATTAGTTTCTATCTTACTGGTGGATAAAACAAGACATGAAAGATCATTTAAACATTTTTCAGGTGGTTAAGTATGAACTCACCTATTAAAGAGAAAAGTAAAGGAAAATAAATAATCCCCATTTCTTTCATAAACAAGCCTGTGATCCCCTATCTGGGTTAAATTTGCTCAAATAGTATGCTGCGATGAATTTTTTTTTTAGTGTGAATTTATCTCAATTATTACACTCACTATCTTATTCTTTAATATTTAAGAAAACTTATAATATATAATTTATTATTTTTGCCTCCTTCCTGTATGTTACTTAGGCTTGTATTGAATATTCCTCAGAGCCCTGTTAACTTCAGAATAGAGTATTATAAATAGAGTAACTTGCAGAGTGGGATTGTACAAGAGAAATTACCAAACATGGAATGTAAATTTGCTTGGCGTGGTTGTGGGTTTGGTTTGGTTGTGGGTTTACTTTCCACATTTTCATGTTTTTATGTTTTCTATACCTCTAAGCCTCACAAGCAGGGGTTTAGCCCACTGGCTGTCCCGGCAAAACATAAAGGTCTGGGGTTTGTAATAAAAATAACATTGGATTAATAACATCCAATATTGTTAAGGATTAAGTGAGACAGCAACTTTTGGCAACCACACAGACAGTTAAATATTGGAAATCAGGAAGATTCTCAATGGTGGATCCAGGGCTGAAATAGATTTCTAATCACTGTAAGATTCACATAAAGATCTGTGGGCAAATGTACATGCAATGAATGGCTAATACCATTCTTAAACAGATTGCAACATCTGAGCTCACTTGTCTTTGGGAAAAGGGAGAAAAATATTGGAAGAATACTGTCTAACGAAAATCATGGAGATAAAGTTGAAATGGCAGCAAGTTTGAACGGCAACATTCTTTTAGTATGTTTTTTCTTCTGTACTATTTAGAACTTGAGATTTCTTTTTGATCAGTGAATCTATTCTCAGAATATTCATTCAAGGTTTTCCAAGAAAACTCTCTCATCAGGAAAACAAAACAAAATCATTTTGAGCATACATTCATTGTAACATATACTGCTCTATAACTTTATACAGAATATGAAATTGCTAACATCACAAGTGTAAAAACAACATTATAGCACAGTGCTGATTTTTCATTATGTTGGGTGCTTTCTTTTCCCTGAGAACCTGTTGAAAAACAAAATGAAGATTTTAAATGCCTCACATTCAGCCATTCTAAATTTCAAAACATACATTTCAATGAAAACTGCAAAATGTAATTTTACATCTTGGTCTTTTTTCTCTAACTTATTAATATTTAGTGGAAACCATAAGAAAATATCAAAGTAAGGGCCTTCAAAATGTTCCCCGGTTTATAATTAACAATAAGATATTGTATGTGATCGATGACCAGAGTTAGAACTGGCTTTTCTTAAATCTGCCCAATCCTGCCTTAATTCCTGGCTTGTTTAATAATATTGTCAATTTTTAAATATTGTAATTTTCTCTTCTTCCTGAAAGTTACTGGTCCAGTCTGTAATAACATATGGAAAGTAGTAGCTCTCTGCTGTCTTATCCACATCATGACTTGCCTGTGTGTGCTCAGAGAGCAAATAGTCACTGGGTATTCAGTGGAATTGGTGTCATAACTTTGCTCAATCTTTTGCTTTCTACTCTCTTGTTAGCCCAAAGACATCAATGTTTAATTGTAGTTTCCCAATTAATATTGGCACAACCTTCTGGTCTGAAAGACTCATGTTACTCCTGGAAGTGACTGCTGGTCAAGATTAGAGTGGTGCTGGAAAAGCACAGCAGGTCAGGCAGCATCCGAGGAGCAGGAAAATCGATGTTTCAGGCGGAGCCCTTCCTATCGGGCAGGATTCCTGATGAAGGGCTCCTGCCCAAAACGTCGATTTTCCTGCTCCTCGGATGCTGTCTGAACTGCTGTGCTTTTCCAGCACCACTCTAATCTTGACTCTAATCTCCAGCATCTGCAGTCCTCGCTTTTGCCTAGTGACTGCTGGTCGTTAACTTGCTAAATTAGTTCACAGTTGAATACAGAGGAACATTCTCTTCAATTTTTTTCAACCTTATGTTTAATTCCAACAGTCTAAGAATGTCTGACATTTCTATTTCACAAATCAGTGGTGAGAAAGTACATTACTTCTCAGCTGAACAGTCTGTTTAGGTTCAAAATTGCTATTTTTAACAGTTTGTGTAAATGTCCCTTTGCCTCGATATTGGAAGATATTTCACCTTCTGTGGTGATCTTATAATTTGGGGTCAAAGTACACTTGACTATTCTGGCTATTTTGGAATGTGAAGTTTCAAAGAATGGGAGTGAGGTATATAAGATGGTAAAGGGGATCAACAAAGTAGATGTTAAGATGACATATCCTTATCTGGGACAATCTAGAACAAGAGGCCATAATTTTAGGATATGGGGTAGCAGACATAAAACAGTGATGAGGATAAATTATTTCTCTCAGAGTTGTGAATCTATGGAATTCGCGACCACAGAGTCCAGTGGATGCTGGGACATTGAGTAAATTTAAGGAGGAGATCGACAGATTTTTAAATTTAGTACTGGATTCAGGGTTATGGGGGAACAGGGAGGAAAGTGGAATTGAGGCCGATATGAGATCAGCCATGCTTGTATCAAATGGCAGAGCAGGCTTATTGGGCTAAATTGCTAGTCCCTGCTCCTAATTCATACCATATTTTGTGCTTACAATTAGAAGGCTGCTGGCTTGAAGAAACATTGAAATCTATTGAAATAGAGGAAAATAGCAGGCTATGGCTCCTATGTAACCAATTCTCTCATATAATGTAAAGATCAGAATATTAAAGCATCCGTGATTAAAATGGACATGTTTGTATGTTACTATGAGGGATTGAGATTTATTTCCTCAAAGCTTTGTTGAAACTGGCAGGTTATGTCTGTCATCTTTTGTTATGCTACTTATAACGGTAATAAAACACATTTGCAAAATGATCCTGCCAGACTTTATGCACCAAAGACTGAATCTAATATAAATTATTCAACCGTGATATTCTCATTGTAGTCCTAATTGCTACTTTAAGAATAGATCGCCTAAAAAAAGCTCAGGAAATTGAAGTAGAAATGATTCATGTGGTGGGGCTGTAAAGAGATAAATACCATAATTAACAGTCACCAGTTCTGGAGTTGGAGTCATTTTCATGATTTTTTTTCCATTAAACTTGTTGAATAACAGTGATTTAATCTTCAAACAATTACATCCTGTCTCTGAATAAGAAAGCCAAAGGTGTGCCAAATATCGGTATTAATTAATAGATATGTTGGTTCTTTGGAACTTGCAGAATTCAACCCTGTTTAAATAAGGAAGCCAATTTAGTGCATTAACTCACTTCAGCACCCATTTCCCTAACAGTAACTATCTTAAGCTTGAAAAACAAATAATATATGCAGTATTAATTGGAAACTTGGGAGTGGACAATGCATAGCTCTAAGTTTGATTTGTATTTCTACATTTTGTAAGTTAAGAGAAGAACTTAGCTTGATTTTTGTGTTCTTTGCATTAGTAGGGTATTTGAAATGTGTTTACATGCATTTGAATGAAGCTTTAAGAAAATGTTGAGGTAATTAGAAAAGTTATTTAGAAAACAACAGTAGAAGACAAGGATCCACATGGTAGACTAGTTAGTAAATTTAGGTCACGTGGTATTTAGGGTGAGCTTGTCAACTGGATATATAATTGGTTTAACAGGAGGAGATAGACAGTGGTGGTGGAGATTTGCTTTTCAGACTGGAAGTCTGTCACCAGCGGTGTTCCACAGGGATCGGTTCTGGGTCCTCCTCTGTTTATTATTTATATAAACGATTTGGAAGAAAATACAGAAGGCATGGTTAGCAAGTTTGTGGATGACACCAAAATTGGTGGCATAGTAGACAGTGAAGTATGTTTTCTAAGATTGCAAAGGGATCTTGCTGAAATGGGTCAATGGGCTGAAAAATATTAGATAGTTCAATCTGGTTAATGTGAGGTATTGCATTTTAGTACAACAAACAAGGGTACGGCTTATACAATTAATGGTAGGGCCTTGGGTACCAAAGGGACCGAGTGGGTCAGGTACATAATCCTTTGAAGTTTGCATCACATGCAGACAGGGGGGTTAAAATGGTGTTTAGCATGAATGCTTTCATTGCTCAGTCCTTTGAATAAAGGAGTTGGGGAGTTGTATTGAGGTTGTACAGACATTGGTGAGGCCTCTTCTGTAATATTGTGTCCAGTTCTGGTCTCCCATTTATAGGAAGGATATTATCAAGCTGGAGAGGGTTCCGAAGAGATTTACCAGGATGATGTTGAATATGGAAGGTTTGAGTTATAAAGAAAGGTTGGATAAGGTCTAACTTTATTTCACGGAGCGTAGGTGGTTGAGAGGCAACCTTATAGAAATTTATAAAATAATGAGAGGTATAGGTAAAGTCAATGGTAATTGTCTCTTCCCTAGCATGGGGGATTTCAAGACTGGGGGCACATTTTTAAATGAGAGGAGAGAGATTTAAAAAACAGTTTGGGCAAATATTTTACACAGTGGATGGTTCACTTTTGGAATGAACTTCCTGAGGAAGTAGTAGAATTGGGCACAATTACAACATTTAAAAGACATTGGGCAAGTACATGGATAGGAGAGGTTTGGAGGGATATGGGCAGGCAGGTGGCACTAGCTTAGTTTGGGATTATGTTCAGCATTGACTGGTTGGACTACAACTCTGACTCTAAGTGAGAAAGAAAATGGGTCGTGGTCTATGAAAAATGTATCCAATGACACAGGTTGACATAATTAGAAACAACTTCCCTTTAGAGAGAGCCCTCCAAATGATCAGAGAATGAGCAAGTTTCTGTTAGAGAGAACAGTGCTATAGCTGCAAAGAGGTTTATAAGTCTGTAATCTTAAAAGTGGTTTCAGCTATAATGGAGCCCTGAGTGTTATAAAGAAAGAGCAAAAGAAAGCTCCAGAAACAGAAGGTTTTGGAAGAGGAGTTTAAGGAATCCATGCTAAAATATACATGAGCTGTGTTAGTCCATTGTTTAAGTGTAACATCAAGTGACGTTAAGTAAAAAAGATAGCATCAGATGAATGAAGAGATAAAGTACAGCTGGTCTATATTGAAGAAGGAATTTTAAGATGCAAACAAAGTGATCCTTCCACTGAGATTTAAGTATCTGTAAGATGGTTATTCAGGGTAGCAGGGTTGAATTTTCATTTCTGGCATTTGCATTAGGCCAGTTTCAAATAGTTCTTACATAATTTAGTTCATTTCTTTTCCTTCTGTGCATAATAAGCATTGATGATCTTCTGTTAAAAGCACATCGGCAGCTTCTTGTGAATATGTTCAATGACTGACTACCATGGTAACCAATATGCAAAAATAAAACTTTTGGTCTATCAAGCCAGATTTCACTCTGGGATCTAACATATCTGGTACTACCATCAGCTGGAATCGCAACATTATAGTCACAATTCTTTTAAAATAGCAGAAAATGCTTAGTATAAATTTGGTAAATTTCTTAACTATTCATAATTACTAGCAAAACAATTTAATAAATTTTAAAGTAAATCTTATGGATTTACTTTCTTATGTAAGCTTCAAAATTGTAGATTTTCTATAACTATTACATTTCTCACTCATATACACTTTCTTAAAGTATAATTAATCAGAGCTTCCAAGCAAAATCACAATGAGTGGTCACAAATTCTGGATAAAACCAGTATTTTTCTTACATGGAACAAAAAACATGGTTTTGACTCAGAATAAAGCCATAACTATATAAATACAAAATCTGGCTAAATATGTAAACTAAGAAATTAAGGTCCACAGATTGGCAAATTAGCTACATGCTGCTAGGAATGTAAGTCAATTCATATAAAAGCTACATTTATGCAAGCTGTCAGAGTTTCAAAGGGGAGTGATTTTCAAACCAATTAAGCAAATAGATGATATAGGAGTAAAGATATGGAAATTAAACAAATGTGTTTCTGTATTGAATGATGCAACTAGGGCACGGGATTTCTCAGTTCGGTCCATCTTGCAGGAAGTAGGTTACTTTCAGCTTAATTAGAAAATGGGTTGCATACAGCTAACAGGCCCGAGGGAAGCTTCTATGAAATTTGAGGTTTGTCTGATTGAAAAAATAAAGGAATTCAGGCATCAGAGAGCTTTAAAATATTCTGATATTATACATTTTAGAACTTTAGTAACTGTTCATGGAATGGATGAAACAACAGAAGATAAACCCGTTACAATATGCATAAAAGTAGCAATAACACTGTCTGTAATAAACTGGTAAAGTCAAGGACTATCTTATACATGAATTGAAATCAATTGGCCATGTCTGGCAAAAGGAGGAGTGGTGGCTACATGAACAAAACTGCTTTGACACCTGCTCAATAAACTGGGTACTTTATTGCCATAAAGGACAATGATTGTCCTGTAGTAAAATTTAAGAAGTTTATCACAGGAAAGCTGTGTCTTCAAATAGACATTTAAGGCTAAATGTAACAAGAAACTAAGAAGCTACTTTTGATATGGAAACAAGCTGCAGACTAAAGGCTTCCAGAGGAATTATCAACATTTTGGATGAAAGAATCTGAAGTATCATCAGTAATGGCCCAAAGGATAAAAAATTCTATAAGAATCGAACAGCAGAACTGCCCCTTTAGCAGAACTTCAAAAAACAATACTGTACAAGGATTGAACCCAGGACACATCCAGAGCCAGACATTGTTGGTGGAATCCTGGCCATATTCCACCATAATCAAGGACTGGCCAAGTTGGATTTTGAAGCTTAACTTAGAGTCATGGAGTCATAGAGATGTACAGCAAGGAAACAGATCCCTCGGTCCAACTCATCCATGCCAACCAGATATCCCAACCCAATCTAGTCCCACCTGCCAGCACCTGGCCCATATCCCTCCAAACCCTTCCTATTCATATACCCATCCAGATGCTTCATAAATGTTGCAGTTGTACTAGCCTCCACCACTTTCTCTGGCAGCCCATTCCACACAAGCACTACCCTATGCATAAAAAAGTTGCCCCTTAGGTCTCTTTTATATCTTGCTCCTCTCACACTAACCCTATGCCCTCTAGTTCTGGACTCCCCCACCTCAGGGAAAAGATTTTGTATATTTATCCTATCCATGCCCCTCATGATTTTATAAGCCTCTATAAGGTCACCCCTCAGCCTCTGATGCTCCAAGAAAAACAGTCCAGCCTATTCAGCCTCTCCCTATAACTCAAATTACTTGCTTACTTGAGGGATTTTATTTTGGTTGCTATATGCAATAAAGTTTAAATCATTGTTTCAGTACTTCATTGTCTGTGATATTTCTTAATAAGTAGACCAAATTAAAAGAAACTTGTGATGATTTACTCAAAACAATATATATAGTTAGACATGAAACAGCATAAGTCAGGAGCGAATTTGGATCAACAGCCTTATTTGAAAAATATTACCCATATCCACATAAATCAGGCAAGATCCTCACAGAGAGGGATGAAACTGACCAGTCAGGAGGTTTGATTGGCTGGTTTGTTATGCATTCAGACTAGACCAAATCCAAGGTACAACATATTGGAATACAGCAGTACAGTTAAACACGCTATTGCGGAGGTAGTCAAAACAGCAAAGGAAACATTAAAGAAACTAACTCCTATAAAATATACTCAAGCTTGGGTGACCCAGAAGATATAATGCTAGTCCTTTTTAAATAATGCTTCATATGTTAATCTTCCAGTTGGCTATTCAAGTGCTGCAGACTGCATTATATGTTTGGTAGATAAAAATAATCAACGTTGCCTATTGGCCTGGGAAGCCAAGAAATTTAAAGGAACAGTTCAAAGTACCTTAGCAGCTGAAACATTATTGCCAGTACAATCTTCTAAAATAAATCCTGTTTGAGGGACAACCTGAGAAAGGATTGCACACAGAATATTATGTGGATAATGATTCTCTTTGGAACAATGTATATTTAACAAAGGACGGCACAAACTAAGAATTTGAGGACTCATCTCTCTATCTAGCGCAGAGGAAATGTTTGAAAGAAAAGAAGGTTTCCAAAAAATTGATTTCTGAAATAAAGTGGGTTGACGCATGTCATTGGTTGTCAGATTATTTCACAAAAAAATGTGTCAAATCCAAGAATTTAAGAAGATCCACTAAGGAGACACTTCATGGTATGAGCAGATATGAGAACATGAAAGAAAATCAATTTATGTTTGAGTTGCTGAATGATGGAACATGTTATTTTATTTTGTTTAAAGAATGAAGGGGGCATATAGAAAGTTGATTCTGTTTTTAACGAAGTAAGATGTAGGATATTTTAAGAATTGTTTGATTTGCATTAACTACATTCAAGAATATTTGCATGTCTTCAAAAGTTTTAAAATATTTTTAATCAGCATGGTCAGATGTGTCAGATAGGACTTAAGCCCAAACGTTTGGACCCAAAGCTATGGACTATACCACCACACTATAAGATCCTACCTGAAAAGCATTATTTAAAGGGAAGAAAGGAATCTTTTAATATATTAAGTAGCTGAGTAGGTGATTGGGGTTACTTAATTAAATATTTGGCTGGGTAGAGGGCTTTTGTGGCACTACGGTAGTGTCTCTACCTCTGAGCCAGAGGCCTGGTCTCAAGTCCCACCTGCTCCTGAGGTCTATCATAACATATCTGAACAGGTTGATTAGAAAATATCTTTGGCTGGATACAGGTCTCTTGTGACACATGTGTAATGCTCCTATTTCCAAGACAAAAGGCCCACCTTCACGTCTCACCTGCTTCACAGGTATATTTAATGCATTTTATCAGGTTGATTTAAAAAGAAAATGCTGAGTAAATATAAAGAGGGAACAGGTGAGTCTGGTACGTGGAAGAGATGTAAGACTCAGTGGTTAATAAAGTCTATCCACAAAAAATAATATCATGTTTCTGTGCCAGCTGCCACAGATCTAAATTGACAATATGGCACGGTGTCTCAGTGGTTAGCACTGCTGCCTCACAGCGCCAGGGACCCGGGTTCAATTCCCATCTTGGGCAACTGCCTGTGTGGAGTTTGCACATTCTTCCCGTGTCTGCGTGGGTTTGCTCCGGTTTCCTCCCACAGTCCAAAGATGTGCAGGATAGGTGAATTGGCCATACTAAATTGTAGTGTTAGGTGCATTAGTTAGGAGAATGTGTCTTCAGAGGGTCGGTATGGACTTGTTGGGCTGAAGGGCCTGTTTCCACACTATAGGTAATCTAACCAAATAATTCCAGAAACTAGTCCTTCACTTCAAAAGTTAAAAATAGCCAATGACCTTTCACACTAGAACAGTTTTGGATATTAAACAGGCTTTTCTTCCCAGAACAGGAATCAAGTTTTCCTTGTTACCAATCTACATGGGAAATCCTAATTTACTTCTAACAGTTGAAACAATAGCTATTCTTAATTTGTCACAGGGAGCTAGATTTTTAAGCTATTTGTGCTTTCCCTATTCTTCCATGAGGCATCTTCTTCCAAATTAAAGAAAGTAACGTGAGATATTGTGGTCAACAGATGGGAAGTCACTTGATCTCAATGGTGGGTGGCACGGTGGCACAGTGGTTAGCACTGCTGCCTCACAGCGCCCGAGACCCGGGTTCAATTCCCGCCTCTGGCGACTCTCTGTGTGGAGTTTGCACATTCTCCCCGTATCTGCTTGGGTTTCCTCCGGGTGCTCCGGTTTCCTCCCACAATCCAAAAATGTGCAGGTTAGGTGAATTGGCCACGCTAAATTGCCCGTAGTGTTAGGTGAAGAAGTAAATGTAGGTGAATGGGTCTGGGTGGGTTGCACTTCGTTGGGCCGAAGGGCCTGTTTCCACACTGTAAGTAATCTAAGTAATCTAATCTAAGTTATCTAAGGGACTAGAATTTGCAAATGAAAAAACTATGCTTCACTCATATAGACCCACAATCAGATCCTATGTGAAGTATTACATTCAGTTTGGATACTGAATCTAAGGGAGGAGGTTTACATCTTAGTATGGGTACAGTGCAAGTTCACCAAAGTTGTACTGATGCTTAAGTTGTGAGGACAGCATAAACTTTGCTTGCATTTCTGTGACTTCAGAACATTGGGGTGGTAATCTAACCCACAACAAGAAAGGACAGCTATGAAATTAGAGTGAGCATATTTAAAATAAAATCAGGAATCACTTTGTTCACACAAGGTAATGAAAATGCAGAACGCTTTCTACAAAATAATATGCTTTCTCAATTTAAATTTTGAAGACTGAGATTGATTCACTTTTCAGATGAAGCCATCAAAGCATAAGCGGTTGAGCTCAGATCAGCTGTTATAGGAATGAGTGATGGAAAAGACTTGGAGTTTGTATTGCACGCTCCATATTCTTTTGTCTCTATATCTTTGAGAGACTGTCAAATTAGAAACAGTTTCCTCTGCTAGCTGCACAGTCTCAATGTGAAGTCAAACTGATAAGAAATGTGCAAATCAAGACAAGAGGCTTCCACACCCACTATTATTTCAAAAATAGAAAAGAATACAATCTTTCTTAAAATCTCTAAACATGCATGCAAGTCAAGGAAAGAAACACTTATAGATCACTGAAGCTTCTGTTGCTGTGCAGCGGCTATGGTGATAGAAGAATGAATGCTTAAGGTGCTGGGTGGGGTGCTAATCAAGCAGGCAGCTTTGCCAGGGATGGTGAGGAGTCGCATTTGTGTTTTTCTAGGACCATATAGTCGGTAACAGGACAGAATTACAGTGGGAACTTGGCAGCTGAAGATGGATACAAATGGCAGAATAATTAAAGTCAAGACGAAGATGTGTGACTATTGTATGATGAGATTTTTAGATCTTTCATGTTGTCAGTACTTATAGAGTACGGATATCTCTAAAGGTTGTAAAACTGGAAGAAACTACCGAGAAGGTGAGGGGACGAGTTAACAAGTTCTGCATGTGTCCTCTGATATCTGCTTACACTTGCCAGAGTTTGAATAGTGCTTCAGTGAGTGCTGTTTGTGTTAACAGCATGCAGCCAACGTACTAATGTATAATTAATCTTAAATTGAGCCTCATAGTCTCACAAGGTATTGTCATGTCTTTCAGTTGCAATGTAACAAGTTACAAAATAAACCTATGTCTTGTTCATCAACAATGAGCCTATCTTCTGCTGAAATTTTGTGAGGGCATCCTTCCCCACATGAAATCAGTAGCTTAGACTAATATTAGCAAGAAGGTTCAGTGACAGCAAATCTACTCCAGGCTTCCCAGGTGGTTCCACAGGACACCAACATATACCAGTACCAGCTCAGTGAAGTCAGAGCCAAGGCGGCTCCAGATCCAGCATTATTGCGTGATGTCTTCACTACCTTTAATCACAAGGTTGCAAACCACCAACAACTGCTGAAAATTCACCAAGGACCTATATACATTAATCAGCTTCCAACCTGATGGAAACTGACAAAAATTTAATAAGCACTAGCATGCCGTGCCTCCTGATGTTGAATGTATCCTCAGCTGGGTATGTTTAAGATAAGTCATTACTTAAAGTACAAGAGAGAAAATGTGGTCAAATGTGCCTTAGACACTGACTGATGTCAACTCTGCAAACCTTTGGTGCATACTCCTAATGTCTAAGCTGATGCTCTTACCAAGATAGCATTCAACAGGGGTTGTAGTGGAAGTGTAGTGGTTCCAAAATGGCACTTGTTGTGCTAAAATCATAATGTCTAAATTTTGCAGCCTGGATTTCTCCCTCTTTCTCTCTTTCTTACTTTGTGTCAATTTGGCCCTCTTCCAGTTACTCTTTTATAACTCACAAAATTTGCAAATTATTTTCACTGGCCTGATGCCATCACTCCCAAAAGCAACAATGAAGCAATGAGTTCCAAATACATAGAAGAGATCACAATAATCAGGCTTTTGCTTGAAAAATATGACTCTGGATGCTTATGCATGCACTGCACACAAAGGTGACCACACCCAACATTCTGATGCTCTATTTCACTCTTACATACCAATCAAAGCTGCAAATGTCATAGCCTCTACTTACATATATCTCCAGCTATTAAGCTGTGGCAGGATTATCACCAAAGCACAGTGGTGAACAATCACTGACACCCTCTTATACAGCACAAGGTAGCACATATCAGAAAGGAGAAGAGCACTTCCTGACCTCTACAGACAAGATGGCTCTCTGCACCACAGGGCTGACAGAAACAAAGCTAACGTTATCTGGCATTATGGGCAACATTAAGGCTGAAGAAATGATCCTGTCTTGTGGCCTTTCTCAAATCCCAGCGCACTCACATCCTGCTGTCTGGTATGATGAGCAGGCTGAAAATGATGTGACTGAGAATGGACCTCACCTTCTCACGCAATAAACCTTCTCTCATTCCGACCTTCTGGTGCTTAATTCCTGTTTTACACACCCAATCATGGCTGCATATCTAGTCAGAGAAACCCAAAGAGGAATAGTGAGTGACTAACAGCTCAGCAATGCTGAAGCAGCTCCTTCATTTGATCTGACATTCTCAGCTTGCAGTTCAGATATTGGAACTCTATGCTCCTTGTCGTGTAGGGTTAGGATGCACACCTGGTAAGTCCTGCAGGCACAAAGGTTGTATTCAGGTCAGAGCTACAGGATAGCTAACTTTCTAGTACTTTGGAGAATGAGATCATAGATATGCTCTGCTGCAGGGGATTCCATTGAAGACTGTGATGGGGCAGCACAAGTGCTGATAAGGCTGACCACTGAGATGCTGGATGCAATGAGTAGCCTGCCAAATCCATGAACTAAACACACCACCTTTTGAAGTTTGTCATTGTATTTTACTATATTATTCATTGTAAACTGTGAATGACAATATATAAATAAATCATCATTCATTCTCAAACACCCTTGAGTATCAACAGGCATTTCGCAATAGAAGAAATTATTTTCAAATGGCCTTAACCAACTTGGCTACCTACACCTTTAAGGAAAACTAGAAAAGGCCCATCCTGCATCTCTGTGCCACTTACAGTGTGAAGTGAGCAAATGTTGCAACAACCAAGCAGTCCAAGTTAGGCATTCTGGTCTCACATCAGCCAGGTAGATTGGGTGATTAGTAATGTTGCTTCGCCATATTGTGAGGTAACATAGATTAATCTACTGGTCAATTTTTCAGGCTGCTTTCAAATTAGTCAGATTGCCCAACAGAAATCCACAACAACACATTATTTCTTACCTGTTGAGTTTGAACTAGATGCTGCAAAAAAAAGAACAAACTTCAAAAGCAACTCTAAACATGTTTAAAAGCAAACAGCTATATTTAAACGTGCATAAGTTTTCAAACCTGAAAGAGAGTAGTGTTAGGGCCAGGGAACAAAAATTGTACAACATTACACAGGTGCAATAACAGTCTGACCTCAGGATCAACAAGTATAAGCAACACATTGCCCCACTATGACTGTTGGCCCTTTAACCCATTACCCTTTGTCAGTTTTTAATTAGCTGCTAAAGATTTAGATTCGGTGAGACTAATTTCAATGTAATGTGATCAAATGGCTTCTTCAGACCCTGCCAAATTTTAATCTTCACCTACTTCTGTGCAGATTAATTCTGGCAGAATATAAACAAATGGTCAAATTGATGCTATTAGTTACCTACTAAATGGGTTAAGCTAAAATTAGCCCAATATCTCTATCCTTTTATTATTATTCATTATACTTTAAATATTGTACCCAAATTTTCAATTTGATTTTATATCTCACTCGATAAAACAAATAGAAAGTCTAAACCACTTTTGAAATGTTCTTTTCTTTTCCAATTTGTTTTTATCATTCATCTGTGCCTGCTGTATTACAGAGTCATTCTTGACCACAATAAGTTAAAAGGATAATTCCAGAATCAGGAATATAAATTAGTTTTTTTTACCTCATTCTAATGTCTGAAAAATTGATATTTTTCTCATATATAGTTTAATATTAGAGTCGATGTTTCAACATGAATTATGTTTGGTGTTCAGATCTTTGTGTTCTGTGGAAAGGAATTACTTTCTTTAGACATTAACTTGTATGTTAAGCGTTGTTTTGTGACAATAGCTGCCAGCAAATGCTGAACACACTATTATATTTGGTGTTGCCAGGCAGATCCTGATGTGTTCTTGTTACTGCTTTCCTATTAGGGCTGACAATCCTCTCAGTATAACCAGATTTCTCCAACAATTAAAGTTTGCACTCCCACAGACTGCTGGAAGTCTATTTTGTAGTATGTGTACTCACCTCAGCAACATCAGCCCTCACTGTGACCCTGTGACTACATTACTCTGGCCTGCATGGGGTCAGCCACAAATGCAAGCTATAGTTTGAGCTATTAAGGAAACCTGTGTGAGATTTTCAAGCAACCTAAATCCATGCTACTCAATCAAAATTACTTACAAACAACATAACAAACTCTGACATGAAGATCAGACATGTTGATCTTTCTTCAGAAACATAAACACTGATAGATGCTTGAAAACTACATGAGAAGCTCACAGGCAGGATTGAAAGTAGAGCAGAAGTTACCTCTACACTAGGTACACAGACAAAAAGAAAAATTATTACACAAACTATGAGTACTCGAGTTTGTACAAAAGATTTAAGCTGCAACTGAAACTAGCAGGCGCAATTTTTTAAAGAGACTATCATAAATCCCTGGACATCAAAAGCATTTGTAAAAGAAAGGGGATGTAGGAAAGCTGACTATCAACTTGACTAACATGAATTGGAAGGCTGAAACATTTAGAATTTTTAAACAAATGATGGAGCTATGCTTCTTAAATTTAGCTATTGCAAGACCATGTAAGCAAGTAAGCATACAGGCGAGTGTAAAAAAAGCTGACCACTGAGAGGCTGGATGCAATGGACGGCCTGTCAGATAACCTAACCTAGGAACAGCTCAGTGGCCCAGTGGTTAGCGCTGCTGCCTCACAGTGCTAGGGACCCGAGTTTGATTCCTGCCTCGGGCAACTGTCTGTGTGGAGTTTGCACATTCTCCCCATGTCTGTGTGGGTTTCCTCCAGGTGCTCTGGTTTCCTCCCACAGTCCAAAGATGTGCAAATTAGGCCATGCTAAATTACCCAGAGTGTTCAGGGATGTCTAGGTTAGGTGCATTACTCGTAGGTAAATATAGGGTAGGGGAATGGTTCTGGATGGGTTACTCTTCGGTAGTTCAGTGTGGACTTGTTGGGCTGAGGGACCAGTTTCCACAGTGTAGGCATTCAATAATTCTAACCTCCTTTCACAATCAAGGACCATGGAGGAGACAATCTCCAGGTTGGCAGAGGTTATGACATAGAGCTTTCATTCTCCACAGCCTGTGTCATGTTGCAGACCCAGGGACACACCTCAGGCATTCCCCATTAGCTGCTGCAATCTTTGTGTGGGGGGCTCACTAAATCCTCTGTCCTGCCTGAAAAGAAACAACACTTTCTGGCAAATCCATGAACTGAACACACCACCTTTTGAAGCTTTTCATAGTATTTTACTGTACTATTCACTGTAAAATGTGAGTGACAATACATTGATAAATCATCATTCATTCTAAAACACTCCTGAGTATCTTTAAAAATGATTTTACCCATAACTTGGCGACCTACACCTTGAAGGAAAACTAGAAAAGGCCCATCCTGCATCTCTGTGCCACTTACAGTGTGAAGTGAGCAAGTGTTGCAACAACCAAATGGTATTGTGCTCTCATTTCAGCCGGATAAGTTGGGTGATTAGTAATGTTGCTTCACTACACTGTGAGGCAACACAGATTAATCTACTGGTCAATTTTTCAGGCTGCTTTCAAATCAGTCACATTGCCCAACAGACATCCGCAACAAAGCATTATTTCTTACCTGATGCCTTTGATTTAGATGCTGCAAAGAAAAGAAACAAACTCCAAAAGCAGCTCTAAATATAGTTAAAAGCAAACAGCCATATTTAAGAGTACATAGGATTTCAAACCTGAGTAACCTGACCAGTGAAAAAATTGGATAAAATTACATGGGTGCATTAATAGTCTGACCTCAGGATCAACAGGTATAAGCAACACATTGTTGTAGTATAACTATTGGCCCTTTAACCCACTGACCTTTTCCAATTTTTAAATAGCTACTGATGTATTAAATTCTATGCGACTAATTTCAAAGAATGGTTAAGTGGCTTCTTCAGACCCTGCAAAATTTTAATCTTCACCTATTTTTGTGCAGATAAAATCTGGCAGAATTTAAACAAGTGGTCAAATTGATGCTATTACTTACCTACTAAATGACTTAAGCTAAAATTAGCCCAATATCTCTACACTTTATTATTATTCATTATATTTTCATTATTGAACCCAATTTTTAAAAGGAAATCTAAATCACTTTTGAAATGTGCTTTTCTTTTCCAATTTGTTTTTATTATTCATCTGTGCCTGCTGTATTACAGAGTCATACATGAGCACAATAATTTAAAAGAATAACTCCAGAATCAGGAATATAAATTTATTAATTTTTACCTCATTCTAATGTCTGAAAAATTGATTTTTTTTTGCATATATAGTTTAATATTAGAGTTGATGTTTCAAAATGAATTATGTTTGGTGGTCAGATCTTAGTGTTCTGTGTAGAGGAATTACATTCTTCAGACAGTTACTTGCATTTTAAGTATTGTTCTGTGAGAATAGCTGCTCGTAATTGCTGCGCGCACTCTATTGTATTTGGTGTTGCCAGGCAGATTGTGATGTGTTGTTTTGTCATTCAGACTTCTTGTTGCTGCTTTCCGATCAGGACTGACAATCCTCTCAGCACAGAGACAAAAAACCTGCAGATGCTGGAATCCTAAGTAGACAGGCAGGAGGCTGGAAGAACACAGCAAGACAGGGAGCTTCAGGAGGTGCAATAGTCAACCTTTCGGGTGTAATCCCTCTTCAGGACGTCGACGTTTGAACCTCCTGATGCAACCCTCTCAGTACAGTCAGGGTTCCCCAACGATTAAATTTTGTTCTCCCACAGACGGCTGGAAATCTACTTTGTAGTGTGCTTACACACCTTAGCAACATCAGCCCTCACTGTGATCCTATCACTACCTGACTCTGGCCTGCATGGGGTCAGCCACAAATGCAAACTATAGTTTGATTTATTAAGGAAACCTGTGTGAGATTTTCAAGCAACCTAAATCCATGCTACTCAATCAAAATTTCTTACAAACAACATAACAAACTACGAAATGAAGATCAGAGCTGGTGATCTTTCTTAAGAAACATAAACACTGTTAGAAGCTTGAAAACTACATGAGAGACCACCAACCAGGATTGGATGCAGAGCATAATTACATCTACACCAGGTTCACAGGGAAAAAGAAAAATTATTACACAAACCATGAGCACTCGATTTTTAAAGAAATATTTAAGCTGCAACTGAAAATAGTACAAGCAAGTATTTTTTAGAGACTACCATAAATCCCTGGACATCAATAATATTTGCAAAAGACAGGGAACGTGAGAAAGCTGACTACCAACTTGGCTAACATGAATTGGAAGGCTGTAAATGCACTATAGGTGAGCGCTGATAAGGCTGATCACTGGGATGCTGGGTGCAATGGACAGCCTGCCAGATCCTTTCACAATCAAGGACCATGGAGGAGACAATCTCCAGGTTGGCAGAGGTTATGACATAGAGCTTTCATTCTTCACAGCCTGTGGTCTGCCTCTGCTGTCATGTTGCAGACCGAGGGGCACACCTCAGGCATTCCCCATTAGCTGCTGCAATCTTTGTGTGTGGGGCTCACTAAATGCTCTGTCCTGCCTGAAAAAAAGCAACAACACTTTCTGGCAAATCCATGAACTGAACACACCACCTTTTGCAGCTTTTCATTGTATTTTACTGTCCTATTCACTGTAAACTGTGAGTGACAATAAATAGATAAAAACATCATTCATTCTAAAACACTCCTACTTCACAGTAGAAGAAGCTCTTTAAAGAATGACTTTACCCATAACTTGGCGACCTACACCTTTAAGGAAAACTAGAAAAGGCCCATCCTGCATCTCTGTGCCACTTACAGTGTAAAGTGAGCAAATGTTGCAACAACGAAGTGGTCCAAGTTAGGCATTCTGATCTCACATCAGCCAGATAGGTTGGGTGATTAGTAATGTTGCTTCACTACACTGGTCAATTTTTCAGGCTGCTTTCAAATCAGTCACATTGCCCAACAGACATCCGCAACAAAGCATTATTTCTTACCTGATGCCTTTGATTTAGATGCTGCAAAAAAAAAAGAAACAAACTCCAAAAGCAGCTCTAAATATATTTAAAAATAAACAGCCATATTTAAAAGTACATTAGTTTTCAAACCTGAAAGAGAGTAATGTTAGGGCCAATGACAAACTTCGACAGCATTACACAGGTGCAATAAAAGTCTGACCTCAGGATCAACAAGTTTAAGGAACACATTATCATAGTATAACTATTGACCTTTTAACCCACTGCCCTTTTCCAGTTTTTAACTAGCTGCTGAAGAATTAGATTCTATGAGACTAATTTCAAAGTAATGTGGTTAAGTGGCTTCTTCAGACCCTGTTAAAGTTTCATTGTCATCTATTTCTGTGCAGATAAAATCTGGCAGAATGTAAACAAGTGGTCAAATTGATGCCATTAGATATATAGTTAAGCTAAACAAAGAACAAAGAAAATTACAGAACAGTTACAGGGCTTTCGGCCCTCCAAGCCTGCACCAATCCAAATCCTCTATCTAAACCTGTCACCTAATTTATAAAGATCCGTTTCCCTCTGCTCCTTGCCCATTCATGTATCTGTCTTGATACATCTTAAGTAATGCAATCATGCCCCCCTCTACCACCTCCACTGGCAACGCATTCCAGACACTCAGCACGCAATACTGAAAGAGTTTTCCACACATATCTCTCTTAAACATTTCCCCTCTCACCTTGAACTCAGAACCTCTAGTAATTGAGTCACCCCACTCTGGGAAAAAGCTTCTTGCTATCGACCCTGTCTATTCCTCTCATGATTTTGTAGACCTTAATCAGGTCCTCCCCCTCAACCTCCATCTTTCTAATCCTCATCTACTCAACCTCTCTTCATTGCTAGTGCCCCCTGACCCCCCAGACCAGGCAACATCCTGGTGAACCTCCTCTGCACCCTCTTCAAAGCATTCACATCCTTTTGGTAATGTGGCGACCGGAACTGAATGCAGTATTCCAAATGTGGCCGAACCAAAGTCCTATACAACTGTAACTTGACTTGCCAACTCTTGTACTCAATACCCCATAAAGGAAAACATGCCGTAAGCCTTCTTGACAACTCTATCGACCTGCATTGCCAGGGTACAATGGACCTGAACACCCAGATCTCTCTATACATCAATTTTCTCCAGGGCTTTTCCATTTACCATATATTTTGCTCGTGAATTAGATCTTCTAAAATGCATCATCTCGCATTTGCCTAGCTTGAACTCCATCTGCCATTTCTTCACCCAATTCTCCAAACTATTTGTGTTCTTCTGCATTATCTGACAGTTCCCTTCACTATCTGCTACTCCACCAATCTTAATGTCATCTGCAAACTTGCTAATTGACCACCTATACCTTCCTCCAGATCATTTATGTACTTATTTATAGAATTAGCCCAATATTTCCACCCCTTTATTATTAATTGTTATATTTTAATTATTGTACCCAAATTTTAAATTTCATTTTAGATCTCACTCAATAAAACATATAGAAAGTCTAAACCACTTCTAAAATGTTCTTTTCATTTCCAATTTGTTTTTATTATTCATCTGTGTCTGCTGTATTACAAAGACATACATGACCACAATAATTTAAAAGATTAATTCTAGAATCAGGAATATAAATTATTTAATTTTTACCTCATTCTAACTTCTGAAAAATTGATATTTTTCTTGTACACACAATTTAATATTAGAATTGATGTTTCAACATGAATTATGTTTGGTGTTCAGGTCTTAGTGTTCTGTTGAGAGGAAATACTTTCTTTAGATATTTACTTGCATTTTAAATGGTATTCTGTGAAAATAGCTGCTGGCAATTGCTGAGCATATCCTATTGTATTCAGTGTTGCCAGTCAGATTTTGATGTTTTGTCATTTAGTCTTCTTGTTGCTGCTTCCCTATCAGGACAGACAATCCTCTCAATATATCCAAGGTTCTCCAACAATTAAAGTTTGTTCTCCCACAGACTGCTGGAAGTTTATTTTGTAATATGTCTACACACCTCAGCAACATCAGCCCTCACTGTAACCCTGTAACTACCTTACTCTGACCGGTATAGGGTTAGATACAAATGCAAGCTATAGGTTGGGCAGTTAAGGAAACCTGTGTGAAATTTTCAAGCAACCTGAATCCATACTACTCAAGCAAAATTACTTACAAATAACATAACAAAATATGAAATCAAAATCAGAGCTGGTGATCTTTTTTAAGAAACATAAACACTGTTAGAAGTTTGAGCTACATGATAAACTGACAAGCAGGATTGGAAGCAAACAGCGACAAAAAAAAAACTGCAGATGCTGGAATCCAAATAGGCAGGAGGATGGATGAGCATGGCAAGCCAGGCAGTATCAGGAGGTGGCGAAGTCAACATTTCAGGTGTAACCCATTATAGCTGAAACGTCGACTTCTCCGCCTCCTGATGCTGCCAGGATTGAAAGCAGAGCAAATGGTACCAAGTCCACAGAACAAAGAAAAATTATTACACAAACCATGAGTGCTCAATTTTAAATAAAAAGTTAAAGCTGCAACTAAAATTAGCGTGAGCAAATTTTTTTTTAGAGACAACCATAAATCCCTAGACATTAATTGCATTTGCAAAAGACAGGGGATGTAAGAAATTTAGCAACTTGCCTAACATGAATTGGAAGGCTGCAAATATCCTATCGACATTTAGAATTTTTAAACAAAGGATGGATCTATACCTCTTATATTTAGCTATGTAAGTAAGCCGTGAAAATAGCCATTGGAAACCATTACAAATTGGAAACTATTTGAAAAGTTTTGGAAACAAGTTAGGAAAATCCAGCCAAGCCATCACTGGTCCAAATTCTGACATTTAGGACAAATTTCTCAAGTAAGCAGCAAGATTGATGATGGTGGCTGACCGAAATGCAATTGTTGAACCACCTGTTCTGTATCTAGAATGAAAGGTAATGGTCATATATCCTACACAGGCACATGTCAACCCAGAGAGTTTACCAGGTGTTGTGTTCAAACATCGAGGAAAACACAACACAGATTGAGCAACACGAAGAAAATCAAATCCAATTACGTACAAAAATAAGCTTGGATAATTGGATGGCATGGTGGCTCAGTGGTTAGCACTGTTGCACTCATAGTGCCAGGGACCTGGGTTCGATTCCAGCCTTGGGCGACTGTCTGTGTGGAGTTTGCACATTCTCCCTGCGTCTGCGTGGGTCCCCTCTGGGTGCTCTGGTTCCCTCCCATGATCAAATGATGTGCAGATTAGGTGAACTGGTCATGCTAAATTGTCCATAGTGTTCAGGAATGTTTAGATTAGCTGCATTATTCAGGGATAAATAGAGGGTAGAGGAATGGGTCTGGGTGGGTTACTCTTCGGAGGGCTGGTGTGGACTTCTTGGGCAGAAGGGCCTGTTTCCACACTGTAAGGATTCTATGAATATGTGAAAGATTCTCAGGATAACAGTCAGCACGTCAAGAACATGCAAGACTCCAACATACCAAGTCAAGAACACCCAAACGTGAAGTTTAAATTTCATGAAGGTTACAAAATCCATAAGAAATGTTAAAACATCTATACATTATACAGATGCACAGATTCTTCAACTCTTCTTCAATGATTCTTTCCATGTAAATACTTCATGAAACTACCCTAATACAAACATATTGCCACTGTTATCGAGTTATCAAGTCATAGAGATGTACAGCACTGAGACAGATCCTTCAGTCCAACTCATCCATGCGACCAAATATCCCAAATAAATCTAATCACTTTTGCCAGCATTTGATCCATATCCTTCTAAATCCTTCCTATTCATATACCATCCAGATGCCTTTTAAATGTTATAATTGCACCAACATCCACCACTTCCTGTGGCAGCTCATTCCATATATGCACCACCCTTTTCATGAAAAGGTTGCCCCTTAGGTCCCTTTTAAATCTTTCCCCTCTCATCTTAAACCGATGCCCTCTAGTTTTCAACTCCTTCAACCGAGGGAAAAGATTTTGGCTATTCATCCTATCCATGCCTCTCATGATTTTGTAAGGTCACCCCTCAGTCTCTGATGCTCCAGGGAAAATAGCCCCAGTATATTCAGCCTCTCCCTATAGCTCAAATCCTCCAAACCTAGCAGCATCCCTGTAAATCTTTTTTGAACCTTTTCAAATTGCACAACATCTTTCCTATAGCAGGGAAACCGGAATTGTATGCAGTATTTCAAAAGTGGCCGAATCAATGGCCTGTACAGCTGCAAAATGACCTCTCAACTCTTATACTCAATGCACTGACCAATTAAGGCAAGCATACCAAATGCCTTCTTCACTATCCTATCTGTGAACCTGCATTCAAAAGTCTCTTTGTTACGCTACACTCCATAGCACCTTAACATTAGTCTATAACTCCTCCCAATTTGCCTTTCCAAAATGCAGCACCTCACATTTTTCTAAATTAAACTCCATCGGTCACCCCCTGCCTCATTGGCCCATCTGATTAAGATCCTGTGGTACTCTGATGTAACATTCTTCGCTGTCCATCACACCTCCAATGTTGGTGTAATTAGCAAACTCACTCACTATACCTTATCCAATTTTTTTATTTTATACTGGATTCCTATAGTGTGGAAACAGGCCATTTGGCCCAATAAGTCCACATTGACTGTCCAAGCAGCATCCCACCCAGACTCACCATTCTGCGGTATCCCTGTAATCCTGCATTTCCCATGGCTAATCCATCTAACCTACACATCCCTGGAGACTATGGGCAATTTAGCCTGGCCAATCCACCTAATCCCTACATCTTTCAACTTAGGGAGGAAACTGGAGCAACTGGCAGAAACCCACATAGACATGGGGAGAATGTGCAAACTCCACAGCCATCTGATGCTGGAATTGAATCCGAGTCCCTATGAGGCAGCAGAGCTAACTACTGAGCCACCGTGATGCCCCTTTATTTATATAAATGATGAAAAGCAGTGGACCCAGCACCAATCCATGTGCCACACCACTAGTCACAGACCTACAGTCTGAAAATGAACCCTCCACCACCACCCTCTGTCTCTACCTTCGAGCCAGTTCTGAATCCAAGTGGACAGTTTACCCTACATTCCATGAAATCTAGCCTTGCTAACCAGTCTCCCATGAGGAATTTGGTTAAACGTCTTACTGAAATCCATATAGATTATGTCCACTTCTCTTCCCTTATCAATCCTCTTCGTTACTTCTTCAACAAACTCAATCAAGTTAGTGAGACATGATTTCCCACGTACAAAGATTTACAAGGATGTTGACTATCCTTAATCAGTTCTTTTCAAATATATATAAATACTGTCCCTTATGATTTCCTCCAACAACTTGCCCACCACCGATGTCAGGCTCACTGGTCTATACATACCTGGCTTTTTCTTACCACCTTTCTTAAATAGTGGCAGCACGTTAGCCGACCTCCAGTCTTCTGGCACCTCACTTGCGGCTATTGATGGTACAAATATCTCAGCAAGGGATACCATATACCATATACCTGTTCTACCATATACCTGATCAGGTCCCAGGAATTTATCCACTTTAAGCCATCCAGCCCCTCCACCTCTGTAAGGTGGCATTTATCAAGAGATTGCTACTATTTTCCCCACGCTCCATGTCCTTCCATGTCTTCCATGTCCTTTCCCACAGCAACACTGATGCAAAATACTCATTTAGTATCTCCCCCATCTCATGCAGTTCCACAGATAGGCAGTCTTGTTGATCTTTAAGGGGCTCTATTCTCTCCCTAATTGCCCTTAATGGATTTATAAAATCCCTTTGGACTCTCATTAATCCTATTTGCCAAAGCTATGCCATGTCCCCTTTTTGCCCTCCTGATTTCCCTCTTAAGTATACTCCTATTTCCTTTATACTCTTCTAAGGATTCACTCGATCTCTACTGTCTATACCTGACATATGCTTCCTTCTTTTTTATAACCAAAACGTCAATTGCTCTAATCATCCAGCACTCCCTATACCTAGCAGCTAAGCACTTCACTGTAACAGGAACATACAGCCTCTGGACTCTCGTTATCTCATTTCTGAAGGTTTCCCACTTTCCAGCCATCCCCTTGCCTGCAAGCATGCACCCCCAATCAACTTTTGAAAGTTCTGGCCTAATATCGTCAAAATTGGCCTTCCTATAATTTAGAACTTTAACTTTTAGATCCGGTCTATCCATTTCTATCACTATTTTAAAACGAATAGAATTATGGTCACTGGCCCCAAAGTGCTCCCCCACTGACACCTTGGTCACCTGCCCTGCCTTATTTCCCAAGAGTAGGTCAAGTTTTGCATCTTTTCTAGTATAATCCAAATACGGAATCCAAATTTATTTTGTACACACTTAAACTCTTGTCCACCCAAGCCCTGAACAATGAAGCAGCCACATTCTATGTTCAGAAAATTAAAATCCCCTACCATTACTACCCTATTATTCTTACAAATCACTGATATCTCATAGAGTACACAGCACAGAAACAGACCCTTCGGTCCAACTTATCCATGCCAACTACATATCCTAAAATAATCCTGTCCCATTTGCCAAGTTAAAGTTTATTTAAAGATATGTTCTAATCAACTTGTTCAGAGATTTTGTTATACACTTCTGGAGCAGGAGGAACTTAAACCCAGGTCTTCTGGCTCACAAGCAGGAACACTACTTTTACCACTGCACAACGGAAGTGTAGATAAATAAATAGAGAAACATTTGCTAGTGATTTCTATACAGAATATTATTTTTAGAACCTCCGACTACATAAATGTTTAAAAGCCATAACAAGTTGTTTGCCCAATTAAGTAGTTTATAAATTATTAAAAAGACACATTAGCATTCAATAACTAAAGCACACATCTCAACTAAAAGAAAACAAAGATTCTTTGAAACATAATTCTGTAAAAGGTTACTTGCATAAATGTTTTCATTGTGAGCAAAAGCCAGAAAAAGGAATTCCAAGTTAAAGAGAGTTTGAAATTGGTTGAAACCATTTTGAAATGTTTTCTACAATATATGTTGTTACAACACAAATCCCCAGTAAACTAGTAAATATATGTTTTAACATGAATTTAGAGTAGATTTTACGAACAAGCTAGCCACTTCATTCGAATTTACTTAGGTCCAGTGTCCCATAAATGTGGTTAATTCGCACTAAGTCAGCAGCATGCTTTTATTTAGATACAAGCTATGTACATTCTTAATTGACTGTTGTTTTATTTACTTCAGCACAAATGTTCAATGAAAAGAAAGAGGCCCACAGACAAAAGTTGGCCATTGCCTAGCGCTCAAGACAATATAGGTAGAAAACATTGCGCAAAAACGGACACTCGATTTAAATTGGGTTACTGCTGAAGGCGTCCTGTGCATGTATAGCAGATACTAATGGTGCACTTTATTCCACAAGTTGGACCTTGCTGTCATATTACTAGGTATTGCACATTGTTGACGTGGCCGGAGGTCCCCAGCTCAGGCCTTTGTCTGTTTTCCCACTGCACTGTGTCGGGCTCTGACACCAACTCAACTGGACACTCGTGCCAGCTCAGCTGTTCGATGACGTCGGGACTGGTGCGCGTGGAGGGGGCGGGCAGGGGGCAAAGAAAAGGGGGTTCAAAAGGTGGCTGACGTCACTGCAGCAAACTATTTTCCCGGGCCCATTTGAATCTCCCTCCTGTCGGCAGCAACGGGTGCCCACTCCATTCGCTGTTAAGACACAAACTCCTTTATCTTCCCCACCCCTCCCCATGCATACCCCAGTCCCCAACACACCCACCTGAAACCAGGTTTCAGCAAACACCCCTCCACTCCCGACGTCGACTCCTCCTGTCCCCACCTTCCAAACACAAAATATTTTCTAGAATCTCTTTTCATCACCTGACCCACCATCTACCCATTCAATCCCCTCCCTCCCCCAAGCCGACACCAAGCAACAACTGAACCGACCCACTAACAGACGCGTGCAGGATTGATAGGCGCTCCAGCCAATGGGCATCGGAGTTCACATTCACACGGTGCCAATCAGGAAACAGTTTGCCATTGGTTGACCAATTGGCAAAGGCGGAACTTACCGTCCCTGGCTCCACTTCCATTCCATTGGATGGAAAGAATTTACTGTAGAACAAGATGGTCACTATTTCCACAACATGCGACCCCCAAAGCATATTAATTACAGACCTCTAACGGCTAACCCGAGTGCGTTTCACTCGCCACCAATGGCGGCAGCACGACCCAAAAGCTCAGATATTACTATCGAAGAACTCCTTTTTAAATTCCTGCCTAACTTTCTATATTTTCTCCTTAAAATCTTATCCTTTTCTCTTCCTATGTCGTTAGTTCCAATGTGTACAATAACTTCCTGCTGGTCCCTCTCCTCTTTGAGAATATTCTGCAACATATCCAAGATATACTTGATCCTGGTACCAGGGATGCAACATGCCATTCTGATGTCTCACAATTGGCTGCAGACTCGTCTGTCTGTGCCTCTGACTAGAGTCCCCTATCACAATCGATCGCTTGGAACCTGATGCACTTCTTGTTACATTCAGGCTATTCTCGGTATCAGAAACCTCTCTTTCAGTGAAATATTCCCAGGAGACTCCATCACCTCCTACATTTTCCAAAATAGTGTACTTGTGTGAGATGGGGATAGCCATCAAAGACTCCTACATGACCGGCTTCCCTCTCCTACCTTTCCTGGAGGTAACCAACTACCTCTCTGTATCTTCGCGTTACCTCATTTCCTGCAACTGTCATCCATCACACCCCACTAGCCCCTGTAATTTGCCTCTAACTGTTGCTCTAAACAATCTATGCAATTGATAGGATTCACAAACAAACACACTTCCCGCAGACAAAATCTTCAGTAACAGGGAAACCCTCCCTAATTTCTCACATGCTACAGGAAGAGGACATCAATCTACTAAAGGTTATTTTTGCACCATAACAATCTACAGATCCAGAAATTAGTATATACTAAAAATTAGTATGTAATTTTTACATGGTCTAAAAAGCACTGTTGAAACTTTATTGCTGGAACAGCACAGCAGGTCAGGCAGCATCCAGGGAACAGGAGATTCGACGTTTCGGGCACAGGCCCTTCTTCAGGAATGAGCAGAGAGTGTTCAGCAGGAGAAGATAAAAGGTAGGGAGGAGGGAGTTGGAGGAGGGGCGTTGGAAATGTGATAGGTGGAAAGAGGTCAAGGTGAAGGTGATAGGTCGGAGTTGGATGGAGGCGGAGAGGTCAAGAAGAAGACTGCAGGTCAGGAGGGCGGTGCCGGGCTGGAGGGATCCGGCTGAGACAAGGTGGGGGGAGGGGGGATGAAGAAACTGGTGAAGTCCACGTTCATCCCCTGCGGTTGGAGGGTTCCCAGTCGGAAGATAAGACGCTCCTCCTCCGACCGTCGGGTTGTTGTGGTTTGGCGGTGGATGAGTCCAATGACCTGCATATCCTCGGTGGAGTGGGAGGGGGAGTTGAGATGCTGTGCCACAGGTTGGTTGGGTTGGTTCGTCCGGGTGGCCCAGAGGTGCTCCCTGAGTCGCTCCGCAAGTAGGCGGCCTGTCTCCCCAGTATAGAGGAGGCCACACCGGCTGCAGCGGATGCAGTAGATGATGTTGGTGGAGGTGCAGGTGAATCTGTGGCGGATATGGAAGTTTCCCTTGGGGCCTTGGAGAGAAGTGAGGGGGGAGGTGTGGGCGCAAGTACTGTACCAGGCTAACTTATATTTTATATTTTTAAAGTTTAGCCAAAAGACAGATCTCAATAAAACATATAATCAAAAAAAGAAGCTATTCTACTCACAATTGCAGATTTATTAAAAAAGCAGAAAGGTTACAAATTAAAAGGAGGACAGTTAAGAATCAATCACCTTGCTTTAGATTTGGAGTCATGTGTAGGCCATACTGAGTAAGAATTGCAGATTTCCATCCTAATAGGCATTAGTAAAGCAGATGACTTTTTACAGCAATTAAAGATGGTTATCATTGTCACCGTTACTGAGATTGTATTCTGGATTGTTTAGTTGCATTTATATATCACCAGCTGCCAACCTGAGTTAAAAAAGAATTAGCCTGGAACTCTAGACAGTAAAATTATCACGATACCACTGCCTCCCATCACTAAAAATTAATAGTTATTACTAAAGTTTCAATAGGGTCAAATCAACCAGCAAAGTGAATTTTGCCCAGTAGTCATATGAATCTCAAATTTATAAACTTGATAAGAAAGTACAATAGGGACAAAAATTGCTTTGACTTCCTCCACTTCATAAGTGAGGTGCAAATCCCAATTCACCTATGACCACAGTTCATGATCCTGCTGGCTTTTCAGGATCCAGCACTATAACAGTCTAATGATCAAATTTCTCATGGATGAATCCCCTAGTCATTAAACCAGTCAAAGTTAACAACCTTACTCATAATTTGTGAATTCATAGAAAGCTAGGCTCAGAAACAAAGTAAGCAGCAGTAATCAAACAATACTTTTACTATTATGTAAAGGAATACTTACCACAAAGATTATTAACACACTGCAATCCATCTGGACACTCACTGCAGGGTATTCCTCTTTTAAATGGTCTCGAACCAACTATGTTACCGCTGGAAATGGAAACATCATGCAAAACTTTGAGTGCATTGGCAAAATTTCCATCAAACATTTTAAAGAAAGAAATCCTGCCCTTAATTGTCATTTGAGTCTTTTACAGCCTTTGTAATCAGTAGCATAATGCACCAGAATCTATTATATTTACATCATGAATCTAGAAAAGAAAATAATTTGTAGTTACTGTGTTGGTGCAACATGTAATAAACCATGCAGCGGCTTATTGCCTGATGTTACAGAATTTAACAAATCCAACAGAAATATAATGCAAAAGTAGCACTTATGAAATACTATTAATATTTCAATCTGGAAAGGCAAGAGTCAGCAGCATCATAGACACACCGTACTAAAACATACCCTTGAATCTAACTTGTCCATGCTGACCAGCTATACTAAACCAATCTAGTCCCTTTCGTGAACATTTGGCCAATAACCCTCCAAACCATTTCTATTTATGTATCCATCCAGATGCCATTGAAATGTTGTATATGTACCAGCCTCCACCACTTCCCCGACAGCTAATTTTGTATACGCACCACTGTCTGTGTGAAAAAGTTGCCTCTCAGGTCCCTTTAAATCTTTCGTCTCTCACTTCAAACTATGCCCTCTCGTTTTCGACTCACCTCCCCTGTTTTGACTGTTCAATTCTACTTATACTTACGGAGGTGCATAGTTGCAAACCAGAATAGACAGGTTTTTATTTTCCAGACCTTGTAGATGATCACAAAAATACGAAGCACAACCCACTTTGTTAGTAGTTGCCCAGACAACCTGTAAGATGAATAATCCTAAATGTGAATTTCAAAATTTTTTTGGCAACAATTGCAAAAGTTAACTGTGAAAGTAAGCTGTAAATATGCCATAAAACATAAGAACATAAGAACTAGGAGCAGGAGTAGGCCATCAGGTCCTTCCAGTCTGCTTTGCCGTCCAATAAGATCATGGCTGAGCTTTTCATGGCCTCAGCTCCACTTACCTGCCCTCCCACGTAACCCTTAATTTCTTCATTGTTAAAAAGAATATCTATCTTAGCTTTAAAAACATTTACTTAAGTAGTGTCAATTACTTCATTGCACTGAGAATTCCATAAATTCACAACCCTCTGAGTGAAGAATTTCCTTCTCAATTCAGTCCTAAATCTGCTCCCCCTAATTTTAAGGCTATGCCCTTTTGTCCTAGTTTCACCTGCCATTGGAAACATCGTCTCTACATCTATCTTATTTATTCACCTCATAATTGTATGTTTCTATAGGATCTCCTGTCATTCTTCTAAATTCCAATGAATATAATCCCAGTCTACTCAATTTTACCTCATAAGCCAACTGCCTCAACTCCAGAATCAATCCAGTGAACCTCCTCTGCACCCCCTCTAGTGTCAGTACATCCTTTCTCAAGTAAGGAGACCAAAATTGCACACAGTACTCCAAATGTGGTCTCACCAGCACCCTATACAGCTGCAACATAACTTCCCTGCTTATAAACTCAATCCCGTTAGCAATGAAGGACAAAATTCCATTTGCCTTCCTAATTGCCTGTTGCACCTACAGACCAACCTTCTGTGACTCATGCACAAGGACATCCAGGTTCCTCTGGACAGCAGCATGCTATAACCTTTAACCATTCAAGTAAAAGTCATTTTTACTATTACTCTGACCAAAATGGATGATTTCAAATTTATTAACATTGTATTCTATCTGCCAGACCTTTGCCCATTCACTCAAAGTATGTACGTTCCTCTGCAAAATGTCACAGTCCTTTGCACACTTTGTTCTGCCACTCATCTTATTGTCATCTGCAAACTTTGACATGGAGAGGTGAGTGTGAGGGTGAGTGTGACACACGGGGAGGTGAGCGTGAGGGTGAATGTGACTCATGGGGAGGTGGGTGTGAGGGTTAGTGTGACTCACAGGGAGGTGAGTGTGAGGGTGGGTGGACCAGGCAACTGATAAAGAAACATGACTAAAGATGTGAATTTCAAATTGTAAGAAACAAACAAAAAACAGCTTCTAGACAAAAAGCAAAATTGGTGGAAAAGCTCAGCAGGTCTGGCAGCTTCTGTGGAGAGAAATCAGAGTTAACGTTTCAGGTCGCGTGACCCTTTCTCAGAGGCCTCCCTTACTCGACCCAAAACATTAACTCTGATTTCTCTCCACAAATGCTGCCGAACCTATTGAGCTTTTGCAGCAATTTCTATTTTTGTCTAGAAGCCTATTTTTGTTTGTTTCTTACTATTGGTCTCTGACATTTTTCAACTTTCAGTGCCATTAATTTCTCAAATGCTACTTTTTAACTAGTACAGATTTCTTTCAGTTCCTCATTCTCATAATTCATTTCATCTGTTATTAATGGGATTCAAAAAAGTTGCAAATGTAAGTCTAGTATTTAAGAAGAGATTGGGGGATAGAATTGGGTACTGTAGATTTGTTAGTGTGATGTCAGTAGTAGGAAAATACTAACACTGATTATAAAATTAAGTGTCCAATTGGGAAAAGTCAACATTAATTATGAAGGGAGATTTTGTTTAATAAATCTGTTAGAGTCTTTTGAGAATGTCCTTAGCAGAGTAGATGAAGGGGAACCTGTTGATGTGGTGCATTGAGATTTTCAGATGGCTTTTGACAAGTTCTCACACAGGGGCTAATACACTGGCATGGATGGATTAATGGAAATAAACAGACAGAAAAAATGTGTTATTCTCAGGTTAACAGTTTGTGACCAGTGCTTGGAGTGCAAAGTCTATATCAGTGAGTTAGATGTGGGGACCAAATATTAAATTCCAAATCTATGGATGATACAAAATTAGTTGGGAATGTATGTTCTGAGAATGATGCAAAGAGATATCAAGGGGGATGAACAGGCTGAGTGAATGGGCAAGAAAATGACAGAATGTGCCAAAGTCTGAGGTTATCCACTTCAGTAGGAGGAATGTAGGTGCAGATTTCTTCTTAAACGATGTGTGGCTAGAAAGTGTAGATGTCCAAAAGGATCTGGTTGTCCTTGTCCATAAATCACAGAGAGTTAAAATGTAGATGCAGCAAGCAGTTAGGAAAGTAAATAAAATGCTGGCCTTTGTTGTTAAAGAATTTGAGTGCAGAGCAAAATATGTCTTCCTTCAATTGTACAGAACTTTGGTGGAACCACATGTTGAGTGCTGTGTACAATTTGGTACCTTTATCTAAGGCAGGATATGATTTCCGAATGGTCCATGCACTGGAAATTCACTGGACTAATTTCTGGGTTGTCAGAACTTTTCTTTTGAGAGGAATTGAGAAGAGTTTAACAGGGTAAGGGTTAATCTAATTGAAACTTACAAACTCCTTAAAGAGCTAGAAAGGGTAGATGCACAAAAAATATTTCCCCAAGTTGTAAGGAGGTCTAAAACATAGAACACAGTCTCTGTTAAGATGGAAATGAAAATGAACTTCTTCACTTTGAAATATTTGGAAATTCTCTCTCCTAGTGGTCTGTGGAGGCTCAGCCATTGAGCATGTCCAAAACAGAGATTGCTAGATTCCTTTTTGCAATTACATCAACGGATATGAAGATTACCACAGGTGGATGATCAGTTGTGATCTAGAATAGCTAAGAAGCTTAAGGGGCAGAGTGGCCTACTCTTGCTCCTATGTTCCCATCCAAAAAGCAGCAATCAATGTGATTCCTTGAATTTGTATTTTACAGTTCTGTTTATAAATTTACAAGACATTATTGACATTGTTGATTTGGTTTCCAATGACTATTTTCTGTTAACTCAATCCATTTTTAGCAATTAACAAATTGTACGTTTCAAAAGACAGTATATTCAAGGTCTAATTCAACTTCACTATTCATTATTTGATCACTATTCATTCACTATTACGCTATAATTTTTCCTTCCTTTATGCAGAACTTCATATTAGCTCATTCTAAATAAAAGCTGCCACTTTTCTGTCCATTTGCACTTTTGGTCCAATTCAGTTTATAACATCTAAGCTGCTTCCTCTGAATCCATTGCCCCTTCTAGGATGGTATAAACTGCAAACGGGAACAATTTGTACTGAATTCCTGAATCTAAATAAGTAATACAAATCAGAAAGTCCAAGACTTATTTTGCAGATTGAGGAAGCGATATTCAATAATTTTGATTGGTCAACTCAATATAATAGCTCAAAAGCCTCAAGCATAATTAATTAATTAAACATGAGAGACACAAATAAACCTCAGGGTAAGACAACTGCTTGTTGGTACGTTTTACTGGATATTTTTTCAAGTTTATCCTATTCTTTCCCCACACACCTTTTATGTGCCAGAGACTATAAATAAGGATGTGATTATGAACTGATGGGTCATTTGAAGAATAAATAAATTGTAGCTATATTATGCATTAGAAGATTGCCGTAATAATCACAATGTACAAACCAAGTGCTGGAAAGGGGGATTAGGATGGGTGGCCACTTTACTCAACCCAGACAGACAGGATAGGCTGAATGACGTTATTCTGTGCTTTTATTCTACTCTATAGTTCTACTAAGGAAGCAATTTGTGGTGCATACGTTTAAAGTGAAAGTGACAAAAGTAATTATTTCAAAATTATTATGAGACATGAATAAATCTCTGAAAGAAATAATTGAAATAATGGTTTTGATTGACTTCAGAAATGAGTAAAATTACATTATTTTTACAAGTAAGATGAGAGAAAGTTTGCATGCCCAATAAAATTAATTATAGTGGATAGTTGAGATTTAATGGATTAATGATTAAGTGGTTGAAAAGATAAATTGAATGGTTGGTTGAAAAACATTTTAATCGTAAGATCAATGATAAAATAGCTCACAAAAAATTTAGTTAATCAGTTAATTAGGAAAAATATCCCTTATGATTTTATAAACCTCGATAAAATCAGTCCTCAGCCTCTGATGCTCCAGGGAAAACAGACCCAGTCTATTCAGCCTCTCCCTACTGCTAAAACTCCCCCCAACCTTGACAACATCCTTGTAAATCTTTTCTAAACCCTTGCAAGTTTCATAACATCCTTCCTATAGGAGGGATACCCAAACTGTCCAAAACTGCAGTACGCTTTAAAGAGTGTCTGATACCTGTCTGAATGGGTACAGCAACCATGTATGGTTGAAGAATTATTAATGATCAATACTGAGTATGAACCATAAGTGTTACTTGAAATAACAAAATCTGTGTCAAAAGTAAGTGAATTTAAAAAGGCAGAGGAAAGATTGCATGGAAAGAATAAAAGAAATGGAAAGAATAGTAAAGTTGAATGATTTTCTTTTTTTAAAAAATTAAAGTCTGAAGTTCATTTTCACTACCAGACAGATTGTTTGTTAGTAACTAAAAGTTAAACGATATTTACACTAGGATAACAGCTTTCTGATTTACACATTTAACTGCAAATACGTAGTTGCAAATGTTGCTGTCGAATTTATACATATGTATATGCCATCAGCTTCATAGGTAGTTCTAACATAAAATCCAGCCATTACACTTTTTAATCTTGATAGAAGCTTTGGAATTTTCTATTTGCTATACAGACCACAAATAAAATTGATTTCCACTGTCAGGAAGCTCCTTAAATATGATTTTAAAAATCTTAGATGTGTTCATTAATCAAACAAAGTCATAAATCTGCCCACTCTGAGGAGCAAGCTAAAATTCATACCTGTGTATAATGTCCACACATTTTCCCTGGAGTACAGCTCATATTCTCATATGTGTAATCAAAAATCTCTAAGTACCAGTCCTCGACTCCCGTTGCTGGGTCTAATGGGCCATTCGTTGCAAACAAATTTTCTCCAACATTCCCTCTGTTGATATTGTGTTTCCAGAGACATTTACTTGCATATTTCTTCGCAACTTTTTCTAAATGTCCATCCCATTTCTGAAAGCAAATATAGATAGTATACACAAAAATAGAAGTTCAGTCAAGTCTGAACTAAATCTATTTTAATTAACATATCATCAACGTCATGATTATGACAAAATATGGACTACCATAAGACCATAATACGTGGGAGTAGAAGTAGGCCATTCAACCTATCGAGTCTGCTGCACTATTCAATGAGAGTGTGGTTAATCTATCAGTTTTGGACTTACATAATCTATATTAATACCTGGAACTTCCATGAGATAAAATCATTTTAAAAATTGCTAATTTTAAAATGGCCATAAATGACCACCTGATCACAGCTTGAACAAAGCTGCACAAAACAACAGGGAAATGAATGCAACTGTCTTAACTGAAGTTAATAATTGATCAAAAGAGACTGAAAACAGCCAGGGAAATAAAAGGAAACGTGTACATCACATTTTAAATTTATACTTAAATGATAACCTTCGCATTTTAAGAATACAAGAGAAGCCTGCAATTATCCAGACTGGAAAAATGAACCCAGGCATGGAATACATGAATGAGATACATTTCAAGCAACTGTTTTGGCAGAGCAATGGAGATGAATTTCTAAGAGTAGAAGAAACGCTCTCTCTCTCCTTTCTTGCTAAGGGAGGACTAATTAACTGCTGACAACACAAATTGGAGAAACACCCAAACACCAAGAACTCAAACAATATTTGTCAAATCGACAACTGCTGCCCATCTTGGACACTGCCAACCAATTATGGTCTCAGGTTAAAGCCTAACATCTCAAGGACACCCAAAGGACTCTAAACTGCATATTGTTTATCTCTCTTTCTTATTCACTTTTCAGCTTTGCACTTACGTCCTGTGATTTCCTGTCTCTATTATTCTTCTCGGCATTAGCAAGTACTAAAATTATTTTTCCTTTCATTCAAAATATCCTTGTAATTAACTCGTTAATGTTTCTCATGAACTAATTAACTACAATTTAACTAGAGTGAGGTTTAACTGTGTTTTAAAAAGTTTTTTTCATTTCATTCATTTGCGGGATGAAAATGTTGCTGGCTAGGCCACCATTCCTAATTGCTGACAGGGCAGTTAAGAGTCAACCACGTTGCTGTGGGTCTGCAGTCATGTGGAGGCCAGACCAGTAAGGACGTCAGTTACGTTCCCGAAAGGACTTTAGTGAACCAAATGGGTTTTTCCAATAATGGTTTTTCCATTATTAGATGCTTAATTCCAGGCTCTTACAGAATTCAGACTCCACCATCTGCCATGGCAGGATTCAAACCGACAACATTACCTGGGTCTCTGAATTAATAGGCCAACAATACTACCACTAGGCCACTGCTGCCTAACATACATTGATATTGTGACCAACCGAGATCGTTGAAAAGAGGGCAGTCTTTTTACCCCTCCTCACCTGGTCAATACATTGTTAGCTCAGTCATAGTTCAAGGAAAGGATATGAAATTTTGTCCAAAACCTTTTTGGAGATTAATTAATACCATGTTTATTGATGTTGTGACAAGGTCACTTACAGTATTCAAAATTTACGATAAATTTGTGGCATTCATTTCTTTTTTCCCAACTCTTATTTGAGCATCTATTGGATTTAGAGATCCTTAACAAAATAACGAAGAAGAGGTTTTGCTCGAATCAACTAGTTCATAGCAATTATTTAGCAATATGACTTACATCAATTTAACATGAACCCATTAAACACCATGGATGAAGTTTTCCATTCAGGTGTCGTTCAAATCCAGAATTATGAGTCTGTAGTCTTTTTTTTAATCTTGTTTTTCTCTCTTTTTCTGAGAAATAACTTGGTTCATTTACATCAAACATTTATATTTATTTTAAGGGTAAAAAAAAATTCTTATACTTATGGGATGGCAGGTCAGAAAGGACAAGTGGAGTGTACATGTTGCAGTACATATGAAGGCATGGATACCATGTGTCCCAGACAAACACATCTACTGGAAGTGGTACTGGCTGCACAGGGCCTCAGCTCTGGGCTTCAGATCTTTAGTCATGGCTGGAATCACATATCCACAAGGCAAAGGACTAAATGAATAGTACACATCATGAGCTGGTCACATCACAGATTAGAAGCATACAGGAAGAGAAGGAATTGATGACTACCTGAAAGTCAAAGAAAACCAGGCAGGTAGAGTAGGAGTCCTCATGTCTTTCTTGCTTGCTAATCAATATTCCATTTTAGAAACTGTTAAGGTAAGTAGAACTTTAGAGGAGTGCAGCCAAAGTCAAGCCCATAGCATCATGGGTAACTCAGCTGGACAGGGAAGGCAGAAGGAGAATGGAAGAGAAATATTTATAGGGGATTCTATAGTTGGGGGATCAGACAGGTGTTTCTGTGGCATTAACCGTGACTCCAAGGTGGTGTGTTAGCTCCTTGGCGCCAGGGTCAATGACAGCGGGGACTAGTTGCAGGACATCCTTCTGAGGGAGGACAATCAGCCAGACATTGTGGTCCAAACTGGTGAAAACAAAATAGGTAGGAAGAAGGAAGAGGCCTAGAAAGCAGATTTTAGGGAGTTGGGAAGGAAATCAAAAAGCAGGACCTCAAGTTCAATAATCTCAGGATTATTCCTAGTGCCATGTGCTAGTGACCGTAAGAACAGAAGGATTAATTTATTGACTACATGGCTGTAAAACACATGTGGGAGAAGCTCATTTGATTTCTGAGGAGTTGGGACTGGTTCTGGGGCAGAAGTGACCTGTACAAACTGAATGGGTTACATTTTCATGGGACTGACACTGGGACTAATATCTTCACATGAAGATTTATTACTGCTCTTTGGGTAGTTTTTGAACCTGCATGTTGGGACATGAAAACCTGAAGGGTAACTCAAATTGGAAGGAAACAAAGTTGGTAACAGAAAATCGCAAAGATTCTAGAGAGACAGGAGAAACAAGGTATAATCTAATTGCAATTACAGAAACATGGCTGCACAGTGACCAGGATAAATGTTCAAAGATATTTGACGTTTTGGAAAGACAGACAAGAGGAAATGGTGGAATCGCATAAATAATAAGGGATGGGAGTAGTACATTAGTCAGGAAGGATCTCAGATCAGAAGAACAATGTTTGGTGTTTGTGTGGAGGTAACAAACTGCAAGGGGCAGCAATCATTGGGATTGAAGTTGTTTATAAGCCACTAAATAGTAGTGAAAAAGTGGAGCATGTTATGAATCAGGAACGAGAGAAGCATGTAGCATGAAAAACACAGTTATCATGGGTGACTTCAAGCAGCATATAGATTGGATAAACCATTTGGTCATTAAAGCAGTGGAAGACAAGTTTCTGGAGTGTGTAAGAAATGGTTTTCTACAGCAATATGTTGAGGAGCCAACTGCAGAACATGCTATTTTAGATCTAGAATTATGGAATAATAAAGAGATTAGTAAAGAAGTTATTGTAAAAGTGACCTTTAGTGATGCATGTTTACATTATGTTAGAATTTTATGTAATATTTAAAAGTTCGATCTAAAGCAAGGGTGCTAAATTTGAATAAGGGATGTTATGAAGGCATGGGAAACAAATTGACTGAAGTGGATTGAAAAAAGTATAATGGTTTGACTGTATATAAGTAATCTTTAAATGCAAGAAAGGTCAGTCATACAGGGCTAATAAAATAAGTTAGGATTGTATGAGTCTAAAATAAAAGCTCTATAAAGTTGCCAGAAATAACAGTAAATCTGGTTTTTAGAATACCTTCAAAACCACAGAAATCATTCTTTGTACTATGAATGACTTCAACCCAGTGGAGAGTTCTCTCGTAACTTACTCCAACTTTAGTTTCACTCAGGCTCCTTGATGCTACACAATGCCAACGGTTGCCTTGATGTCAAGGGCAGTCACTCTGGAATTCAACTCTAGGACCAAGACTATAGAGAAGTCAGGAGGCAAGTGGACTTGCTGGAGTAGTAACTGAGCATCAGTGAGCTGGTTACTCCTTTGCAAGTTCTGCTTTATTGTACATTCAATGAGCCTGTCCATCATTTTGCTGATAATTGACTCTTCACTGAACAAATTATTCTCTCCAGCTTGATAGTAATGGTGAGGCTTTGTGGGCTATGAGGTTACAGATTTTGGGTGAATATAACTCTGCTATGAATGATGACCTTCAACACCTCATGGATGTCTACTTTTGACCTGTTAGGTATATTTAAGTTTTTGGTAATGCCACACAACATGACAGGAACTATTCTCAATGTGAAGACGAAACTTCATCTCCACAAGGAGGGCTGCTGCACAGTGCTCTCTGCTTTGGAGAAATATCTGATTCAGTTAGATTAGTGAAAGGTCAAATCGATTTTTCATTCTTGTTAATTCTCTCATTTATTCCCGCAGACTCAGTTTAGTTTGGTCAGTATTGATGTTACCAAGCCACTTTTGGTGATGGATATTAAAGTTCCCCACCAGAGAACATTCTGTGTCCTTGTCACCTTCAGTGCACTCTCCAAGAGTTAATCAACATGGAGGAGTACTCAGCCAAGGGGAGGGTGCTATCAGCAAGAGGTTTCCTTGGCCATGTTTGACTGAATGCATGAAAATTCATGGTTCTGGAGTCAATGTTCAGGACTCCCACAGCAACTCTTTCCTGATTGTATAATACTGCATTGCTCCCTCCACTGGATCTATCCTGCCAGTGGGAAAGGACATAATAAGAAAGGGTAATGATGACATCTGTGAAATTGTTCATAAGGTATGATTCCACATGACTATGATGTTTGACTAGTCTGTGGAACACTGTCACACAAGGCTGCAGATTTTGGTAAGGAGAACTTTGCAGAGGTCCTTTCTGGTGCCTAGGTCAATGTCAGCTAGTCCATCAGATTTCATTCCTTTCTTTAGGCATTCTTAGTGTTGATACAAGTGAGTGCTTTTCCAGGCTATTTCAAATGGCAATTAAGAATCAGCCGCATTCCTGCAGACCTGGAATCACATGTCGATGAGACCAGGTAGAAATGGCAGATTTTTTTTCCGCAAGTATATCATTAATATGGATGTAAGTTAGCTCGCTGAGCTGGAAGGTTTGTTTTCAGACGTTTTGTCACCATGACTAGGTAACATCATCAGTGAGAGTCTCCAGGGAAGCGTTGGTGATATGTCCCGCCTCTCTATTTATAGGTCTTGATTTCTTAAGGTGGGTGATGTCCTTTCCGGTTCATTTTTGAAGGGAAGGTAGATGGGGTCTAAATTGATGTGTTTATTAATGGAGTTCCAATTAGAATGCTATGCCTCTCAGATTTCTTGTGCGTTTCTTTGTTTCACTTACCCTAGGATAAGTGCGTTGTCCCAGTCAAAGTGGTGTCCTTCTTTGTCTGTATGTATAGAAACTAGTGATAATGGGTCATGTCTTTTGGTGGTTAGTTGAAGTTCATGCATTCTGGTGGTAAGTTTCCTGTCTGTTTGTCTGATATAGTACTTTTTACAGTTCTTGCATGATATTTTGTAAATGACGTTAGCTTTGCTGGTTGTATCTAATGGATCTTTTAGGTTCATTAGTCGCTGTTTAAGTGTGTTAGTAGGTTTGTGGGCTACCATGATGCCAAGGGGTCTGAGTGGTCTTGAAGTCATTTCTGATATGTCTTTGATGTAAGGTAACGTGGCTATAGTTTTTCATTGCATTGTGTCTGCTTGTTTGGGTTTGTTTCTGAGGAATAAGCAGATTGTGTTTATTGGGTACCTGTTTGTAGTTCTTGTGTGCTGCAGTGCGATGAAGCTCGTTGAAATAATGTCTTGATGCAGGTCCGTTTGTGGGTGTTTAATGACTGCTTCTGAAGTTAAGTATTTGGTCTGTGTTTGTTGTTTTCAGAAATGATATCACCCACCTGAAGAAACCAAGACCTTTAAATAGAGAGGCGGAACGTACCACCAGCGTTTCACTGGAGACTCTCACTGATGATGTTACCTAGTATGGTGACAAAACGTCTGAAAACAAACCTTGCAGCTCAGTGAGCTAACGTACATACTTATCAACCTGAGCTACAAATCTTCTCAAAAATTGCTAAATCATTGAACAATATGAGAGTTTTTAAATAGTCAACAATGCTTACATGGTCACCATTAGCTTTTCTATTCAAGATTTTATTGAATACAAGTTTCACCATCTGCCATGATGGAAGTCAAATCCATATCCCAAGAACACTAGCCTGTGGCTCTAGATTACTCGTTCAGTGACATTATCATTGTGCCACAAGCTCCCCCAAGGAGTTTGCAAAAGTTTTGAGAGGCGCACAATGGAATCTTTTTTATTCTGACATCTTTGCATGACTCAAAGTTAGTTTCTGCAAATAGAAAGATGTGTGTCCTATACTAGTTAAGGAGCTTGATTCACTGTTGTTTTGTCTGGCCACGGGACACGGACCTTATGTACCATGGAAAACCCAACTTACTAAATCTCCAACTTGGCAGCATAGTGGCTGAGTGGTTAGCATTGCCCGTTCACAGTGCCAGGGACCAGGATTCGATTCCTCCCATGGGTAACTTGTGTGAAGTTTGCACATTCTTCCATATCTCTGTTGGTTTCCGATGGGTGCTCTGGTTTCCCTCCCACAGTCCAAAGATGCAGGTTACGTGGATTGACCTTGCTAAATTGCCCATCATGTCCAGGAGTGTATAGGCTAGATGGATTAGCCGTGGGAAATGCAGAGTTGCAGAGATTGGGGGTGTGGGGCAGGGGAGAGGTCTGGGTGGGATGCTTTTTGGAGGGTCAGTGTGGACTGAATGGCCTGCTTCCACACTGTAGGAATTCTATGATTCTAAATAGCTTTGAAATATGTGTAATCAGGAGAATGGAAAGATCTGCAGAGCAGAAAACAAATAACAAATGATTAAGCATGGTGGAGTCATACAGCTGTACAGCATGGAATCAGACCTTTTCGTCCAACTCATCCACGCTGACCAGGTATCCTAGATAAATCTGCCAGCATTTGGCCCATATTCCTGTAAATCCTTCCTATTCATATACCCATCCAGATGCCTTTTCAATGTTATGATGGAACCAGCCTCCTCTTCCTCTTGCAGCCTTCCTATTGCAGTTTATTCCATACACGCATTACCTCCTGGAGAGCGAAGTTTGTCGAATACAATTAGGAGAAACTAGGTAGCAGACATTTTAAGAGGGAGCAGACTTAGAAGAAGTGTTAAGGAGGGTAGAATCGAGGAAAAAGAGAAATAATCAATGTTGGATGGCTTCAAAATTGAACGAAGAGAAGTGATTGCTGGGCCTCTTGCTGAGATATTTGTATCACAGGTGAGGTGCCGGAAGACTGGGTAAGAAGGTTGGTAAGGACAAGCCAGGGAACTATAGACCAGTGAGCCTAACGTCGGTAGTGGGCAAGTTGTTGGAGGGAATCCTGAGAGACAGGATGTACATGTATTTGGAAAAGCAAGGACTGATTAGGGATAGTCAACATGGCTTTGTGTGTGGGAAATCATGTCTCATAAACTTGAGTGAGTTTTTTGAATAAGTAACAAAGAGGATTGATGAGGGCAGAGAGGGAGATGTGATCTATATGGACTTCAGTAAGGCATTCGCCATGGGAGACTGGTTCCCCATGGGAGACTGGTTAGCAAGGTTAGATCTCATGAAATACAGGGAGAGCTAGCCATTTAGATACAGAACAGGCTTAAAGGTAGAGAGTTGTTTTTCAGACTGGAGGCCTGTGACCAGTGGAGTACCTCAAAGATCGGTGCTTGGTCCTCTACTTTTTGTCATTTATATAAATGATTTGAATGCGAGCATAAGAGGTATAGTTAGTAAGTTTGCAGATGACACCAAAATTGGAGGTGTAGTGGACAGCGAAGAGGGTTGTCTCATATTACAACAGGATCTTGACCAGATGGGCCAATGGGCTGAAAAGTGGCAGATGGAGTTTAATTCAAATAAATGCGAGGTGCTGTATTTTGAGAAAGCAAAGATCCTAGGGAGTGTTGCTGAACAAAGAGACCTTGGAGTGCAGGTTCATAGCTCCTTGAAAGTGGAGTCGCAGGTAGATAGGATAATGAAGAAGGCGTTTGATATGCTTTCCTTTATTGTTCAGAGTATTGAGTACAGGAGTTGGGAGGTCATGTTGCAGCTGTACAGGACATTGTTGGAATATTGCGTGCAATTCTGGTCTCCTTCCTATCGGAAAGATGTTGTGAAACTTGAAAGGGTTCAGATAAGATTTGCAAAGATGTTGCCAGGGTTGGAGGATTTGTGCTATAGGGAGAGGCTGAACAGGCTGGGGCTGTTTCCCTGGAGCATCAGAGGCTGAGGGGTGACCTTATAGAGATTTACAAAATTATGAGGGGCATGGATAGGATAAATAGACAAAATCTTTTCCCTGGGGTTGGGGAGTCCAGAACTAGAGGGCATAGGTTTAGGGTGAGAGGGTAAAGATATAAAAGAGACCTAAGGGGAAACTTTTTCACACAGTGGGTGGTACATGTAGGGAATGAGCTGCCAGAGGAACTGGTGGAGGCTGGTACAATTGCAACATTTAAGAGGCATTTGGATGGGTATATAATAGGAAGGGTTTGGAGGGATATGGGCCGGGTGCTGGCAGGTGGGACTGGATTGGGTTGGGATATCTGATCCACATGGACAGGTTGGACTGAAGGGTCTGTTTCTATGCTGTACATCTCTATGACTCTAAGTTGTTGAGAAATGAGAAACTGCTCAAAGATAGATATGAACAACTACCAGCACACATAATGATGCTGGCAATGGAGGAAAAGTTAATTGTTAAGTGATTCAAAAACTGGCTGGTCTCGATCTGCCAGGAGAACTGTTGTATGTCGGAACGAGTCCTATGCAAACTGGTGGAAACACTGCCTTCCCCATGACCCAGGATTGGTGAGGTACAATCAACTTTCTAACTGAGACATTTTTTTTTCTCGATCAGTGATGAGGAAATCATTTTTTTTGCTCTCTCAGCTTTTCTTCATCTCTCTTCGGAGTCACAATGAAGGAATCCATCTCACTTACCATTGTCAGCATGTTGGATGCATCGGATGCTGAAGAGCGGAACTTGTTGTGTGCATCCACTAGCTCTTGCTTCTCTGCCTTGGTCAGGGTGTGGCTGAGCTTGGGGAACGCCAGAGAAATGAGCAGCAGAGCGAGCAAGCGGAGTGTTCCTGCTGCCATCCTTCCTCGCAGATCCTGTGACAAGCCTGGCCCTGACTTCATGGACAGGGCCTCCCTGCTCAGAGAGGCAGAGGAAACGAAGCGCAATGTTCATGATTGTGACCGCGGGAACAACTTTATGACGCCTTCAGGCGCCGTCTGATATCAACATTCAGGAGAAGTCAGCGCTGGAGGATTGAGATGCAAGATGCACAACTGTAACGGATCATGATCTTTATTTCGCTTAAGTGGGCTACACGTGAGCCTAAATCAAAACGGATTTCTGGAATAAACCAAAGAACCGCTGACGAACTGAAACAAAAACAGAAATTGCTGGAGAAACTCAGCAGGTCTGGCAGCATCGTTGGGCAGAAAGCAGAGTTAATGTTCCCGAGTTCAGTGACTCTGTCAGAACTGTTAGCAGCTAGGAAAAAGGTGAAGTTGAACTCGAATTTAGGTTGGGACGGTGAGAGGTTAGGTGACCAGGACAGAAGAAACACTGAAAAGGTGGTAATGAGAGCTAAGAGTGAGAAATTGGGTTCCCTGTGCTGAATATCACTCATATACTGGGTAGAGGAGTACAAGGCAGAAACCAACCCATGTCATAACAGCATGGGTGTGGGGTGGTTAAATAAAAGGTTGTGCAGGACACCTTCCTTCTGGGACACTGGGGCATTGTTCCTCGACTTCCAATACTTTCACAGCACCATCCCAAGCAATCACAGAAGGCGTAATACCATGACCGTTTACCTCCTTCCTGCTCACTATTCAAGGTACCAGACAGACCCTCTAGGTGAAGCACTTGTACTTCATTCACTGTTCACAATGCAGTCTGCTCTACTTTGGGGGGATGAAATGCAGGCAGGCTTCCCAGAACACCTATGTCCTGTCCACAAAAGTGATCCCAAGTTTCCAGTTGCCTGCCTCTTCAACACACCACCAAGTTCCTATTGCCAACATTTCTGTCATAGGTCTCAGTGCAAGCTTGGAGAACAGCATCTCATTTTCCATCTGGGAAACCTGTAGCTTCTAGGACTCAACATTGAGTTCAATACATTAAGAGCCTGATTCCATTCTACCATGTTTTTAAACCCACACCCATTCCTGTCATGATGGGCTGCTTTCAGCAATCATAGAGTCATGGACATGTACAGCATGGAAACAGACCCTTCGGTCCAACCCGTCCATGCCAACCAGATATCCCAACCCAATCTAGTCCCACCTGCCAGCACCCGGTCCATATCCCTTCAAACCCTTCCTATTCACATATCCATCCAAATGCCTCTTAAATGTTGCAATTGTACTAACCTCCACCACTTCCTCTGGCAGCTTATTCCATACCCGTACCACTCTCTGTGTGAAAATGTTGCCCTTTAGGTCTCTTTTATATCTTTCCCCCTCACCCTAAACCTATGCTCTCTAGTTCTGTACTCCCCGACCTCAGGGAAAAGACTTTGCCTATTTATCCTATCTATGCCCCTCATAATTTTGTAAACCTCTATAAGGTCACCCCTCAGCCTCCGTCGTTCCAGGGAAAACAGCCCCAGCCTGTAGCCCAAATCCTCCAACCCTGACAACATCCTTTTAAATCTTTTCTGAACCCTTTCAAGTTTCACAACATCTTTCTGATAGGAAGGATTCTGCTAGGCCTAATATCCCATTATATGGGTTGCATTCAGCACAACTAACACAGTTTCTGACACTGAGTTATTATTACCACTTATTCAGATTTCCTTCTATCCATTATCTCTTTGCTTACCGATCACTTTCATATCTCTGTCTGGGCTTCACCTCCATCTTACAGGTCACCTCCACAACCCCACTCCCCGACTCCTCTTTGGCATCACAATGATTATGATCTTTTCCTAGCTATTAACTAGACTCAAAATATTAACTCTGCTTTCTTCCAATAGATACTGCCAGACTTGCTGAGTTTCTCCAGCAATTTTTGCTTTTGCATCAGATTTCTGGATGCAGTTTTAGATTAGATTCCTGACAGTATGGAAACAGGCCCTTCAGCCCAACAAGTCCACACTGACCCTCAGAAGAGTAACCCACTCAGACCCATTCCCTACCTTATATTTACCCCTGACTAATGCACCTAACACTATGGGCAATTTAGCATGGCCACTTCACCTGACCTGCACATCTTTAGATTGTGGGAGGAAACCGGAGCACCCAGAGGAAACCCACACAAACATGGGGAGAATGTGCAAACTCCACACAGACAGTCAATTGAGGCGGGAATCGAACCCAGGCTGCTGGCACTGTGAGGCAAGAGTACTAACACTGAGCAACTGTGCTGTCCATTCACAGATCGGATAGATTCCTGATGGCATGGCTAATTGAAAGCAAGTTAGACACTTCTCTTTGCACATGTATACAGATGTTTTATTTTTGATCAATTTTCCACATTTTTAGACCAAAGCACAAAATACCAAGACTGTAATACAGAATAAAAGTAAACAGACAGTTATCTACAATCATTTTATACTATGAGCATAGACTTGATCTACATGGACTTCTGCAATGTGTTCGACAAGGTTCCCCATGGGAGACTGGTTAGCAAGGTTAGATCTCATGGAATACAGGGAGAACTAGCCATTTGGGTACAGAACTGGCTCAAAGGTAGAAGACAAAGGGTGGTGGTGGAGTGTTGTCTTTCAGACTGGAGCCCTGTGACCAGTGGAGTGTCACAAGGATCGGTGCTGGTTCCACTGCTTTTTGTCATTTATATAAATGATTTGGATGTGAGCATAAGAGATATAGTTAGTAAGTTTACAGATGACACCAAAATTTGAGGTGTAGTGGACAGAGAAGATAATTATCTCAGATTACAATGGGATCTTGTTCTGATGGGCCAGTGGGCTGACAAGTGGCAGATGGAGTTTAATTTAGATAACTGTGAGGTGCTGCATTTTGGGAAAGCAATTCTTAACAGGACTTACACACTTAATGGTAAGATCCTAAGGTTCATCGGTCCTTGAAAGTGGAGTCGCAGGTAGATAGGATAGTGAAGAAAGCGTTTGGTATGCTTTCCTTTATTGGTCAGAGTATTGAGTATAGGAGTTTGGAGGTCATGTTGAGGCTGTACAAGACATTGGTTCAGCCGCTTTTGGAATATTGCATGCAAATCTGGTCTCCTTCCTATCTGTAGGATGTTGCAAAACTTTAAAGAGTTCAGAAAAGATTTACAAGGATGTTGCCAGGGTTAGAGGATTTGAGCTATAGGGAGAGGCTGAACAGGCTGGGGCTGTTTTCCCTGGAGTGTCGAAGACTGAGGGCTGACATTTTAGAGGTTTATAAATGCATGAGCTTGTTGGCTTAAAGCATCTGTTAAGACACAGGCTGCACCTTTTAACCACCGAAATCAGGATTCCAGTTCAAGATTTTTGAAAATCCCTGGAGTGTCGGAGACTGAGGGCTGACATTTTAGAGGTTTATAAATGCATGAGGGGCATGGGTTGGATAAATACACGAAGTCTCTTCCCTGGGGTGGGAAAGTCCAGAACTAGAGGGCATAGGTTTAGGCTGAGAGTAGAAAGATATAAGAGAGATCTGAGAGGTAACGATTTCATACAGAGGGTAGTACGCGTATGGAATGAGCTGCCAGAGGAAGTACAATTGCAACATTTAAAAGGCACCCAGATGGATATATGAATAGGAAGGGTTTGGAGGGATATGGACCGGGTGCTGGCAGGTGGGGCTAGATTGGGTTGGGATATCTGGTCGGCATGGACAAGTTGGACTGAAGGGTCTGTTTCTGTCCTGTACATCTCTATGACTCTATGATAGCAACAATTCATTTAAAATACTTGATGAGATTACAAGAGTCAAACTGAACAGAATTCAGATACAATTTTCTGCAACTTTGCAATCATTTGTGCTACATTTTATAAATGGATGTCTTGCCATTCTTGTTGGCTTAAAGCATCTGTTAAGACACAGGCTGCACCTTTTAACCACCGAAATCAGGATTCCAGTTCAAGATTTTTGAAAATCCCTTTGTGCTCCTGATCACATTTCCAGTGATAAAGTCTATATTTTCCTGTCTATATCTACCAAGATCGAAGATACTAATGCTAGATAATTGATTCTGTTGTTCACTTTTCTTTCAATTGAGGTATTCATCCTGCCATTTTCTTCATTTGAACAGTGGATTCTGTTGCACTGTGCATCAATACAGCAATGCGCAGATGGGCTATGGCAGAACTGAAAGGATGCCAGTCATTCATTTCTTAAGTGCCTTGCAATGCTTTGTACATTGTGCTGCGCTGGTTGCATAGTTTTCATGTCTTTGCTTCATTAAGATGCCGATTTTATGCAACAGTGAAATAAATACCCCTGGAAATCAGTTCCAGGAATGTCATTGTTCTTACTGAATAAAAATCTTTGTGAGCAAGTGAACGCTTGAATGAAAGAAATATTTTAATTTAGTGTTGCAATTTGCTATGGTTTGTTTTCTTGGGCATTTATCTTGAAAACACAGTATAGGGCACATTCATTATAAACTAGGATTTTGCCCTAAAGTGTAATATTTCATGGCTGAAGTTGCACTGAATAAAATGAGAGACATAATGGACATGAGCAATCCACATGCTGTATCTGGCTGCCTGCTTGTTAATAACGAAGGTAAGCTTTGCGAGGGTATTCAGAAAGGACACAGTTCACCAGGTCACAATTTCAGATGTTACTATCCCAAAGCTGTTAAAACTATAGCAATTGTCACTTAATTCAACAAAACACTGTATTCATGAACACAACCCAGGAAGATGCAAGGGTGGCAAGTCTTTCCCTTCTAATTGCAGTTTGAATGTGTGCCCTGCCAAGTGCATGCACTGCATGGAAAGTGATGTAAGACTGGAGAAGAACTTGGCATGGGTAAGGAAAGATTGAAAGGCATTTTAACACTGAGTTAGAAACACCACAGAAATATAGTTTGTTGCTGCTGCTATAACAATTTACTTAAACAACCATAAACTGGTAGTGATGGTTTTGCTCAGGGGAGAGTGAAATATACAGCAAAGCAAAACATGGAAATATTGATCTTCTCATTTGTTAAAGAATCCTTGAACTGAGCACTGCTCAGCTAACCGAAGTATCAGTCCTGTTTAATACAACAGTAAATTAAGTTCCTGATGGTGATTGATGAAGTGGATGCTCAGTTTCTGATGTCGCATAGGTTCCCATCAATATTACTAAGACCATTAAAGGCTTTAATGAGAATTTGATATATTTTTAAAAGGCTAACTCCATTACTTTGTTTAGATGAAGAACAAGAAGCAACAGAAAAAAACAAAAATATGGTTTCACTATATCTTCTGGTTTTCCATTGGATTTAAAGCTCATCTCAGCTGTTGCTCTTAAACTTGGTCTTAGATCACAAGTTAACAAGTGTGCAACCTGAACAGCAATGGTAAGATTAACATGAGCATCAAGTTACAACCTAAAACTAATTCAAGTATTTTTTTAAAGGCCCAGTAATGAAACTGATCAAGCTAAAACATTTTGGAAATCAGACAAATTGGAAAGAATTTTAAATTCAGTTTGAAAAATTTTATAGCTGGTATATTTAGAATCAATGTATTCAACGATGCAAACTTTTACTAGGATGGTGTTCTCCTGGGGGAGCCTCAGTAAATCTTACTGGAAGTAAGGTCATTGACACTAGATTTGTGCAAAATACAAAACCAATAACATGATGAATGTCAGAATACACGAGGAGAGTATCAAATTCCCATTGTTTACTTGTTCACCTGTTGAAAATAAAATTCAAGATGTAAGTTCAGGATTCAAGCTTTAAAACAATATAATAATTCATTTACCAGCAAAGATATTGAGCATAACTTGTACAGTTTTCCTTTAATATAAATGTACAATATTGTGTTGGATAAACTGACACTCCCTTATTTATCAATGGCAGGAAACATTCCACTTGATAGTGCTTCTGCCTGTCTTTTCCTATGCGAGTTGATTTTGGCATTCCTTCATAAATTTAATTTGTTTTGTCATTTGAAGTCAGATTATCTGGACTTTGTAATGCTCAGAACAGACAGTATACAGGAAATCAACAACTTTCAAAGTGCAAAATCCATAAAACTCCTGTAAAGAATTACATGTTTGAAGCTTAAAAAGTAATCACTAGATTGTTTGATAGTTAAGTAACAAGGTTTATGATTCACTCCATTAAAGGTTTTAATGTAGTGACCACACAATTTTGATTATACAGTTTTAGTCAGTCCATTTTGTTGGTGCTTCAAACCAGAATGCTAGGCGCAAAAAGCCATGAGGTACAGAATTGTAGAGGCACAGACAGAGAAAAAAAATCTATAGACTGAAGAGCACAAAAAGCAAAAAAAAAGCAAAAGAGAAAAAAGGCAAGAGAACTACAGATGATTTTCTGTACCTACTGAACAATAAATTTCATTTATTTTATGCCATTAACATGAAGAAATAATCTGAGACACTTGTAACCCGTAGCTCCTCACTCAACAGCATGTTGGAACCAACTTTCTCACATGGAATGTACTGATTTAACAAGAAGGCTCAATGCTACCTTCTGAAGGGCAACCAAGGATGGGTAATAAATGAGTCTCTTGCCACTATCATACATGAACAATTTCTGTCAAAAAATCCAATTGGATTCAGAAGATATACTGGCAGAATGGCTTCAGTATATCTCTGGTTTTGCTGGTGAAAACACAACAAACAAAAAAATGCAGAGATTTGATGGGAATATCAATAAAACATAATAGCCTCAAACTGAATCAAGGTAATGTACTTCAAGAGTTTTAAATGAACAAGATGTGGGGTAAGGAGGACCAGTAGTCATCTTCAGGCTTTGCGGAGTGAATGCCAGAGAGCCAGGCCAAGATGATATTGTGAAGCTGCCAGCAATTTTAATATTCACTACCACAACCATAGTTTTAAAGTATAAGTTCATATCAGGGATTTATGACTATGACAATTCTAATTGATAATGTGGGACTTCTACATCTGTAGTTAGTGTATTGAAGATAGTGTATTGTCTTAAAAAGATTGTTTAAAATTGATCTTTCAGCAGTTGCATGGACACAAAACAGGCAGCAGGAGATTGGTTGCCCTACAGATATTCTCTGCTACTGAAGTCAGGGAAAGGCAAATTACACACAAGTACAATTGGTGACAAACCTGTTATAACCCATTGTATTAACCATAAAAGTTCATGGTTCCACTCACTGTCTCTTAATTTACATAGAATGGTAATTTTTTTGTGTGTCAGAACAACGCTTTAACAGATGGCAGATTTCCACCATTGATGATGCTTCATCATTACTGAATAATTGATGCAAGATAGGATGAGAATGGCAAGTTCCTTATATAACAAAGGCTGAAATAAAATCACAAGATCATAGTCAAACCTGCCTAATAGAATTAGACAATTGATTACTTCTTCCATTAGTATTTAATTCTTAGTGGGAATTCTAGAGTAATAAGAAGAGATAAAGTGTGTAAGGAGGAGAGAGAAAAATAAGGAAAAGAAAGATGATCATAGACAAAAGAGGAACAAAAAAGAAACATAAAACTGAAATGATAAAATGACTGGTGTTGCAAAAATACAGTTAAAAAAATCAAACAGTAGGGTATAGTCCAACAGGTTTATTTGGAAGCACAACTTTCGGAGCGCTGCTCCTTCATCGGGTACCTCCAAAAGCTAGTGCCCAAATAAACCTGTTGGACTATAACCTGCTGTTGTGTGATTTTTAACTTTGTTCACCCCAGTCCAACACCAATTCTTCCACATCATGAAAAAATACAGACCAAGGAAATGAGTGTGCAAAATTAATTTTACAATCTTGCTATGTATTAAAAAGAACTCACCTCCAAATGAGCACTTTGATGGAAAAGGTATTCAAATCCTGACTCTGACTGCTCAATCTTTATTTCTACTATTTCTCCAAATAAAATTCAAATTCATTTAAAAAAAACTTATTACTTTGTTATTTAAAACCTACATTTTCCAATGAGGTATTACTGGGGAAAATAATTTTAAAAATGAACAAGTGAATTATTAAATAAAAGTTTAAATTTCAGTTTGGATATTCTGGCTCACAATCAAGTAAAAGAGGGAATTCATATTTATTCAGAATAAATGCAAGACATTTGCAGCAGGAAAGAAGACTCCATGTCAGAGAGCATGACTATGAATCTGCGAGAAAGCAAATGGATGAGAAGGTGCCTGTAAAAATGACAAAGATGACACGATCATCAGATCAAGAATAATTTCTTACATTTTGAATGAGGCAGAAAATTTGGGTCTTGGAATATCACTGTCCATTTCATCTCTGGGTCATTCTTTAGATCTGGCATGGTCTTTTCCTCTGTATGAGGCTCCAAAGTTGTCCCTGGCTTTACTTTTGGCTCCAGAGTTGTCCCTGGCTTTACTTTTGGCTCCAGAGTTGTCCCTGGCTTTATTTTTGGCTCCAGTTTAGTCTCTAACTCTGGGGTTGGCTCTAGTTTGGTCTCTGACTCTGTGATTGGCTGCAGTTTTGCTTCTGACTCTGTGATTGGCTGTGGTTTTGTATGTGACTCAGTGATTGGCTCCAGTTTTGCCTCTGACTCTGTGATTGGCTGTGGCTTTGCCTCTGCCTCCATTTTAGGCTTTGCCTCTGTGACTGGTTCTGGTTCTGGCTCTAGTATAGATGCTGTAAAATAAATTTTAAAAACAACTTCTGAGTTGAACTAAAATCATTTGTTAAGAAGAATATATACTTTTAATGCTCAAACTAAAATTTCACGATTTTTTTTGAAAGTCACATTTCACAAGACATGCTTAATTGATCCGATTGTCTTTCATGTCTTTTACTATATGTATTAGAGCTGAAAGTTGGTGTGGGTATAAATTCTGCACTTCTCATCAGGCAACATTTGATCAAGTATTACATAAAACAGCCCTAGCAAAAGTGGAATCAATGGTGGTCAAAGTGAATGTCTTCCAATGGCTAGAGCCATGCTTGGCAAAACACAAACTGGTTTTGGCTTTCAGAGACAAATGTTCACAGCTCTGACACATCAACGAATGAATTCCTCAGGAAAATGAGCTCAGCCCAAATTCAAACGATTCATTAGAGTCACTGACAAATACTTGGTGCATAGAATTGGTGCTGCATCCTGATGATTCACAGTGTTTCATTCCATTTATAACTTTCCAACTATGAAATAGTCATGGCTGCCTTTGGAAGACATCAGGGCTTCAATGGGCAAGTCATAGATAAAATTTGCAAAACGTGGGTGTTTTTCACAATAATGACCATCTCAAATAGAGAAGCCAGCCATTGTCCTTTGAATTTCAACCATATTACCATCTCAAGTCCCCCATCAACTCTATGACTCAATGTCTTGGGATAACTATTTAACAGAATGTGAACTGTACCAACAATGTGACAACAGTAGCAGCGCTCAATTCTGATATTTTTGATTTCCTCCTGTGCCTTTTACTATTACAATATAAAGTTTGGTAAGAAATGAACTGGTATTAGCGTAAAATTCAAGAAACATCCCACTATCCAAGACTTAATATCTCACTTTATTAGTTTGCCTGCTATTGTATTCAACACCTACTTGTTTCACCTCAAAGGCACTGCAGCTGGAATAAGTATTATCTACAGTTTGCTTTGTAACTTGCCAGAGTTTTTTCAATGGTACCTCTCTCACCTTTGCAGCTACCAACAATGACAGAGCAGCAATGCCGTGGAAACAGCATCAACTTAAAGTTCATGTCCAAAATCAGATACCATTACCACAATATTTGCAGCAGTTCAAAATATTCATTTTCTTTTGGCAACTTGGGATGGTCTATCCAACCGATATACAAATAATGAAATCGATTTGAAACTGGCAGCTTGTCTCTCATTCCCTGCTTTTTTTTCTCTACAGATGCTCACAGAACAGCTGAGTTTCTCTAGTTTGTTGTTTAATTCATTTATAGAATATAGTTGACTCTAGCAACGGCAGCATTCACTGACTATCCCTAACTGCCCGAGGAGGTTGTGATGAATTGTCTTCCTAAACCATTGTATCGGTGGTAAAGGTATTACCAAAGTTTTAATAAGCATAGAGTTCCTGAGTTTTGCCCTAGTGACAAAGAGCAATAACAACATATTTGAAAGTCATGCTGCTGTGTAATCTAGAGGCAAACTTGAAGGTAATTGTGTTCCATGTGCCATTTGTCCTTGTCTTTTTAGGATGGCAGGGGCTGCTAGTTTGAGAATTGCTTTGATGAAGCCATGTTGATTAATTCATCCCATGCATATTATGTTGACTGTTGAGAAAATTGAGATATTGTAAATGATAATCGAGAAATTGATTTTAATTTATACCTGGATCAATCTCTCAGGGCTTCAGGAGTGTGACACAGCTAAAAGTCATGAACAGAAAAGACTTCTGTCCATTTTCAATAAACAGGTATCATGTAGATTTTCAGATTGGTCTTGATGGAATGATATCAGGGCTGGTTGACAATAGTGGGAACTAGGACAGGAGTTGTACCCTGGCAGGGCTCAAGAGAGTAGAGCATAAAATATGAAAAGACAGTTGCCAAACAAATGTTGGTTGCGTTTGGAGAAGATGATGGAAGCAAGGCTGGAGCTGAAGTAGCTGAGGTATTTTCAGGGGACTACTCCTGTAACTGTGATACGAGTCTGGAACTCACAGCCTGTAAGAGTGGTTAAATTAAAAACTCTCATCACATTTAAATAGTATTGAACGGTTCACTTGCGTTGCCATAGCCTTCAGGGCCACGGGTCTAAAGCTAGAAAATAGGATGTGTTTAGTCAGATTTTTGTTGGCTGGTGTGGACACGATGGTCTGAATGATCTTCTGTTAACATCGATGAGTCTATGAAAATCACAAAGAAATTAGTATGCAGGTACAGCAATTGATTAGGAAGCGAATGAAATATTGTGGTTTAGTTAAAGTGGAATGAAACATAAACGTAAGGAACTTTTCCTCCAACCCTACAGGGCCTTAGTGAGATCACATCTGGAGAGTTGAGTGGTATATTCCTGTTCCAATTCCTATATATAACTAGATACTCACTACAAAGCATATCAATGCACTTAGTTCCATCTGGGCATTCACTGCAAGGTATTCCTTTCTTATATGGTTTTTCTCCAATTACATTGCCTCTAGAAATACAAATATAAATACAGTTTGAGTTGGCTCATAAATTCTTTGATAAAAAATGTTATATAGACAAATATCAAAGAGAGAGACTTGACTTTTATCACATCAGGGCTGTACAACTATTTAAATATGACATCACAAAAGACCAAAATAATTAATAGTATTTAAATTTAAAAATTACAGTGTCATAGCATTAGTTTACTTTATGGGATTTAACTATAAGTAAGCAGTGTCTAGTGCAAAATAAAAACACCCCTATGTCATACTTTAACTTGGAAGAACTAGAAATGGTTTTGTAAAAATTTATACTTACGGAGGGAGATAGTTGCAGACCAGAAGAGACAGGTTTTTATGATTCAGGCCTTGGACTTCTTCACACATGTGACTACTACAGCCCACTTTATCACTGTCTGCCCAAACAAGCTGCAAACATCATTTAATCACAGATTTTAAAGAAATCGAAATATGAGCAATGTGAACTAATGAGAAACAATTTTCCGTGGTAGAATTAATAATTGCATGAAAGATGTGGATTTATTTAAAACAAGCAACATGAATTTATTAAGGTAACATTGTGTCTAACTAACTTGGAGATATTTTAGTGAGGCAAGGAAGAGAGTTGATGAAGGGAAAGCCATTGATGTGATTCCAAAACACATTCAACACAACGGACTTGTGAGAGAAGTGAGAGGTCCTGGATAAATCAATAGCAATGTGACTACAACATTGCCTGAGAGATAGGGAACAGACAATAATTGTTAATAGGTATTTTTCAGGCTGCAAGAAGGTTTTTAATGGAGTTTCACAAGGATTGGGACCCTTTCTTCTCCTGATAATATATATTTACACAAATGATTTAGATCCTGGTATAGAAGAGACAATTTCAAAAACTTGAGAGAATTGCAAATTGAGAAGTGTAGAACTTCACAGACCATAGACACATAGGTGGAGTAGGAGGATAGGTGGAAGATAAAGTTAAAATGTGGACGGGTATGAGGTGATGCATTCTGGTATAAAGAAAATGGAAGCATAATGAAAACAAAACATACTTTTCGAAAGGATGTGCAGAAGCAGGAGGACCTAGTGTATCTGTACAGTCATTAAAGGTGGCAGGATAGGTATTTATAAAGCATTCAAGGCTTTATAAATAGAGGCACAGAGTACAAGAGTAGGAAGACTATAATGAAGTTATGTAAGACATAGTACTCCAGACGAAGTCTAACCAATGTGTAGTTCTGGAGGGTCAGACTATGGGAAGGATGTAAATGAATTGGACAAAATACAGAACAGGTTTATGAGAATGGATCCCAGGGATTAGATACTTCAGTTATGAGGCAAGACTAGAGAAGTTCAACCTGTTTTCCTTGGAAAGGAGAAGGTTACAAGGAGATTTGATAGAACTTTTCAAGATCATGAGGGGCAGAGACATAGAAAATAGAAGCAGGAGGAGGTCATTTAGCCCTTGAAGCCTGTTTTATATTCAGTGTGGTCATAACTGATTATCCAACTCAGTATCCATGTTCCTGCGTTCTCAACATACCCTTTGGGATTACTTTAGTCCTAAGAGCTATGATCTCACCAATGCCCTGTATAATTACAGCAAGATGTTCCTGCTACTGTTTTTGAATCATTTGCCTCCTTCACTTCCTGCTGCAACTGCATTCTGACTTTCAGTGACTGGTGCCCAAGGAATTGTGAAAGATGATCTCCAATGCACCACTATTCTTAGGGCCACTTTCTTAAGTACACTGGAGTGTAGATTATTGAGCCCTTGGGATATATTGGCTATCAATTTCCCCAATACTATTTCCCAACTAAGATTGATTTCATTCAGTTCCTCCCAATCACCAGACCCTATGTTCCCCAACATTTTTGTGATATTATATGAGCCCTCTTTTGTAAAGGCAGAACCAAAGTATATATTTAAATAGGAAGCCATCTTTGTGCTCTCTATTACAATATCCTCGTTTTTTGACTGTAAGACAGGACAGAGTTAGAGAATGACTGTTACCACACATAAACAAATTTAGAACCAAGAAGCAAACATGAGATGAGAAATAAATACTCTTCAACTTGTCAGTAGTTAAGGAATGAAATATAGTGCTTATGATTGTGGTAGAGGCAGATTTAACGGAGGCATTCAGAGGACATTGATCGAATATTCTAATACAAATGATGTATAGCACTATGTTAAATGTGGTTGACTCTTAGTTAGCCTTATGTTAAAATGTTCAGAGAGCCAACACAGATTTCATAGGCCCAATAGCCTCTTTCTGTACTGTAACACTTCTGTAATTCTGTAAATTTGAGAAGCTTCTTGGTGTCAAATGCAGTTACAACAATTAATTTTAAATATAATGCAGTAAAATTAAATGATCAAGACAAATAGGTTTGCTAAATCGAATTCAAATATGCGAGTACAGCTACAATAATTAATCCTGGATTTGCCTGGTAGTTCTCACCACAGTCAAGCCACACTATTAAATAGCCCATCATAATGAACATTAAAATCAATTTCATGGATTAGATGGAAAGTGAAAGTCACCACCGCCTGCACACCAATTAGACAGAGATGACTAGTAGTGAATTAAACATGAGGGTCAGCAGGTGAGGGACAAGGTTATGAGCATGAGACCTACATGGTAACCTCATCCAGTACAGGGATGGAACATGCTCTGTTGGCATCACTCTGCATCACAAATCACTCAGACAGCCAACTGAATTCACCAACACTCAGAAAAAGCCACACTTGGTTTTAGCAATTTTGGGAAGCGGCTTAATTATAACAAAAAATGATAAGTAAGCTCTTATAGCAAATTAATAAAGGAGATCAAATGATTTAATTTATTAACGTAAAGCTTCCTACCTGTGTGTAGTGACCACATAGCTTGTTTGGAGTACACTCCATTGTCTCATATGTATAATCTTTAACTTCGAAATACCATTTCTTCACTGCTTCTTTTATATTGAGTAGGCCAGTAACTGCATATAAATTTTCCCCAGTTCTTCCTCTTTCCTTATTGTGTCCCCAGATACATTTCTGTGCATATTCAATAGCGATTTCTTCCAAATCTTTATCCCAATTCTAAAAATGAAACATTCATAATTGTACAAACAGGTGTCAAAAAAACTGCTACAAAATATTGCCTCATTTGAAAATCACCTATTTAAGAACAGAGCTAAATTTAATTCTGATATTTCCCAACTGAATAAAGTAAAGCAGGCATTGCTCGGTCATCATTGAAAGTGGTAAATATTGGAACAATTAATGCAATAATCATAATTTTTCAGCCAGAGCAACTGATAGATGGGCAAGGTCTATGTGGAACAATATTCATTCAATAGCCTTTTGTAGATCATCATAAGGTGTTCAAACAATGGACAGCCATTTTAATCCATATTTTGGCAATACCTAGCATTAAATAAAACGTTTGTATTTTGGCAATGGATCACAAGTAGTAAGTGGACATTACTGCTGTCTGGGAGCCCAGCATACAGCTAACATCACGGATGAGGATGACAGGGAAAGACAGAACCTTAAGGACATTCCAAACTGCTACACAAGCAAGTACTTTAAGTGTAGGAACCTGGCAGCCAATTTGCAACAGCAATATCTTGCAAACAATACTGAGATAAATGATAAGATATTCAGTTTCAATGATATACATGTTCTAGTATGGTTCTTCGGATTTTCGTACAAACTCAGGACAGACCTTTGGGTTATTTTTAAACAATGTTTATTAACAAACTGTACGTGATGCAAGGCTGTGGAGCAGCTTTTGATGAATGGATTCCAACCTTCATGTAAGTACCAACCTTCATGTAAGTTAAATTGCACCTTACTTCAGAAGCTCATCTATGTATTCACAAAACCCTACCTCTACAACTACCCCTAAGTACTGTCTAAGTTTCTAACATTATTAATTAAAAGTATTCTTAACATTATTGGCTGAAACATTAAACTATAGGTATTTATATTTAACTGAATGATTTTCCCACCCTAACATCTTCCCCTAAAATCAGGTTCAATTCTCCCATATCAGGTCATTCAGAATATCATAGGAAGTCAAAGTTCTCAAGGCTAGCCTTAAACCATACATTCAGAAGCTGAAACAAAAAGCATACGATTAGTAACAGTACCTCAAAGCTCATTTACTGAAAAGACTACCTGGGCGTGGCCTGCTCCATTAGGATGAAGGTAAGTAAGTAATCATTGAAAGTATCATTCCCCCTTGACTGGACAAGTTTGATCTCTTTCACAATACCTTCTGTTGAAGAGAAAATTTGACAATGAAAAGTGACTGAATGGCGACGTTGCATCATTAAGATAGGGCTGAGGAGTGTCACCATTCAGCTACAATTGCAACATAATGACTTATTGAGATTCTTGTGCCATATTCTGAAGTTTAGGACAAAGGTAGTGTTAAAGTGTGGGTAATCATATTAACAAATCTTACAATGGCTTTATTTTCGCTTAAGAAGAAACTGATAGTGGCTATTAATTGTCTGAGCACATTTAGATAGGCAACACCTGTAACACATTGTATGGGAGTAGTGTGGGGGCTCCTAGGAAGAAGCAACAAGACTGGGTCATCAACAAACTTATCCACAAAGGAAACTGTTTTGGCTTTCTGTCTCACCAATAGGATGGATCCAGATTGTCATTGCTCATAGAGAATGGTTGCGTAAAGCTGACGATTGGAAATTATGAGTTTATTTTTAGATACAAGATAGATATTCTAGATGACAGGGTTTCTCTCTTGACTGGTTATCTCTCTCTTCCACCTTCTTCCGTTGGACAGAAAATAAAAAGTTTTAAAATAAATTCCAAAAGATTTAAGAATAGCTTCTTTCCCAGTGTTATCAGACGAATGAACAGACCTCTCACATATTATAATTCCTAATATATTATATATTAGAATTACATATATAAGATATATCTCATATATTAGAATTGCTCAGTGTATTTGTAACACTATATTCTGCTTTCTGTTCTATTACTCTAGAACTAGAGCAAAATTAATGTATACATTGAACTACTGGACAGGGGTAATCAATTGTACCATTCTGGTGCATATACACACAAAAAACAGTGATTCCTGATGGGACATTAAAGATTAAAGCCAGCTAGGGACTTGACTTTCAACATTACTGAACAATAATCATGGTCCAGACTATCATATTCTGCTGTAGGACCAGCAATATCCATTTGACCAAGAAAGTGTGTAACTTTCATGTCTTCTTCTTGTTCAGTTTGCTGGATTCATTTTTGTTGTAGAGATTATCTGTCTGATTTTGAGAGATTATTTTGCTTTGCAATTTGCTGAAAGTGGCCACATTGGCCACAATGAATGTATTGCACAACCCCGCCTGGTTATTGTTACTTGCAATGCTTTCATCCACCACAACACCAGCACTTCAAATTAGCAGTCCCCTGTTTTCCCTCATTTTGGTTAGCCTTTGTATTGGGTGCAGAAGACATCATTGGTCTTAGCCAATTGATGGATTCGAACTGAACTTTTGATTCACGTTGAACTGCAATCCCCACTACCTCGTCACCATCATCAATGGCATATGCTTTGTTGATTATTTGTGTCAGCTTTTTCAGATTGGAAAACCTTATGCCATCAAGAATTTGAATGAGCCTACCATCAATGCTGTATGATTGCATGAAATGACCACACAATATAAATCTTAAATGGAGTATACCAAGATAACTGGCTGCTGGGATCCCTGTTTGGACAGGCTGCATTTAATAATAAAGTTCTTGGGAGTAAAAATAATGAATGCGAACAGAATGGACTGAAAATCCTTGCTGTTGAAGGATCTCCTTGGCAATTGGGCCCACTGCATCTAGGAAAGTACCGACCTAGAATGGTTTCTAATTTAAATGGAGATCTGAGGCTGCTCTGTATCTGTGGAAATGTGCTTCCACAATTTCCAGCTGACTGTTTCTATCAGTCTTTCAAAAGCATCAACAGGCAGGGACTGCTGGCTAGTGTGGACTTCTTTCCACTCAGGACCATGCTTCATTTTATGTCATTTCAAGCAAGTCTTCAACCACTTCACCTCATTTCAGGATGTTGCCAATTCATTATATTCAGAAAGAAAAAATCTTCAGAAGACTTCATCATTCCTAATCAAATCTGCCAAGTCCTTAATATGGCTTTAGCCTTTGTCGTTCCCTAATCTTGCCCACTGGTTGTTTAATCTTGCCTTGTGGTTCGACAGATTCATCTGAGAAAATGATATCTACCTTAGACTAGTGTCTCCACTGCAGCCACCACATTCTGGAGTAGGTTTTCCAAGTGATTATACAAGCTCAGGCCAGACTTCTAGTTTACTTTTTAACAAGATTCAGCCATCACTATGTACACACTATATAACACGTGCTGTGTTATACAGGTTCCAATCTCCTAGCAAAGTACTAGCACACAATTATGGATGTTAGAGTTACATCACAGCTTACTTCAGCGGCTTATCTACATATTTATTTAACTTTGTCTCTACAGTACAAGGTTCAAGCTTTGGTGAGAACACCAGGAGAATCCAATTGCTTTTATTCAAAAAGTATCTAATTTTATTACATCCACCTCCAAAAACAGAAAGGTCTTTTGCTTAACATCCCATCTGAGAGACAATGTCTCAGGCCACCCAGCATTGGAAATCAGTTGATTATAATACGACCATGTCTTTGGAGGAATCCTTCAGTCCATAAACTCCTGATAAAGTAGGGGAAGCACTGTCATTGATTTTAAGACTGACACATAAGGCTTCATCATACAAACGAAACAGCAAACCTTATTATATTTTTTACAATTTTTCTTCTGACTATATCCAAGCAAAGTGGACACACACAAACGTGGCAGCAAGCCAATTGCCACAATTCATTTATTGACACTTGCTCAATTGTATAATCTTTGGAAGAAGACCCTGAAAAATGAAAGCCATTTTGTGCATTTTAGAATTTCCTCTCGATGAAGACTGAGATGATAAATTGCACATCACTTCCAATATGGCAAAAGTGAGGACTGTAGATGCTGCAATCAGAGTCGAGAGTATGGCACGCCGCATCTGAGGAGCAAGAGAATCGTCATTTCGGGCACAAGCCCTTGATCAGGAATGAAGCTTGTGGGTCAGGGCTGAAAGATAAATGGGAGGGGGGGGTGAGATTTAGAGAAGGTAGCTTTGAAAGCGATAGGTGGATGAAGGTGAGGGAGAAGGTGATAAGTCAGAGGGGACAGTGATAGGTGATAGGTTCAGAGGGCAGTACTGAGTTGAAGGCTTGGGACTGGGATAATGTGTGGGGAGGGGAAATAAGGAATCTGTTGAAATCCTCATTTATCCTTTGTGATTGCAGGGTCCCAAGGCGAAATACGAGGCATTCCTCCTCCAGGCATCGGGTGGTAATGTTTTGGTGGTGTAGGAGGCCCAGAACCTGCACATCCTTGCCAGAGTAGGAGGGGGAGATGAAGTGTTCAGCCACAGGGCGGTGTGGTTGGTGGGTGTGGGTGTCTCAGAGATGTTCTCTGAAACAATCTGCAAGAAGTCGTCCTGTCTCCTCAATGTAGAGGAGACCACACAGGGTGTAAGGAAAAGTACCATTGAGGACTCTGATCTCAAAATCGAAACTAAATGTAAGATTTATTGGGCAGCAGTGCTCCCTGTGCTCCTACATACTTCAGAGACTTGAAACAACTGTCAACAGGCACCTCAAGGCACTGATTTCCTTTGTGAAGGCTTTTCCACAAACCTTGAGGAAACTGGGGTTTGTGACCTTGATATGTCATTGACATACTAGAAGACAATATCTTAGACAATAGACAATAGGTGCAGGAGTAGGCCATTCTGTCCTTCGAGCCTGCACCACCATTCAATATGATCATGGCTGATCATCTTTAATCAGTATCCTGTTCCTGCCTTATTTTCATAATGCTTGATTCCACTATCCTTGTGAGCTCTATCCAACTCTTTCTTAAATGAATCCAGAGACTGGGCCTCCACTGCCCTCTGGGGCAGACATTCCTCACAGCCACCACTCTCTGGGTGAAGAGGTTTCTCCTCGTCTCTGTCCTAAATGATCTACCCCGTATTTTTAAGCTGTGTCCTCTGGTTCGGCACTTACTCATCAGCGGAAACATGTTTCCTGCTTCCAGAGTGTCCAATCCTTTAATAATCCTTTTTGTCTCCATCAGATCCCCTCTCAGTCTTCTAAACCAAAGGGTATACCTGCCTGCCTATGGTCCAATACTGCTCCACCACCAAAAATTAAACAGTAAGTAGTATTTCTTCCAGAAAAAAAAAAGAACTTCATAGAACTGGGGAAAGAGGGGCTTATCTGGAAGCATTGGGATGTGTTTCATGATTTGGTAGGATCTTGAGATGGATCTCAGCATTTTAAACACATTAATTGGGACATTCTAAGATCACATTGGACAGATGTTAGTGGTTGGAATCAATCAGAGAATGATCCTGTGTTCTGGGTACTTTAGAAAGTTTACTCTTAGGCCCTGAGAACATTTCTGAGATCAGAGAACATTGGGATTACAGCTTGAAGAATTGAGTGTTGGGACATAAAGAGATGTCTGAGGAGGTTTATGTGGTACAACAGAACAAAGAAGCATTTTGGCACTTTGTATAGGAAAAGAGTCCAGCAGCATTGGTGACTGCAGCTTTTGGACTATATAGCAAGATCATGTAGGGTAGGGAAGTGCAATGGAAAAGGAAATGAAACACCAGTGGCCCCAACAAACCCAACCCCTACAGTTAGAGTCATAGAGTCATAGAGATGTACAGCATGGAAACAGATCCTTCGGTTCAACCCGTCCATGCCGACCAGATATCCCAACCCAATCTAGTCCCATCTGCCAGCACCTGGCCCATATCCCTCCAAACCCTTCCTATTCATATACCCATCCAAATGCCTCTTAAGTGTTGCAATTGTACCAGCCTCCACCATATCCTCTGGCAGCTCATTCCATACACGTACCACCCTCTGCGTAAAAAAGTTGCCCCTTAGGTCTCTTTTATATCTTTCCCCTCTCACCCTAAACCTATGCCCTCTAGTTCTGGAGTCACCGACCACAGGGAAAAGACTTTGTATATTTATCCTATCCATGCCCCTCATAATTTTGTAAACCTCTATAAGGTCACCCCTCAGCCTCCGACACTCCAGGGAAAACAGCCCTAGCCTGTTCAGCCTCTTCTTGTAGCTCAGATCCTCCAACCCTGGCACCATCCTTGTAAACCTTCTGAACCCTTTCAAGTTTCACAACATCTTTCCGATAGGAAGGAGACCAGAATTGCATGCAATATTCCAACAGTGGCTTATCCAATGTCCTGTACAGACGCAACATGACTTCCCAACTCCTGTACTCAATACTCTGACCAATGAAGGAAAGCATACCAAACGCCTTCTTCACTATCCTATCTACCTGCAACT
>NC_057735.1:27770929-27772194 GCF_004010195.1 Chiloscyllium plagiosum
TCCCCTAACACAATTGATCTCTTGGAAGCCAATGTACCCCTTGTTGCATTAGAGCCAGTCTCAATACCAGAAACTTGACTGTTCATGCTACGTTCCCCTGAGAATCCATCACCCCGTACATTTTCCAAAACAGCATACCTGTTTGAAATGGGTATATACACAAAAGACTCCTGCACTAGCTACCTACCTCTAAATTAGATTACTTACAGTGTGGAAACAGGTCCTTCGGCCCAACAAGTCCACACCGACCCACCGAAGCGCAATCCACCCAGACCCATTCCCCTACATTTACCCCTTCACCTAACACTACGGGCAATTTAGCATGGACAATTCACCTAACCTTTGGACTGTGGGAGGAAACCAGAGCACCCAGAGGAAACCCATGCAGACACGGGGAGAATGTGCAAACTCCACACAGTCAGTCACCTGAGGCGGGAATTGAACCCGGGTCTCTTGCGCTGTGAGGCAGCAGTGCTAACCACTGTGCTACTGTGCTGCCCTTCCTGGAGTTAACCCATCTATAGGATTGTATCTGAGACTTTCCCCTCTTCCTATAACTACCATTGATCACATACTGGCTGTGAGGCAGCAGTGCTAACCACTGTGCTACTGTGCTGCCCTTCCTGGAGTTAACCCATCTATAGGATTGTATCTGAGACTTTCCCCTCTTCCTATAACTACCATTGATCACATACTGTTGTTGTTGCAAATTCCTCATTGCTTCTATTTGTCTCTCCAACCGATCCACTCGATCTGATAAGATTCACATCCAACAGCATTTATGGCAGATATAATCCACAGTAACCCTTAAACTCTCTTTAAACTCCCACATCTGACAAGAAGTACATATCACTGCAAAGGCCATTTTTGCTCCTTCACAATCTTACAGACCCAGAAAATAACACCGTCTTATTCCTCTATAAACACTGCCGCAGGTTAAATTAATAGCTATGGCTTATATTTTAAGTTTAATCAAGAGACTTATCTCCAAAAACATATAATCAAGAAAGAATCCACTATACTCACTACTGCAGCCTTTCTCTTGGACAGACTTAGAACAACAACTAACTTATCTGATTCTGTGCTGTGAACTTCACCCAACAGTTCCTCCAAGATTAGTTGTGAATTTCACTGTTTGTTAATTTTCTCAGACGCACTTCGATGTTCAGCGATTCACAAATTTAAACAGCAAAGGCAGTAACTGTGCAGGTTCTCTCTCTCTCTCTCTCTGTCCTCACCATGTGCTTCCTTTGCCTGCTCTTCTC
>NC_057735.1:27772257-27838731 GCF_004010195.1 Chiloscyllium plagiosum
AAAAAAAAGGAGCAGCTCTTACAGCCAGAAATTTTTCCTGTCCTCTATCTTGGATGCACAAATCACATTCAGTCCCAGGAAATCCCTCTAATTACAATGTTCAGGATATGCACAAGCAATTGAATGCAACTGAAACTTCAATTTCTGGTTATAGTTTAGAATAGAAACTGAGGCCTTGTGGTATTTTTTTATGAAGTCATCAAAATACTTAAATAGCCATCTAACTAATGTATTTAATGCTGAGATTTGTAAAGTTTATATTCAGTTTGCTTGAACTATTTTATGTATTAATAACTTCAGTTGTTGGAAGACAATATCTTCTTGATAAAGCATTTTGAATGTGTTGATTTGTATATTGATAAATATTGTTGACCAGTGCAAAAACAAATAGGTGAGTAAATTTGCTCCAAAAAACCCTGGAAAATTCAATAACAGGTAAAATCAGTGAACAATCATGTAAGCAAAACTGTCATAATCTCCTAGAAGCCGCTCCTCCAACTATCAATGGGTTCTTCTTGAAAATGTTGGTTTCTGAAGGAACCATGTGGGATCCTAGGAGACACTCATTGTCACAAATCCTTCTTCCTAATACCAGTCGAGGTTGCTATTACCATGTGAAGAAGGAACCAATACAAACCCTTAGTAGAAGATAAGCTCAGTCTTGATGAACACTGATTAGGTTTATTACATATTATCTAGTAGCTATGAGATACATAATTGTTCCTTATGAGACTATCAAACTCAACTTAAAATCCTGTACACATTACAAATTGAAGATTGATTGTAAAGAACAATCACAAAAGCATCTTACACGTGCTGGTGAACACATACAGAACTCATAGTTACACAAAAGTGGATAGCTCCTCCCAGCAACAGACCCTTATATGCTGATGGGCTGAATTCAACTGGTGATGTTGGTTAACCCTTTCAGGTCCTAGGAGATTTATACATCAGTTCTCTCTAGGGTTTGCTGATGATAGACTCACAATGGGTGAGAAGCAGCCTGTGTGACATAGGCAGAAGTGAGAACGTGAGTGGCTGCAGGTAGCAAGGCTGGAGGTAGTGAGGAGAGGGAGGAATCACAATCAAAGCTGCTCATCTGGCTGGAACAAGATTGGGGTTTTGGAAGGAGGAGCTGTGACGTAGGGAAACTACAATGGAAAGAGAGGGTCTGCCAAGATGGTAAGGTGGCTGCAAAGGGGATAAGAGAAACCTCAAAGTAGATATGAGGGTCTGCAAAGAGGTGAGAGCAGTTTTGAACCTTCCAACAAACAAATACATAGCCAACTGGGTATGAAGAAAACAAACAGCATTAATTCCTTGCAAATGAACGTGGAGCCTCTTGTAGCTCAAGACTATAAGAATTCAGGAGCAATTATGCAGTGGTAACTTAGCGGATGCTATTGTAATGAACACTATGTCAATTAGGTAATTCAGTTTAATAATGAATGGACCAATTCAAAACTGGGTATTTATGAAGCTCTGTGGGCCATCAACTGAACAGAATTGGATAAAACTGTAATCTATAACCTCATGGTCTTGAATATTCCTTATTCTACCATTCCCACCAAGCCAGGGGATTAACCCTGGTTCAATGAAAGGTGCAAGAAAGCATGCCTGAACAGCACAAAGCATACCTAAAAAATAAGGTGTAATTATTATAATAATTATAAAAAAACACCAAATCTATGAAACAGGTAGCTACATACATGCCTAGCAATGTGAGAAGCATGCAATAAACTGGACCGAGTAATTCCATTTCTAACAGATCTGACCTAAGCGCTGCAGTCCTTCCACCATCAGCCATGAATGCAGATGGACAATTAAAAACTTAACAAGAGGAGGACACTTCACAAACATCTTCACCCACAACAATCGGGAGTTGAGCACAATAGCACAATAAACAAGCTTGAAGCATTCACAAGAGTTTTCAGGTGGAAGTGTTTAATGAATGATTCTGTCTGACCCACTCTCAAGGTCCCCAGCATCCATCCTCAGCAATTCAATTCACTCTATATAACATCAAGAAATAGATGAGAGCATTGGATATTGCAAAGGCTAAGGCCCTGATAACTTTGCTGAAGACTTGTGCTCAGCAAAGAGCCATATCCCTAGCCAAGCTACTCCAGTACAATTTAGAGGAGATGGTGGTGTAGAAATAATGCCACTGGGCTAGTAATCCAGAACCATAGACTACTATCATGGGATTTTCTTTTGAATCCTGCTGTGGCAGATGGTGAAATTTGGATTCAAAAGGGAAGTATGGAATTAAAAAATGGCAACCATGCAGCTACTACATCTGGTTCACTAATGTCCATTAGCAAAACCAATCCACATTCCTTACCTGGTCTGACCTCATGTACGTCCAAAGCCACAGTGATGTGGTTGACTCCTAACTTTCCTATGGACAATTAGAGGTGGTCTAACCAGTGACAACCACATCTCATGAACAAAAAAAAAATTACATCTACCCAGCAAAATGGGAATTCATCCAGGAATGGTATGTCCCCAAAATGCAGGACAAATCCAATCCAGATAATTACTGCTCCATCAGTCTAGATTCAAATATTAGCAAAGTTGTGGAGGGAGTCATCAAGTGGCATTTTCTCAATAATAACATGCACACTGATGCTCCATTTGGGCTACACCAGGTCCAATCATCTCCTGTGCTCAGTGCCATCTTGTTCTAAACGCGGACAAAAGGACTGAACTGAAGAACAAAAGTGAGGGTGACTGCCATTGGCATCAAGACAGCATTTGACCAAGTTCAGCATCAGGAGCCCCACAAAAATTAGAGTCAATGGGACTCAGGGAAATCTCTCCACTTGCTGGAGTTATACCTTGTACAAAGGAAAATGGTTGTGGTTGTTGGAAGGCAATCACCTCAACCCCACAAAATCACTGGAGTTCCTCAGGCTAGTGTCCTAGGACCAACCATCTTCAGTTGCTTCATCAAGGACATTCACTCCAATACAAGTCAAAAGTCAGAATATTCACTGCTAATTGCATGATGTTCAGTTCCATTTGCGATGTCTAAGATACTGAAGCAACCATGTCCAAATGCAGCATCACCTCAAAAATATTCATACTTTGGCTAATAAGTAGCAAGTAAACTTCATGGCACAAGTGCCAAGCAATGACCATCTAAAATAAAACAGAATTTACCCATCATCCCTTTGCATTTAATGTCGTTACCATCACTAAATCCCCACTATCAACCTCCTGGGAGTTAACATTGATCAGAAACTAAAATGGACTAACTGGCTGAGAATTCTGCAGCAAATAACTTGTCTCCTGACTCCCAAACGTTTGTGCACCGTCTACCAGGCACAAATCAGAAATGCGAGCGAATACTTTTCTCTTGCTAAGATGTGTGCAGTTCCAAAAACACTCAAAAAGCTTGGCACCACCCAGGACAAAGTAGCCTGCTTGACTGGCACTCCATGTAATATTTACTCTGCATGCCATTGATGCACAGTAGCAGTACCAACACAATACACTGCAACAACTCACCAAGGCTGATTAGCAGTACCTTCTAAACCCATGTTTTCTACCTCTTAGATGGACAAGAGCAGCAGATAAGTGGGAACACCACAATCTATAAGTTTCCCTCCAAGTCAGATGCCACCCTGACTTGAAAATGTATTGCTGTTTCTTCATTGCTGCTGGGTCAATACCCTGGAATTCCCTCCCTAACAGTAAACCACCTACACTAAACCACCCTTTCTCCAGGACAATTATGAATGGGCAGTAATTGCTGAATGATTTTTTAAAAATGCCATACATTTGCATTTGTGAACATCTTATACAATGTGAATACCTGAGTGGTAGCAGCTGTGTTAGAGACAAACATGCAACTGTTTAGTTGCGACCTCACCAATCCATGGAAAGCATGCTTCGGGTAAGGGCTTTTATGTATAAAAAATGAGTTTCCGGGTTTTAAAAGCAATGCTAATTTATGCTCGTTGCCCTGTACCGTTAATGTTTTGCTTGTTTGTTGTAGCTTTATGTTTAGCGGACCAGTCATGATTATTGATATTGATTTTTTTCTCAGTTTCTGTGCGAGTCCAAACACTACCACCCCCCCCCCCCCCCTCAAAAAGATATCTAAACTGCTATGAATGGTAATGATACTACACCACTTTACTAAAGAGTTTGAAGGAAAAAAAAGAGCTGTTGGAAACCAAAAGGTTACCCTTGAAAAAATGAGAAGCCCTGAGAGAAAAATAAATATATTTTGGCTCACGGTTGACACAAGAACATTAAATGCAAAATGTGGACATAGGAATCTATAATGGGAAATGTTCGCGCACAAGTATGACAAAGAAAGTTTTAGAAGTTAGGTTTCGAGATAGGAAATACATTGACGGAAATTATATCTTAGTAAAGTAATTATTCGGATTGACATTGGTAAATATTCTATGAACTGTTAATGTTGGACATCTATTTTCCATTGTATTGATTTGGGTGAATCAGTGAATGTTGATGAAAGGTATTTAAAGCTGTCACTACGACCTCACCATTACCCCATTTTACAGAGACGCCTCCAGAATCCGGCAGAAAATTGGAACAGAGACAACTGTGGGAGACAGCTCCCCACCAGACTGCTGACCCCAAAATCCACACCCAAGTCAGGAAGAGACTTCCACTGGTGTTCCTGTTTCCACAGACTCAAGTTCCTTTCCCCCACACAACAGAAGAAAATGCCGTTTCCAAAATTAACATGTTCTCTGCCCATTCATGTCTCCTCTAAATTTCTGTATCCAAAAAGAAAAAACATATTGAGGAAATAATAGGGCATCGCGATTAAAATCAAATTGCTGGAAACTTTATATTTTTCTTTTAAATCATTATTGTCTCAAAAAGAAGTGAAATGATGCTGGCTGAGTTAAGTAGCGAACAACTTTTGTTAGAGAATACAATGAAAATAAACATATCTTGGTAATTGAATATTATTGCCGATCTGATAGAAATATCATTCCCTTCAAAAAGAATAGTTGCACTCTTCCTGCAACAAATTACAGATGTATCGAATCAACCCAATGTTAACATTAGCTTCTGAGGACTAAAATGCAAAGGAACTTTAACCTCGTGGGTCATAATGCAGTAAAACAATCAGGTGCTCTTAAATTCTGAAGGAATCGCACCCCTTACCATTTTCAGCATGTTAGATGCATCAGGTACTTCAGAGCGAAACTGATTGTGTGCTTCAAGCAGAACCTCCTTGTCTGCTTCGGATAGTGCGCCGGTAGGTTCGGGACATGTTAGATAAATGAGCAGCAGCACTTTGAATGAACTAGCTGCCATTCTGCCTGAGATCCTGTGTCGGCTCAGGAGCAGATCAGCTCGACTTTATAGGTTGGGTGGTCCCAATCAAGGCGCAGAGGAAAGGGAACGCGATGCTTATAACCATTGGAAACAATGACGCCAGCATTGCATTGTATTGTACAGTTTTAAAACTTAAGCCGCTGCAAGCCCATATCGATTGTGATCCTGAAACCAATTGGCAATGCAAGAGGATGTAAGCATTGAAAGAGAGAGCACTCGTGGGACTGGGAGGGGAAGAACTAAATCATATCCCCAGAAATTCAAAAACCTAAAACGCATTTGTCAACTCCAGATAGGAATAGCATTCAGGCAGGGTCCACTCATCTCACTGTTAAATTTTACCCTGGATATCAGAGCCAACTGTATGGGATCAGTAGCTAGATAGAACTAGTTACAATTTGAATGGAATGCTTGGGTTAGAAGGGAAGATGTGAATATGTCCTTCCCCCAAAAAATACAAGAACAATTAAATAACCTAATCTAAATAAAATGGAAGACCCAGGCAGGTAAAAAAGGGCCAAGAATTAACCAGCAGTAGAATTTATCCAAGAATATCCAAATGCATTAGGGAGAATATTTGTGAGGCATTGAAAGATGGATTAGTCAAGAATAAGAACAAGGAATATCAGATTTACTGATAAGTGGCAGCCAACGTAGATTCAGGAGGCAAGCTCCTGACAGACCAGCTTTCTCGATTTGAGGAACTAAAATATCAACAAAATGTTGAAGGCACTACTACATACATGACCTCGAAATGTGGCTCTCTCATGACAAGCAGGAAAATGCTTGTACATCTTCAACTTTATCAGAATCCTTGGGGTAGCATGCTAGACATTAAGCTCAAGTATTCCCAGAGTCATCACACAAAGTTAAAGGCTTTTAAAAAATACACAAGAAAATTCTCGAACCTCTCTAATTTTTAGACCTAGGTTGATACAAAACATGGACCATGTTTCTATAATTAACAATAAATCATACTTTAAAAAAGATCATTTGATTTTTAGCTACAATTAGTCTAATTGCCTAAGTAAGCTTTACAAATTAAAAGTCTAAACTCTTTCTTAATTTCCCCTTATACACAGACAAACTGGGGGGAAAAACAAATGGGTATGGAGAAAACTGAAAAAAAAAACAGAACTGTGACCTTTGTTCACAAGATCTGTTGGGTGGTTCATGTTTGGATCTTTTTCTGAATGCTTCCATGGGTTTGCAGGAGGTGCAGGGTGGCTGATTTACTTATGAAAGGTCTTTGATGTACCTAGTTCAAAGTTACAACTTGCTGCACCTGCTGAAGCCAAGGTAAACTGGCTCACTGCAGAGAACAGAGTGTTTTATTAGATGCTGTGGATCTGGTTTCTTTTCTGATCTGAGCAACTTCCCACTATCTTGATCACAGCCCAAACTGTTCAGCTAACTGACAACCATTCACCTTATTGTTGACAGTTACAGGATCGTAGTAATTGATAGTTGGTTCAGAGTCCACAAATCTTCATTTGTAAACAACCTCTAATCTTCAGTTCGTCTGCACATTGTGGAATCCACAGCTACACAGAGTTTACAAAAAGTATCAGATTCCTAACTTTTAAACCATGCAGCCAACTTTGTAAATCCCCGGTCTGAAGCAGTTCTTTCTCATTTCAGTCCACAGTTATCAAGTCAGAGAGTCATAGAGATGGACAGCACAGAAACAGACCCTTCAGTCCAATTTCTCCATGCTGACCAGATATTCTAAATTAATCTAGTCCCATTTGCCAACACTTGGCCCATATCCCTCTAAACCTTTCTATTCATATACCTTTTAAAGATGCCTTTTAAAGTTGCTGTTGTACCAGCCTCTACCAATTTCTCTAGCAGCTCATTCCATACACGCACCAGCCTCTGCACGAAAACATTGCCGCTTAGGTCGCATTTATATCTTTCCACTCTCATCATAAACCTATGGCCTCTAGTTCTGGGCTCCCCCAACCCAGGGAAAAGATCTTGTCTATTCACCCCATCCATGCCCCTCCTGATTTCATAAACTTCTCTAAGGTCACCCCTCAACCTCTGACGCTCCAGGGAAAACAGCCCCAGCCTATTCAGCCTCTCCCCATAGCTCAAACCCTCTAAACCTTGGCAACATCCTTATAAATCTTTTCAGAACCCTTTCAAGTTTCACAACATCCTACCGATAGGAGGGAGACTAGAATTGTACACAATATTCAAAAAGTGGCCTAACCAATGTCCTGTACAGCCACAGCATGATCTCCCAACTCCTCTGCTCAATACTCTGACCAAGATAGGAAAGCACACTAAATGCCTTCTTCACTATCCTATCTACCTGCGATTCCACTTTCAAGGAACAATGAATCTGCACTCAAAGGTCACTGTATTCAGCAACTCTCCCCAGGACCCTTACCATTAAATGTGTAACGATTTGCCTTTCCAAAACGCAGCACCTCACATTTATCTAAATTAAACTCCATCAGCCACTCCTCAGCCCACTGGCCATTCTGATCACGATTCCATTGTAATCTGTGATAATCTTCTTCACTGTCTGCATCTGCAATTTTGGTGTCTTCTGCAAATTTACTAACTATACCTGCTATTTCACATCCAAATGACTTATATAAATGATGACAAGCAATGAAATCAGTGCCCAGATTTTAAAACGACACAGTCTTTATAAGATGAAAGTAACTCTTTCCACTATATTTTACATTGGCAACAGAGTGATCATTGCAACGGTTCAAAATGTTGAAACAATTTACTTAAATTTTGACTGTGTTCTTTCAGGAACCATTCTCAATTTTGGAATAAATTCATATATAAATCAATACCTACTTAACTTACAGCATAACATAGTAAGGCTCTCAGTAGAATGTGATGTCAGCAGCAGGAGAGTTCCTTTGATATGTGCATTAAAAGACAAACTTATCCCCACTAATGCCAGTCACTCATTCTCTCCTCCTGTAGGTACCGGCCCTCACTTTGACATCCTGGTGAATGCCATCCACTATTGGGAACTGCAGCTCGGATCCAGGATCTATTGTTCCTCTCCAAGGGTCAAACTGACCTCTACACGTGTCCCTCCCTTCCTCTTCATCCCTTTCCAATTCGGTGGCCTCACTCATCTATTGTTGTGTAGATTCTTGGAACTCATGAGAATTCGCTGAAGTCTTTCTCAGATTACTTTTTACTTAGCTTTGTACCATCTCTACTCAGCAGCATCTCTTTTCAGCTTTTCCATCATGCAAGCTTTTGTATTTACATATTTGAGTATTGACACTTGAACAGCTTCCTTTCTTATTCAGCCAAGGCCTCATCCTTAATGTTACTTCAAATGGGCTGAACTTGATTTTAAGTTGCCCAGCTATTGGGAATGAAGAGGCAGGCATCCAGTAGGGCATGGGAAATTCAGCGTCTGCACCATCACATTATTTCTGGATTTCCTGATCATTTCGCCTTAGTGTCATGACTGACAATGACACATCTCCAACCATGGAAATGATTCACTCAGGAGTCAGGAACAGAAGAGAAGGGACTGACCAAAGGCTCAACTTAAGTTTTGTGATGCCTCCTTGGGTGTGTGAGGACAGCATATGGAGGGGGGGGGGGGGAGAGGTAATTTTTCCTATTGATCAGAGGATGAATTTTGCCAATGAAACATAGCTGTGAATAGAAAGTTGCTCATGAGCTCATCAGTGGGGATGTAGTACCACATTCATGATTCAACAGCAAAAGAGATTTAATGACTTAAACAGGAAAAGAAAGGTTATTGAAGTGGCACATTCAACAGCACTTGATTATTGTGTCATGCAAAATTCTCATAATGCCTTCCTAAACCTACCCTCGCATAATACCTCACTCATTAACTTACTTCTCTCACCCACTGTGCACTTCCTCACATCTCCATGTGCAAATACACAGACACTTACCCTACTTTTTCTGGAGTCATGCCTCTTTCTCAGTCACTCCAATAAATGCTTTCCCATCCTTCCAATCACTCTACACAAGCCATCACTCTCTTCTATTCTTTCGGGTAGAAGAAATTGCAGAACATATGGGAGGGGCAGAGAACTAGCAACAGCCTTCCAAATATCATGCAACTGACTGCAGAGGAGATAGTGCTGGACATGACTAGAAGCTCACGTGTGCTTGGCTGTTGGAGATTGAGGTCACCCAGCTCCTGGTGATAAGAAATAGTATGATAATCTTACATATGCTAATTTGAAAACAGCCAACTAAATATGATTGCACCTGAGGTCCAAAGTAAAACAGCATTGTTCATCTGATCGAGTTCCAAAATTCACCAGAACTATCCAACCAACAAAAGGTGTGAATTTAACTTCTCAGCATAATACTGTAAAGATCTTGCTGATGCTAGATAGACAGCAGCTCTGAGTTGTCAATACTTAGTGGTGTATTTTCTCGATACATTTTCAGAATCTAAAATTGCTGCTGTACTCTTGCTTTCACCAGCAAGGTCCAGGAAACCCATGAACTCAACCAAATTGCAAAAACCTTAATAGTAACATGGGTATTGAACTATTAACCTTCGTGAAATTCTTGGGAGAGGATGTTGGTTTGCATGTAGCCTAATAAGCTTGATTTAAATGGAGATGTTGGATTGTTGAAGCTGGTTTCCCAGTAAGGTCAATTTGCCCACTTTTACCAACACCAAACATTGCCAAATGCATGCTCCATTACACTAATTACCCCAATATGGTCGAACACCTCAAGTATTATTAAAGCACAAGGAACATGCCTATCTCCCTTTTATACAGACACCAATTTGCCAGATCTACATATGAGATTTCCAGGGATTATTGTTGAGGAAGGAACTATATCAATGCTCAAAATTAGAGTGGATTTTGCATTAAGGAAAAATCATTGTGGGTTAAGGGATTACAGCAGACAAATGTGATTAGAACTAACCACTTCTTTAGAGCAGAACTGCTGACATGGATTGCCTGAGTTGAAAGATATTGCAGTATTGTAATTGCTGTGTGTTTGCTCTGAAAGAAACATAACCAAAAAAATCTACAGAATCAAGACCTATATTTCCCTTTATAAATAGTGATGGACCTACTGCAAATTCTCATCATTTTCTGTTTTTATATCTGCAGTCAGAACTGTCACAAAGGTAGAAAACTAATATTATTTTTAATGAGCCAATAAAATGTGGAGCTGAAAACGCACAGCAGTTCAGACAGCATTGGAGGAGCAGAAAAGTCAACATTTTGAACTAGGACCCTTCATACTGGGAAGGGGGAATGGAACTCAGAAATAAATAGAGGGAGGAGAGTGGGACTGGGGGGAAATGTAAGTGGAATGGTCAACGTGGATGTGGGAAAGATAAGTGGGATGGTGGTAGGTGGATGCAGATGGGGGTTATTGTGATTGGTTAGTGGGAAGGGTGGAGCAGATAGGTGAGAAGGAAGATGGTTCGCTCAGCTCAAGGAGGCTAGGAGGGGAAGGAGGGCTGAACATGGGAGAAGGTTGCGGTTTGGGGAGATTTTGAACCTTGTGAACTCTATGTTGAGGTTATTGGGCTCTAAGCTCCTGAGGCAGACTATGAGGTGTTGTTTCTCCAGTTTGCATGTGGCCTATTTTGATGGTGGAGAAAGCAGAGGATGGACATGTTGCCAAGGTAGTGAGAGAGGGGAGTTGAAATGCCTGACAACTGGAAGGTGTTGTTGTTTGGAGCGCACAGAGTGCCGATGCTCCACAAACTAATCCCTGAGTCTGTGCTTGGTCTCTTCGCTGTAAAGGAAACGATATCAAGAGCAACAGATGCAATAGACCAGGTTAGAATTGCAGGCGAATCTCTGCTGGATTTGGAATGATGTTTGGGGCCTTGAATGGAGGTGGGAGAGGGGATGCAGGAGCAGGTATTGCACTTGCTGTGGTTGTCAAGTATGGAGGACAGGTTAGTGGGCAGTGTAGATGAGGGAGCCACTGAGTGAATGGTCCATATAGAAAGCAAATAGGGGTGGGGAAGGAATTTTTTTTGGTAGTGGGGTCTGACTGCAGGTGGCAAAAATGGCAGAGTGCTGGATTTGGAGATTAGTGGATTGGTGAGGACCAGGGGATCTCTACCCTTATTGGGAGTTGGGAGGAGGGGGTTTGTGGGCAGAGATGCGGGAAATGGAGGAGGTACGGTTGAGGGGATTATTAATCATAGGAGAGAGGAAATTAAAGTCCTTGAAGGAGGGGGAGATCTGGGATGTTCTGGAGTGGAATCTCTCATCCTGGATGTGGCAGAAGTGGAGGAATTGGGAGTACGAGATTGCATTTTTGCAGGAGGGTAGTTGAGTAGAGGTGTAGTGGATGTAGCTGTGGGAATTGGTAGGTTTGCTCAGTCAGTTACTGGAGATGGAGATGGAGAGGTCCAGGACGGGGACAGAGCTGTTAGAGATGGTGCAGGTGAATTTATGGTCAGGGTAGAAAGTGTGGGTGAAGTAGATGAACTGTTCGAGCTCCTCATGGGAGCACAAGACAGTCCCAATAGTCAATGTAGTGGCGGAAAAGGTAGGGGATGGTGTCAGTGTAGCTGCAGAAGAGGGACCATTCAACACATGCTACGAAAAGGCAAGCATTGCTCGGACCTATTGTGGGTACCCATAGCCACCACTCTGGTTTGTAGGAAGTGGGAAGATTGAAAGGAACAATTTTGTTGAGGGTGAGGTCCAGTTCCATCAAGTGAATGAGAGTTTTGGTGGAGGGGGACTGGTTGGGCTAGTGAAAGAGGTAGAGACGGAGGGCTTTTAAGCCTTCCTCATGTGGGACACAGGTTTAGAGAGACTGAATGCCTACGGTGACGATGAGGTGCTAGAGCCAGGGAATTGAAACTCTTGGAGAATGTAGAGGGCATAGGTTGTGTTCTGAACGTAGGTGGGGAGTTCCTGGACCAAAGGGGAAGAAAATGTGGGTGGCACTGTGGCTCAGCGATTAGCATTGCTGCCTCACAGTACCAGGGACCCGGGTTTGATTCCAGCCTAGGCCAACTGTCTGTGTGGAATTTGTACATTCTCCCTGTTTCCATGTGGGTTTCTCCAGTTTCCTTCCACAGTCCAAAGATGTGCAGGTTAGGTGAATTGGCCAAGCTAAATTGCCCATAGTGTTCAGGGATGTGTACGTTAGGTGCATTAGTCAGGGTAAATGTAAAGTAATAGGGTTGGGGAATGGATCTGGCTAAAAGGATGAAGTCGAGATAAGAGATAAGTTCATTGGGGCAGGAGCAGACAGCGACTACGGGTTGACCGGAGCAGTCAGGTTTATGGACTTTGGGTAGGAGATAGAAACGGGTGGGGCGGGGTTAAGGAACTATCAGCTTAGAGGCTGTGGATGGAAGATCTCCTGAGGTGATGAGATAGTTGATGGTCTAAGAGATAGTGGTTTGTTGATGAGTGGTGAGATTATGATTGAAGGGATGGTAGGAAGATTAATGACACTGGTAATGCTTCAACAGAAATGTAAAGAGAAAGATGGATATTTTCTTGGAGTGCAATTGTTTCTGTTCAGCTGTTTGTATTTGAAGGCTGTATTCCAAGATCTGAAAAAAAGACTTCCAGCAGTTGAATTTTGGCAATAATAAATTTTATCTTTCACCCGAGTGTGATCCAAATTATGATTCATTGGAAATGGGAGTTGTAAGCAAAATAACTAGCTGTTTCCATCTCCACCCTTGTGAACATGGATACAAAGCACAGCTGCATGTTATAAAATGATCAGAGAGGGCAACACCCTCTAGAGAAGAGAAATTGCATTGATATTGCACAGTTCCACATTAAGGGTCAAAGTATTTCTCTTTCAATTAATTACTTTTGAAGTATAGCACGTAAATAGTGCACGGAAAGAACACACAAAAATCATCTTGTTATTCTTTACATAATTTCCTACGCATTATTATTACTACTTGATGTGGTATCTAGATGATGTATTATGTAAGATTGATATTAAACAAAGCTGAAAGTTTAATGATTCCCTCTAACCATTTATTATAGAATTCTATCTACAAAGATATCAAAGATCATTTAACACGATTCACAATTACCCAGCAGTATAAAATTAGATGTGTTACATTAATTACACGCCAGCAAACTTTGCATGCTGTAAGGAAATGTGGAGCGAAATAAAGGATGGAAACAAGCTTACGAGATCAATTTTGCTCATGTCAAGTATCTGAGGCCCACTAGCAATCTGCTTGTATATGGCAGTCTATTAGACTCTAATAGTCCATAAAATCATTTTACCATCTTTGATTGTCTGTGGTGACAGAGATTTTCAGTGTCCTAGGGTTGGTCAATTTTGAAAAGAAATTTATTGGACCACATTGACTAACAATCCTGGAGTATTACTTGGTAGTTTCAAGAAAACATAGAACATTAACCATATATTGCAAAAAACAGACGAGTTTTAATACCAATATTAAAATTTTAATAATCTTTGCCTGTATCCACATTAGCATTCCTATTTGTATTTTACTTAAAAGCAACCTTTGCATGGTCAGGAAAGAGAAATCGCATCCGCAATGAGACACAACCCGAGTGAATATATCGTTCAATGAATTTGGAAGTGATGTAGGAATTCGGTGCAGACAAGAGGTACTTTTTGTTAGTTTTATTTCGGCTCACATTTGTAAGGATTTTTTAATAGGATAAATTGAAGCCCAGGTTCAGGGGCCCAGCAAAGAAGGGTGACATCACAGGTAAACCGTAAGTTCAATGATTGGCAATAGCTGCTAATTTGACTATTAAGGTTACTTTTAGATTGAAGGCAAATTGGGGAAATATTTACAAGCTACAGACTAAAAGACCATTCTAATTTTTCTCGAAATAAAAGAACTAAGCAGCTAGAATAGAGATGCCGGCCAGGCAATGTGTTATAACTGCATGATATAGGAGTTGGTGGAACTGATTGTGGTGCATAGTGATGATACCTGTAGCAAATGTTGGTTGCTTAAGAAACTCTGGCTCAAAGTTGATGAGCTGGAGTCTGAGTTTCAAACACTGCAATACATCAGGGAGAGGGATGATTTACCTGGATGCTGTGTTTCAGAAGGCAGTCACACTCCTCGATTAAATATCTAAATATCTAAACTTTGGTCAATGGTCAGGGACAGGACAGTGTCATTACAAGGAAGACAGGTCCAGGGGTCCAGGTGTTAATGCTGAAGGAGCCTCAGTCCTTGAGCTTATCTAACAATTTTGAGAATCTCCCTGTGTGGATGAGAATGGGGGCTATATGAAGAATGAGCAAACCGACCAGAGCGTATGAATTGTATGACCCTTTGACCATTTCCTTATAAATTCTGTATCTAAGATCTTCACTACCATCTGATGAAGGAGCAGCGCTCTGAAAGGTAGTGTTTTCAACTAAACCTATAGGGACTATAACCTGGTGTCGTGTGATTTTTGACCTTGACCAGGGTGTGGTATAGGGAGTGATTCAAGATGGGGTAGAAAAGAGAAATCTAATCGTGATTGGGGTTAATATAGCCAAGAATAGACACTATTGTCTGTGGCCAGGATCCAGAGTCCCGAAGGCTGTGTTGCCTGCCTGGTGCCCAAGTTCAGGATATCTCATCTGGGCTGCAGAGGAAGTTGGTTGGAGGGGAAGACCCAGTTGTCCAGGTAGCAATGATATAGATAGAAAAGGAAAGGGGTCCTGTTGAGGGAATATGAGCAACTAGTGGCTAAATTAAATGGCAGAACCAGAACGTGGGGAAGAAAATAAATCAGGAGTTAGAAAAGACATGTAAGAAAGACACGTAAGAAAGACACTATTACAATAATCATGGGGGAATTCAATATACAGGTGGACTGGGAAAGTCATAATCAACTGGGAGAAAGTGAGGACTACAGATGCTGGAGATCAGAGTCAAAAAGTGCGGTGCTGAAAAAAATACAGCTGGTCAGGCACATAAAAGGAGCAGGAGAGTTGACGTTTCAGCATAAGCTCTTCATCACATTCTTGAAGAAGAGCTTATGCTCAAAACATCAATCCTCCTGCTCCTCGGATGCTGCCTGACCGGCTGTGCTTTTCAAGCACCACACGTTTGACTGGGAAAGTCAAGTTGGTAGCAGATGTCCCGAAAAGGAATTTGTGGAATGTCTGCGTGACGGTTTTTTTTGGTAGCGTCTACAAGGGAACAGGCAATTCTGAATTTTGTGTCTCCTGAGGTAAATGTGATTCAGAAGCTTAAGTTGGAGAAATCCCAAGTGGACAGTGATCATGATATGACAGAACTCACCCTGCAGTTTGAGGGTGAAAAGCTTGAATCAGATGCAACAGTATTATAATTGAGTAAAGGCAACTACAAAGACATAAGGAAGGAGCTGGCCGGAGTCTGGTAGGGAAGATGCGTGGAGCAGCAATGGGGGGGGGGGGGGGGGGGGGGGGTTCTGTGAGTAATTCAGGAAACACAGCAGAAATTCATCCCAAGGAAGGAGAAAAATACTAAGGGGAGGATGAAGCAACCATAGCTGACAAGAGAATTCACAGAAAGCATAAAAGCAAATGAAAACACATACGATGTGGTGAAGCTTTGGGGGAACCACTTTTTAGGATAACCAGAAATGCATTTGGGGAGATGAAGAAATATCAGAGTAAGCTAAATAGAAATATAAAATAAGAAATTTTAGGTATCTAAAAGGTAAGAGAGAGGGGAGAGTGGATGTTGGACCGCTGGAGAATTAGGCTGGAGTAGTAGTAATAAGGAACAAAGAAATGTGGAGGAATGGAAGAGGTACTTTGCATAAGTTTTCATGGTGGAAGACACCAAGAACATACCAGAACTTCAAGAGAGTCAAGGGGCACAGGTGAGTGTAGTGGCCATCACTATGGAGAAAGTGCTGCGGAAGCTTAAAGATCTGAAAGTGGATAAACCACCCACACCCTAGAGTTCTGAAGGAGATAGCAGAGGAGATTGTGAGGGATTGCTGGTGATCTTTCAGGAATCAGTGGAGTCAGGGAGAGTCCCAGAGAACTGGAAAATGGCTAATATTACACCCCTGTTCAAGAAAGGAGGGAGGCAGAAGACAGGAAACTATAGGCCAATTAATCTGACCTCAATTGTTGGTATTATTTTTCAGGATGAGATTGAGAAGTACTTGGAATTGCATGGTAAAATGAGGCTGAGGCAGCATGGCTTTGTCAAGGGGAGCTCATGCCTGACAAATCTGTTAGAATTCTTTGATGAGGTAATAAGCAAGTTAGACAAAGGAGAGACACTGGATGTAATGTATTTAGATTTCTGAAAGGCCTTTGATGAAATGTCACACAGATTGCTGCTAAGTTAACAGTGTTAGGGGCAACATACCAGCATGTTGTGAGAGAGTAGTGATAAAGAGGACACTTTCAGGATGGCAGCTGGTGACTAGAGTACTTTTGCAGGGATCTGTGTTAGAAGCCTAACTATACACATTATAGATTAACAATCTGGACGAAGGAACAAGGTAGGACTGATAAACTAAACTGCATTTACTTCAATGCAAGAGACCTAACAGGGAAGGCAGATGAACTCAGGTCATGGTTAAGAACGTGGGACTGGGATATCATAGCAATTAGAGAAATGCGGCTCAGGGATGGACAGGACTGACAGCTTAATGCTCAGGGAGGATATTCCTGGAATACATCCAGGGAAGTTATTTGAGTGGAACTGAGAAATAAGAAAGGAATGATCACCTTATTGGGATTGTATTATAGATCTCGTAATAGTCAACTGGAAATTGGGAAACAAATTTGTCAGGAGATTTCAGTTATCTATAAGAATAACAGGATGGTTATGGTCGGGGATTTTAACTTCCCAAACATTGACTGGAACTGCCATAGTGTTAATGCATTAGGTGGGGAGAAATTTGTTAAGCGTTTACATACTGATTCAGTATGTGGATGTATCTACAAGAGAAGGTATAAACCTTGACCTACTCATGGGAAATAAGGCAGGGCAGGTGGGGAAGCACTTTAGGGCCAGTGACCAGAATTCTGTAAGTTTTAAAATAGTGATGGAAACAGATAGACCGGATCTAAAAGTTGATGTTCTAAAATGGAGGAATGCTAATTTCGACGGTAGTAGGCAACAACTTTCGGCAGATGATTGCAGGTAAAGGGATGGCTGGAAAATGGGAAGCCTTCAAAAATGAGACGAGAGTCCAGAATCAGTATATTCCTGTTAGGGTGAAAGGAAAAGCTGGTAGGTGTAGAAAATGCTGCATGACTAGGGAAATTGAGGTTTTGGTTAAGAAAAAGAAGGAAGCATGTGTCAAGTATAGACAGGAGAGATCGAGTGAATCCTTTGAAGAGTATAAAAGGCAGCAGAGTATACTTAAGAGGGAAATCAGGTGGGCAAAAAGTGAACATGAGATAGCTTTGGCAAAAAGGGTTAAGGAGAATCTAAAGGGATTCCACAAATACATTAAGGGCCAAAGGGTAACCAGGGAGAGAATAGGGTCCCTCAAAGATCAACATGGCAGCCTATGTGTGGCGTCGCGGGAGATGCTAAACAAGTATTTTGCATCAGTATTTACTGTGGAGAAGGATGGAAGATATAGGATGTGGGGAAATAAATGGTGACATCTTGAAAAATGTCCATATTACACAGGTGGTGGTGCTGGATGACTTGGCACGCATAAAGGTGGATTAATCCCCAAGACATGATCAGATATACCCTAGAAGTCTGTGGGAAGCTAGGGAAGTGATTGCTGAGATATTTGTATCATCGATAGTCACAGGTGAGGTGCTGGAAGGCTGGAGGTTGGCCAACATGGTGGCCACTATTTTAAAAAGGTAAGGAAAAACCAAGGAACTATAGACCAGTGAGCCTGACGTTGGTGGTGGGCAAGTTGTTGGAGGGAATCCTGAGGGATAGGTTGGCATGCATTTGGAAAGGCCAGGGATAGTCAGCATGGCTTTGTGTGTGGGAAATCATGTCTCACAAACTTGTCGAGTTTTTTGAAGAAGAAACAAAGAGGATTGATGAGGGCAGAGTGATAGTTGCGATCTATATGGACTTCAGTAAGGCATTTGACAAGGTTCCTCAAGGTAGACTGGTCAGCAAAGTTAGATCTCAGGGAATACAGGGAGAACTAGCCATTTGGTTCCAAAACTGGCTCGAAGGTAGAAGACAGTTAGAAGGAGAAGGGTGATGGTGGAAGGTCCACTTTTCATCATTTATATAAATAATTTGGATGTGAAAATAGGAGGTACAGTTAGTAATTTTGCAGATGACACCAAAATGGGAGGTGTAGTGGGCAGTGAAGGAGGTTACTTCAGGATATAACGGGATCTTGATCAGATGGGCCAATGGGCCAAGGAGTGGCAGATGGAGTTTAATTTAGATAAATGCTAGCTGCTGTGTTTTGGGAAAGCATATGTTAGCAGGACATATACAGTTAGTGGTAAGGTCCAAGGGAGTGTTCCTGAACAAAGCGACCTTGGAATGCAGGTTCATTGTTCCTTGAAAGTAGAATCGCAGGTAGATAGGATAGTGAAAAAAGCATTTGGTATGCTTTCCTTTATTGGTCAGAGCATTGAGTATTGGAGTTTGGAGGTCATATTGCAGCTGTACAGGATATTGTTTAGGCCATTTTTGGAATATTGTGCACAATTCTGGAATCCTTCCTATCACAAGGACATTGTGAAACCTGAAAGTGCTCAGAAAAGATTTACTAAAGTGTTGCTAGGGTTGGAGGATGAGAGCAATAGGGAGAGGCTGAATAAGCTGGAGCTGTTTTCCCTGGAGTGTCAGAGGCTGAGGGCTAACCTTAGAGGTTTATAAAATCATAAGGGACATGGATAGGATAAACAGACTAAGAGGTAGGGGAGTCCAGATCAAGAGGGCATAGGTTTAGGGTGAGAGGGGAAAGGTATAAATGGGACCTAAGGTGCAACTTTTTCACACAGAAGATGGAGCATGTATGGAATGAGCTGCCAGAAGAAATGTTGGAGGCTGGTACAATTACAGCACTTAAAAGGCATCTGGATGGGTATTATGAATAGCAAGGGTTTAGAGGGGTATGGGCCAAGTGCTGGCAAATGGGACTAGATTAGGTTAGGACTTTTGGTTGGTGTGGACAAGTTGGACTGACGGGTCTGTTTCTGTGCTGCACATCTCTATGACTCTAACTGAGGGGTTTGTTGCTAACACTGCAGGCACAAAGATAGATGGAAGGTTAGGTAATGTTTGGAAATGGGGAAGCTGCAGAAGGACTTGGACAAACTGGTGCATCAGTGAAAAAGTGGCAGACAGAATAGAACATGGGCAAGTGTGAAGTTATGTACTTTGGTAGGAATAGAGGCACAGACTATTTTCTAAATGGGGAAAGACTTCAGAAATCTGAAGCACAGAGAGACTCAGGCGCCCTAGTTCGAGATTGTCTTTAGGTTAACATGCAGGTTCAGTCAGCAGCATACATTTCAAGAGGGCTGGCACAGATGTACTGCTGAGTCTGTATAAGGCTCTGGTCAGACTGTATTTAGAATATTGTGAACAGTTTTGGGCCCCATATCTAAGGAGTGGCATGCTGGCATTTAAGGGAGTCCAGATGAAGTTTATAAGAGTGATCCTGGGGATGAAGGGCTTGTCATATGAGGAGCAGATGAGGAGTCTGGGTCTGTATTTGGAGTTTAGAAGGATGAGGGGGAATCTGATTGAAACTTACAGATACTGAGAGGCATGGAGAGAATGGACAAGGAGATGATGTCTCCACTAGTAGCAGTCTCAGAGTTAAAGGAAATACTTTAGAACTGAAAACGAGAGGAATTTCTTCAGTCAGAGACAGTTAAGTTTTGGAACTCATTGCTGCAGAGACCAAGTCATTGAGTGTATTTAAGTCAGACATAGATAGGTTCTTGATTGGTAAGGGGATCAAGATGACAGGGAGAAGGCAAGAAAAAGGGGTTGAGAAATACATCAGCCATGATCGAATGGGAGAGCGTAATCAATTGGCCGAATGGCCTAATTCTGCTCCCCTATTTAAGGTCTCGAATAAATTACTTTAAGAAACAATTTCTTGATCTCATATCTATATTCATGTTTGCAAAAAAAATCTTCACATAACATTTACAAACAGATTAACTTTTAAAAGTACTTTGCAATCATGAATAGGTCACACCAATGAACAATCTCAAGAGTTAAAACGCAGATGTTAATCTGTAATCTGCAAATTCTTCACAACCAAAAAGATACAATCAAAATCAAGTGTAATCCAAGGGAATGTTTAAATGATATGCCTAACTGTGCAAGATTTCACATGTTAAAGCTCTTAAGGATTTTAAGTGTTTTCTTTGAAATGCTATTGTACTTCTAAAACAAATGAATTAGCTAATGGTTTTCAGTAATAATGGAAGTAACAATAGTAGTAAACCTGTGAACTATTTGGGAGTTTAAACACAGTTAACAATCAAAGCTGCAAAGAGGGAAGACACCAAATGCTCAAAGCTGACTTAAAAACAAAATTCTGGAAATATGTAAGAGAAGATGCAGTAATACAGGCGTTGATACTAACATGACATTAGGTTTGGACTTTTAAAAAGAAAACCCCAAAGACTGCAGGAGACAGGGAGGAGTAAGGGAATTAAATCCTACAATCTGATGAGTTGGAAGATTGCTATTGAACTCAAAATATTTAATCTGTTTCTCTTTTCACAGATGCTGCGGGACCTGCTGAGTTTCTCCAGCAGTTTCTGTTTTGATTTCTTACAGTTTTGCAGTCTTAGGGAAAAAAAGTCAGTTAAGAGTATTAAATTTTGCAAGTGATTTGAACACAGTGAGAACATAGGAGGGTCTGAAGAGAAGCATTTTTGCAGCTTAAAAAAAAAACACATCCATTAGAAAGACTCAAATCCAGAGAAATTACTCCTCTACTTCAACTCTAAATTCAAATTAAATAATTCTCCCCAGTTCACTGAAAATGAATACTTATTCTCAGCTTTTATTGACTTGCAGATGTCTAAACAATCATTCCTAGTTTGGAAATTTCACCAACTAAATATACAGAGGAACCTCAACTATCTGAATGAGAGGGGTGAACAGTATTTTGTTCAGATAATTGATTATTCGGATAACTGATTCAATGCCTCTCCTCTGGGACTCTAAGGATTCCTCTTTCTTCGCTCTGCCTGCCTTGCTCCAGCCCCCGCAGCCCCCCCCATCCGCTCCACGCCACAGGCTGTCAAAAAGTTGTAGTAAAAAGTTATTTGTGTGACTGTGTGTGTGTGCGCGCACTATTTTGAGACTCACCCCCCCAAAGTCAGCCAGACAGGATACCAACAGCAAGGCTGCTGCTGCCTTTGGAGGTATGGGGTTGAGTCTCAAAAAAGCACACACACACAGCCACACACAACTTTTTGATAAGTTCCACCTTTACACTGTACAGGACAATGTTGGAGAGATGATCTGGGGAAGGGAGGTTTAGGGTACACCCCTGTGTAGATCTCCAGGGAAAGTGTGGGGAGAGAGGGAGGGGGTGGGAGGTCAGTCATTTGGAGACGGTGCCTAAGCTCCCTTCGATGTCCGGGACCGTTCTCGGCAGCATTTCAGTAAGCCGAATTCATTTTTAAACATTGTAAACAAAAGATGCGATTAGTGTTAGTAACAACTCTTTGATGCAATGTTTTTAATCGGGACCTTGAGATCTTCTTCTGATAATCTGAAATTTGGATAATTGATATTCGGATAATCAAGGTTCCTCTGTACTTATAGTGAGCTATATGTGTTTTCCATGAATTATCCTATATTTCTTTCTAAGGAAGAAATATTATTTACTTCTGACCCAAACTGCTCAAAAGTTTTCAATCTTTTTGCTTTTCTAAGCCAAATCAATCCTTGATTATCCTGAAGTAAACAAGTGAATTGTCTTCAATGAATACCCTCACCTGTCATAGTAATAACGATCTTACATTAAGTTTTGGGTCCCTGCCTTCTGACACATACTGGATTTGGACACTATTCTGGAAGGGCTGCCTCCTAATTATTATATTCAAAACAAAAGTCTTCATAAAAGTAATCCACCTATATGTTACTATTTCAAAAATCCAAATTCTAAACTGATATTAACATACATAATAGCGCACACCTCTCATCACACCACCTCCAAAGAGGAATTTTAATTCCCCATAACAATAATTATTTTTAACGTTTCTATGTTAATTAACAGTATCAATATGACTTTCACAGCAGACATGTTACATATGTCCATTTGAATTATATTTCAGTTTCCTTCATATGTGATTCTGATAAAATATCAGATATAATATTGTTTTGTTTATAGACATGTGAATAAATTTTAAATTGTATTACTGGAGGATTAAACTCTAGAATTATGTTCTTTTTTCCAAAATTTCTCCAAAGACATCAAAAAACTGCAGTTCAGGTAAATAAATTCCCCCAGCATTGATGTAGATACCAAATTGATGTAAAGCCGACACAAGCCTCAACGTCTCTTTCTTCACCGTCAAATATTTCTGTCACATGCATACAACTTTGTCAAAACATAACTGCCAGGCAATAAAACCCGATTTAGTAGTTTTGTAATGAAAAGGACCTCCAGTAAACTCACTGGCATCGACAGCCAGTTTAAAAGGTTTCTCATAATGCAGTGCGGCTAAATCAACGTTGTTGCCAGCACAGCTTTGATGTTGTGAGAGGCATTCTTGTATGCATTAAAAGTTCATGCGTTTTTAAAAACAGATTTATCAAAATATCCATACAGTGAAGTCGTTTGAATCAAACCCACTTACGTCAATATATTGCAAAATTTGCACTTGAGAATCTTTGGCAAATTCACTTTTAGCCAGGTGGATAACCACAGTGACTTTATATCATCAGACAGTTTGATAAAGTGGTATAATGTTCTTTCAAGGTTTGACTGAACACAACCATGTCACTGATGCAAACCACACAGTTATATGGTCCCTCAATTACTTTACTCGTTCATGAGTGGAACTTTGTTGGTGCATTTTTCATGCAAAATGCATGTCATTGCATTAATAACAGGTAATATCTTCTGGTGTTTTACTATTCTAACTTCATTTCCATTTATTAAATCACTCTTTATTTCGACTCAGTGTAAGGGGACTGACTTGTTACATCCATGCATACCACCAATTAATTGGTTTTCCTTCACAAACTTCTCTGGAAGATAAATGTATCACTAATCACAATCAGAGACTCATTTACTCTAGCGCCTCTCAATATTTTTATTGGTTTACCTCTAATTTGATGTAGAAGAAAATACTTCTACTTTTGAGCCAAAACATTCAAAACATCTTGTGATCTAGCCTTTCTGCTACAAACTCACTTTGGGTAGCACGCTAGAAATCGAGTCCTACTATTCAGACATTTGTCACAAAGGCTGAACAATTTTAAAAATACATGAAGTTCCCCAACTTACCTGATTTTCAGACCTAGGTCGATCGAAAGCATAGATCAAGTTTCTATACTTAACAAGAATTTGATTAGCTGTAGTTAGCTTCTAGCTATAGGTAAACAGATATAAAGCACTATATATAATAAAAATTATAATCCTCTTCTAAACGCCCACTCATAGACATACTGACAGGATAAAATAGGTTTTGGACAGATGGGGAAAATATTGGAGAGACAATTCAGTAGTCTTTGATTCTGTGGCTGAGATTATCTTTTTGATTCTTTTGCCAGCCAGCATGCTGCTTCAATCACCTTTCTCCAGATACTTTCACTGCTTGGGTAAGAAACACAACATACCTGGTTCACTCAAAAAGTATCTGATTTATCAGCTAAAAGCCATAGCTTACAAAATGTATTGGAGCAAAAATAAGCTGGTTTTCTTCAGGTTTATAGTCTTGACTGCAGAGAACAGAGAAACACTCTTAAGCTGGGGAAGAACTGTTCACTTATACTCCCACTAACTTGTTCCCATCTTCAAGCTGTTTAGTTACCCAATAGTAGTTGCCAGGCAAGAAGTGCTTCTGTCATTGATAACCAGTCACTATTCCATAGACTAATTAACATTTTATTTCTAGCAAAAGCTACATCTGTACTCCACCTTGGCTTCAAATAGTCTTCAACCCAACTTCAATTACTGCATTTTCAAACAATTGTTTATACAATGCTGGCAATGGGTGTTAGCTTGCTTTTCAAAACTGCAGCTACTCTTTCAAACACTCTTTTAAAGCAGTTTTCTCATTTCAGTCCGTAATTTAAAAAAATGAAAATACATTCCTATTGCTGTAAACAGTCAGCCATTTAACTTCGAAGTTGGCTGTGATATATTATTAAATGTAAGTATCTTAATTTATTTGCACCTACTACTTCACTTTCTACTTTATTACTTTGCTCTTCATTATTTTGTTCCCTAAAACTAGTACATCTCTGCATCCACAAATTTTCTATTCTTCCAATTTCCTTGCGGATTCCCATATGACCATCTTGCAACCAGAAAATGTTTGTGTAAGATATTTTAGGTATCTGAACAGCAGCTTTGTAAATGTTTGATACTTGACACTTATCAAAACACTACCCCCCCACCCCCTCAATTTTACAGAAAGCCTATTTCTGAACTTTTCCATAATCAGAATTTCACTTGCATTCTCAAAACGTTTCTCTAACGTTCAGTGATTAAACAACTGACCCAATAGCATTTATTTTTATATTGTACATTTTACAAATGTTAAATCAGGTTTCTCTTTTGTAGTTCCAAATTTTAATTGAGAAGCTTCAGAGACAAGCTCACCAGCAAACAGTATTTTTTTCCTTTGCAACATTTGGAAATCTGTCTTCTGATAAATGTGTGCAAGCAGCAATAGCTGGACATGTCAAAACACACAGTAACATTGAGATCAAAAATTCTTTTTAGCAACTATGTCCAGCTACCTTTTCAAAAGAGGTGTAATATCTTTCAGCTCCACCTTCAATAAACTGAAAAGACGATTTTTAAGCTAAATCAACCCCTAACTGGAATTAGAATCATCCATGCCATTAGCTCATCGTTCTTTCCTTAATCTTATCTCTTCTCTGCCTAACATCGACTGTCTAATTTTCCTATTTTAACTTGCATTGCATTTTCTATTCCTGTTTTTGCCTCATCTACCTTTCAATTGTTCTTCTTTCATTTTCTTTCAAGTTTTTTCTTGATTCAGTTCTAACTGTCTTTATTAATTCTAGCTGTGATAGCCCAATTTCAGATTTCTGTTTTTCTTATTCCAAATGCTGGATAATCACTTTCATATTTCCTCCTTACAAGATCCTGCTTTTATTTCTACTCAATTTATCAGCTCACCTTGTCGGTTCAGTTTTATATAAAGACTTCAAATAACTCGCTTAACAACAGTCAATGCCATCTTGAAAATTCAAGCAGTGTAACGAACATCACCACAATGCTCCTGTATTATGTTCAACATTATTTACCTGTTAGTTAAGAGATGCAAATCCCTCAAAAACTGAAAAACTATTTGTTATGATCCCAACTGATGGTACAACAGCACAAGTTAGTTAGCATGGTTGTTCACTGAAACAGTAACACATGCCTAGTTTCTTTAATAAAAGCTTATTACACAAAAAGCAAAGACAATCAAGTTATCTAGATATAGAAGTGAGGAAAGAAATCTTAAACTATATGGCAAAACAAAGTTTCAAATCTATTCCCCAACGTAATCAGTTTGCAGTGATTTAAATCTAAATTTCTATATCTAAATTAGTATTCTATACAAAATCTTTAAACTCAGATTCTTAGTTCTTTCCCATGAAATGTGAAGAAATCTTACATGAATACTCTCAAATTTGCAAGTTAGAATTCCTCAACTTCTAATAATCCATGAATTTCTAATCAAAAACATGGTCTGCAAATTGGCACAAACTAGACTTTTCTACTTTCTTTGAACTTTTCTAGATACTCATTTTTTTTAAGGAGAGAAACTACATTTACTTCTGACCATAGCCACGTCTCCTCCAAGCTTCCCAAAATCTTTATTTTCTGGGTTTTCTTAGATAACATTAACTCTTGATTACTTGAACCAAAAGCAGGCTAATGGCCTTCAATATTTACCAGCACAATCTTCCAGTGAAACTCCAGGGTCCCTGCTCACTAACACAAACAGGAATTTAATTAAAGAAATGATGTGAGTTCATCAGAAAGATATAACAATAATGATGGGAGATTATATGGAGTTCCCAGAATATATTAAGGATAGTTTCTTAAAACAGTGCATCAGAAAATGGGCTCTCCTACATCTAGTATCGTACAACAAGATAGAATTAATGAATTATCTCACAACAAAGGCAGCAGTGATCATAATGTGTTTGAATTTTGCAGGATCCTGAGGGGATTTGACTGAGTAGATGCAGACAGGATATTTCCATTCATGAGAGAATGGAGAATTAGGCTCACAACTTAAAAATGAAGGGGGTCACCTTTTTTAAGACAGGGGATGAGGCTTTTGCCCCCCCTCCCTTAGTGGGTGGCAAGTTTCATTCTTACAGAAGTTCTATTCCTTAAAAGGTCATGGACAGAGTCTGACAAGCTTTTGTCAGTGATGGGTAAATTATTGTTAAGCAAGGGGGTGACAGGTTTGGAAGAAGGAATGCTTAAGTGGAAATATGGAGTTGCGATCAGATCAACCATGATCTTATTCAATGGTGAAGCAGACTTTCATGGCTCAATGGCCTCCTCTTGATTCATATGTTCATTATGTGAGGCCAAGAAAGTTAACCAACAATTCATGTATGAAACAAAAGTTGGTATGGTAGAGATCAAAAGCGCTCATCTTTGAAGAATTGAAACAAGAATTTCATGCTTAAACACCACAGAAATCTTTGCAGTGCAAAGAGATGGCGTACACAGAGAGCATGAAGAATGTTGTTGAATGTTTATTATAATCCAAAAGACTGGATGCAGTCAGATAATGAGAATAATATTAACTTGATATTACATCAGCCTTCTAATAATACCTTTTCTAATTTTCTTCAGCTTTGAACTGAAATAGAGTGAAAAATTGGGAAAACCGCACCTTTCAGATCAGTGTTTAACTCCATGAGGTGAGAGGCAAATTGGGGTAGTGGGCAGATAGGTGACAGTTTGAATTCATGCATCGCTGGACACCGGAGTGCTTCTAGGAAAACTTAACAAACAGCGAAATTCACAAGTGATCTTGAAGGAACCTGATTGGGAGAGGTCACAGCACAAAACTATTCACTTACCTGTTTATAAGTTCAGCCTTGCTGTAAATCTACAATAGTGAGTAGGTTCTTATTAATTATGTTTTATCGAGAAAGGTCTCTTAAGTCATAACAATTAAGTTAACCTGGAACAGTGTTTGTAGAAGAATAAGATGGTGCTATTTTCTGGGTCTGTAGATTGGAAGCAGCAAAAATGGCCTTTAGTAGAGTGATATGCTCTTCCTGTCAAATGTGCAAGTTTAGGGAGAGTTTGTGTGTTACTGAGAATTATATCTGCAATAAATGCCATTTGTTGAGAATCCTATCAGATGGAATGGATTGGTTGGATGGACAGTTAACGTAAATGAGGAATGTACAAGAGCGAGGGAGTGTGATGGATGGCAGTTATCGGAAGGGAGAAAAACCACAGATACAGTCGTATAGATGGGTTAACTCCAGGAAAGGTAAGAAAGGTAGCAAGATACAGAAGAAGTCCTCTGTGGCTATCCCCACTGCAAACAAGTATGCTGTTTTGGAAAATGTAGGGGGTGATGAATTCTCAGAATGAAACATGAACAGCCAATTTTCTGGTATCAATGCAGGCTCGAATGTAATGAGGGGTCTGTTGGGTTCCAAGCAATCAATTGTGCGAGGGGACTCTCTCATCCGAGACAGACGTTTCTGTGGCCAGCAGCGAAAAATCAGGTGTGTTGCGTCCCTGGTGCCAGGATCATGGATATCTCAGAGGGTGCAGAATGGCCTCAAGGGAGAAGAGGGTCCAGCAGGAAGTCATTGTACTCATTGGAACCAATAACATAGGAAGGGAATAGGATGAGATTCTGAAGGGAGAATATAGAAAGTTAGGCAGGAATTTAAAAAGGAAGTTCTCGAGGGTAGTAATATCTGGATTACTCCTGGTGCTATGAGCTGGTAAGGGTAGGAATAGGATAGAGCAGATGAATGCATGGCTGAGAAGCTGGCGTATGGCAAAAGGATTCACATTTTTGGATCATAGGAATCTCTTCTGAGGTCGAAATGACCTGAACAGGAAGGATGGATTGCAACTGAATTAGAAGGGGATTAACATACTGGCAGGGAGATTTGCTAGAGCTGCTTGGAAGGATTTAAACGAGTAGCATGGGTAGGAATGAGTGGTGTTTGGATGGCGGTGGACCGAGGGAGATGGTGAGGAAAGAGATCAATCTGAGGCTGGTACAGTTGAGAAAAGAAGCGAGTCAAGCAGTCAGGCAGAGAACAAGATAGGACTGATAAATTGAACTGCATTTATTTCAAAGCAAGAGGCCTGACAGGTAAGGCAGAAGAACTCACTGTATGGTTAGAAACATGGGACTGGGATATCATAGCAATTACATAAACATGGCTCAGGGATGGACAGGTCTGGCAGCTTAACGTTCCAGGATACAAATATACAGGAAGGATGGAAAGGGAGGCATGAGAGGAGAGGGAGTGTCATTTCTGATAAGGGATAGCATTACAGCTATACTAAGGGAGGTCATTCCCAGAAATACATTGAGGCAACTTATTTGGGTGGAACTGAGAAATAAAGGGATGATCACCTTATTGGGATTGTATTACCGATCCCCTAATCGTCAGCAAGAAATAAATTTGTAAGATTTCAGTTATCTGTAAGAATAATAGGGTGGTTATGGTAGAGGATTTTAACTTTCCAAACAGACTGGGAGTTCCATAGTGTTAAGGGTTTAGACAGAGAGGAATTTGTTAAGTGTGTACAAGTAAACCTTCTGATTCAGTATGTGGATGTACCTACTAGAGGTGCAAAACTCTAAACAGGAGGAAGGCTAATTTTGATGGCATGAGGCAAGAACTTTCAAAAGCTGATTGGGTACAGATGTTCGCAGGTAAAGGGATGGCTGAGAAATGGAAAGCCTTCAAAAATGAGATGAGAGTCCAGAGAAAGTATATTCATATCAGGGTGAAAGGAAAGCCTGATAGGTGTAGGGAATGCTGGATGAGTAGAGAACTTGAGGCTATGGTTCAGAAACAGAAGGAAGCATATGTCAGATATCGACAGGATAGATTGATTGAATCCTTAGAAGAGTACTTAGGGTGTGGGGGAAGATATAAAAGAGACCTAAGAGGCAACTTTTTCACGCAGAGGGTGGTTCGTGTGTGGAATGCACTGCCAGAGGAAGTGGTGGAGGTTAGTACAACTGCAATATTTAAAAGGCATCAGGATGGGTATATGAATAGGAAGGGTTTGGAGGGATATGGGCCGGATGCTGACAGATGGACTAGATTGGGTTGGGATATCTGGTCGGCATGGATGAGTTGGACCGAAAGGTCTGTTTCCGTGCTGTACATCTCTTTGACTGTGACTCTGACTGTAAAGGCAGTAGGAGTATACTTAAGAAGGAAATAAGGAGGGCAAAAAGGGGACACGAAATATCTTTGGCAAATAGGGTGAAGACGAATCCATAGGGTTTTCACAAATACATTTAAGGGCAAAAGGGTAACTAGGGAGAGAATAGGACCCTCAAAGATCAGCAAGGCAGCCTTTGTGTGGAACTGCAGGAGATGAGGAAAATACTAAATGAGTATTTTGCATCAGTGTTTACTATGGAAAAGAACATGGAATGTGGGTAAATAGATGGTGACATCTTGAAAAATGTCCATATTATAGAAGAGGAAGAGCTGGGCGTCTTGAAACACAAAGGTGAATAAATCCCTAGGGCCTGATCAGGTGTACCCCAGAACTCTGTGGGAAGCTAGGGGAGTGATTGGTGGGCCCCTTGCTGAGATATTTGTATCATCGATAGTCACAGGTGAGAGGCCGGAAGACTGGAGAGTTGGCTAACGTGGTACCACTATTTATGAAAGTGGTAAGGACAAGCCAGGGAACTAGAGACCGGTGAGCCTGATGTCGGTGATGGGCAGATTGTTGGAGGGAAATCCTGAAGGATAGGAGTTACATGCATTTGGAAAGGCAAGGTCTGATTAGAGATAGTCAACATGGCTCTCTGCATGGGAAATCATGTCTCACGAACATGATTGAGCTATTTCAAGTAACAAAGAGGATTGATGAGGGCAGAGAGGTGGACGTGATCTATACGGATTTCAGTAAGGTGTTTGACAAGGTTTCCCATGGGATACTGGTTAGTAAAGTTAGATCTCATGGAATACAGGTAAACTAGTCACTTGGATACAGAACTGGCTGGAGGGTTGCTCTTCAGACTGGAGGCCTGTGACCAGTGGAGTGCCACAAGGATTGGTGCTAGGTCCACAATTTTCGTCATTTATATAAAATGATTTGGATATGAACGCTGGAGGTATAGTTAGCAAGTTTGCAATTAATACCAAACTTGGAGGTGTCACGGACAGCGAAGGAGATTACCTCAGATTACAACAGGATCTTATTAGTTATGCTAATGAGTTGAGGAGTGGTAGATTGAATTTAATTTAGATAAATGCAAAGTGTTGTATTTTGGGAAAGCAAATTTTAGCAGTACTTAAGGGTTAGGTCCTAGGAAGTATTGCTGAACAGAGACCTTGGAGTGCAGGTTCATTGTTCCTTGAAAGTAGAGTCACAGGTGGATAGGATAGTGAAGGGGACATTTGGTATGCTTTCCTTTATCGGTCAACGTATTGCGTACAGGAGTTGGAAGGTCATGTTGTGGCTGTACAGGACATTGGTTAGGACACTTGAAATATTGCATGCAATTCTGGTCTCCTTCCTATTAGAAGGATGTTGAGAAACGTGAAATGATTCAAAGAATATTTAAAAGGACATTGCCAGGGTTGGAGGATTTTACCTATAGGGAGAGGTTGAACAGGTTGGGGCTGTTTTCCCTGGAGCGGAGGCCGAGGGTCGACCTCATAGAGGTTTATAAAATCATGAGGGGCATGGATAGGATGAACGGACAAGGTCTTTTCCCTGGGGGAGAGGAGTGCAGAACTAGAGGGCATAGGTTTAGGGTGAGAGGGGAAAGATATAAAAGAGACCTAAGGGGCAACGTTTTCATGCAGAGGGCGATGCATGTATGGAATGAGCTGCCAGAAGGTGCGAAGGCTGGTACAATTGCGACATTTAAAAGGCATCTGGATGGGTATATGAATAGGAAAGGTTTAGAGGGATATAGGCTGGGTGCTGGCAAGTGGGACTAGATTGGGTTGGGATATCTGGTCAGCATGGACGAGTTAGACCGAAGGATCTGTTTCTGTGCTGTACACTATGACTATGACAGATTAGTCTGAATGCAGAGCTGTGAGGTGATGCATTTTGGTAGGCAAAGCATGGTAGGACAATATAAAATAAGCACAATTCAAATGTGCAAAGTACCTAAGTATATTTGTGCACAGATCATTGCAAGTGGCAGGACAGGTAGAAAGGGCAGTAAGCAAAACATACAGAATTCTCAGCTTTATTAATCTAGGCAGAATGCACAAGATCAAGGAGGTGATATTGAACTTGTTTAAGACATGTTAGACTTCAGCTGGAGTGCAGGGTATCAGAGCATCACATCATAAGTAGGATATGAACAAATTGGAGAAAATGTAGTGGTTCGCAACAGTGGTTCGCAAGAACGGTTCAAGGTATGAGGCATTCTAGTTATGAAGATAATTGAAGAAGTTGGGACTGTTCTCCTTGGAGAGAAGACTAAGAGATTTAAAGAGGTTTTCAAAATCACGAGTGAGATAGGTAGAGTAGAAGAGGAAAAGCCATCCCTGCTCTTAAAACAAACAAGAAGCCATAGATTTAAAGTGATCTTCCAAAGCAACAAAGGAAAAATGAGGAAAGACATTTTCATTCTTTCAGTAGCATGAATGGGTATGAAGTTCACTGCTTAGAAGTGTGGTAGAGGCAGGTTCAATTCAAGGATGAGAGGAGTGGATGGTTATTTGGATGAAAATAATATGCAAGTGTACAGCAGAAAAGCAGAAGATTAGCTTTAGGTAATGACTATTATTCTGAATTTTGTATTTGCTTATATTTCTAATTTATTACTTCTTTTATTTTAGAAGATTGGCTATTGCCGAATTTATTTTTAATTCTTTTTTCTAGAATTTATGCTCAATCAGTACCTAGGTACCTTTGTACCTCAGTTGAAACTTTATTGCTGGAACAGCACAGCAGGTCAGGCAGCATCCAGGGAACAGGAGATTCGACGTTTCGGGCACAGGCCGAAGAAGGGCCTGTGCCCGAAACGTCGAATCTCCTGTTCCCTGGATGCTGCCTGACCTGCTGTGCTGTTCCAGCAATAAAGTTTCAACTTTGATCTCCAGCTTCTGCAGACCTCACTTTCACCTTTGTACCTCAGCAGAACACCATCAGCAGCAACTTGTAAACTTCTCATTGTACCCATGAGAGTTTCTGAGGCAATAAAGCCAATTCAATGTTCATTTAACCAACTAGTGCAGGCACAAGGGGAAAAATTGCTTCCTTCTGCACTGTAACCCTCCTGTGATTCTAAATTGAAGAGGAGTTTTAGTGCTAATAAACTTTAAACAAATGCCACGTCCTGAGGTGTGCTAGTGCTGTGGTGGGAATTTAAGGTAATTTAGTTTAGCTGGGGAATTAATTAATTTGGCGGGGGATAAGATACAGATTGAAGCGACACTCGTGGATAGCACACAGACAAATGCTGAGAGCAGCCACAGCATAAGATATTAATTAGTCACAACCAGAATACGTGTGCAGTTCTGGTCACCACAGTAAGAAAGAATGCGATAGTGGGATGCAAAGGAAATTAACCAGGATGTTGCCTGGGCGAAAGCATATCAGCTAAGAGAGACTATATGGGACGGAGTAGTTTTTCTTCAAGCAGAGGTGGCTGAGGGGGAACCTAACTGAGGTGCACAAAATTGAGGGCATAGACGAGTTAAATAGGATTAAACATTTCCCCTTTGTAGAGAGATCAATACTTTATATATATGATCTGGTTAAAGGGCAGGAGGTTTAGAGAAGATTTAAGGAAGAATTTTTCATCTAGAGGGTTATGGGTATCTGGAACTCTCTGTCTGAAAGAGAGAGAGAGAGGCAGGAACCAACACAACATTGAAGATGTATTTAGATGATCTCCCGAAGTGCCACAGCATTCAAGACTACTGGCTAACTGTTGGAAAATAAAACCAAGTAGATAGGTGCTTGATGACTGGCATCAACAAGATGCTGTAAAACTCCAAGATTCTAACATAAGAAATAGAAGGAGTAAGCCATTCTGCCTCTCAAGCCTGACATGCCATTCAAAAAGTCACAGAACTTAACTCTTTTGTGCAAGCTCACCATAGCACTCAACTCCCAAAATATTTCAAAAATCTACCTCTACCATTTTAAATACTTTCTAGTGTCCAAAGCTCTGAAGTAGAGAATTCCAGACATTAAAACCCCCCAGACATTCCTTTATATTTCAATTTTAAATTGGTCTCTTATACTGTAACTATGTCCTCTAGTTCAAGACTGTCAACATCTTGTCAACATGTACTGTCAAGCTCCCTCAGAAACTTGTTTTGAGAAGATTCTCATTCTTCTGAATTCTGATGAATAAAGGCCTTACCTGTTTTGCCAAGTCAACCCCTTCATCCCAGCAATCAACCGAGTTCATCTCTTTTGAACCGTCTCCAAAGCGACTGCATCCTTCCTGACGTTTTGGGATTAAAAACTGTATACTACTATAGTTACAGCTACACCAACACACCAACATATAGTTATAACAAAACTTACCTATTTTTAAAATCCAACCCAAATAACAAAGGCCAAAATTTTATTTGCCACCTTAGTTACTTACTGTTAAGTGCATGCCATCATTGTGGTTCATTCACAAGAACACTGATCCCTGTGCTGCACTTTTTTTGAAGTCTCTTCATTTAAATGGCCTTTCAATTCTTCCTATCAAACTGCAATATCTCACATTTTCCAACAATAAACTCTGTTTGCTGTGTTTTTGCCCATTCACAATCAGTCTACATCCATTCCTTATGTCATCATCGCAAAAAGCCCCCTAGCCTATTTTACATCACTAGCATATCTAGATAGGTTATTGTGCCCCTTCCTCCAAGTCATTAATATGCATGGTAAATAACTGATCCCCAGGATAGTCCTTGCGACTCTCCACAAATTATGCCTTCCCAGCCTGAAAAAGACATGTCTGTTGACTTTTGTCTTGTGTTAACCAATCCTTAATCCACAGCTAATTCATTATTCCCAAACTTGAGAGCTCCAATCTTACGCAATTACCTTTTATGTTGCACATTCTGAAAATCCAAATACCCTTATATCAACTCTGCCTATCACATGTTCGAAGAACTTTTGCAAAGTTGTCAAATGATTTCCATTTCACAAAACCATGTGACTGTTCAATTCCATTAAGCTTTTCTAAATGTCCTACTCTTTCGTTATTTTTTATTAAGTGACACTAGCATTTTCCCAATTACAGATGATAACTGGGCTTAAATTTCCTATTTTTTGTCTCCCTCTCAACTTTAACAGGGATGACTGAATAGGAGTTTTCCAATTTGTTGGAACCCATCCAAAATCCAGTGATCTCTGCAATATTTCAACCAAAATCTCCACTATCTCTGTAGCCACTTCCTTTAAAAGCCTTACTTGCAAATGTTCCTGTCCTAGTCTGACGAGTTTGTCAAAATAAGGAAAAAAAGATCATTAAGGGTTTTGTCAATTTATATTCATTGAAGGGGGAAAGAAAACAAGTTAAACCTGCTGAGAATAATTACCATTTAACTTTCTTTCAAGACATGACCTACTATAACAAAGAAGAGCAGGAAGGAAGATCAGTGAATAGGCTAATGAGACAAGGGAGACCATTCATGGACAGAGAGAGAATGACAGTCATTGGTACAGCAGCATCACCTCTCTGGGGAGGTGAACAAAAATGGGCGGAAATCAAAATGTTCAATGTCTGCAGTGTTTCATCTTGATCCAGCAAAAGTATACAGCAAGTTTCAATAAAAATAATTTATTTAAAATGTCAGATAATTGGTCACTGCATCTGATGCAAGATCTTTAAGCCAACAATTCAGATACAACTGTTTATCTGATAAACAAATTAAGCTAATTTTAACAGCATAAGACAAATAAAAGCCGTTTTGAAATTGCTTTGCTTCTAAATTTATGGCAAGTAATTAAAATGCTGGCATCCAGTCCAGGCAATTTCACCCCCCTTTTATAGAAAGTGGGAAAATGTCACTAGGGCAAAATATTGAGATCTATTGAACTTTAAAACATTTATAACATTGGCTAAGCACAAGCCAAAATGGATTTTAAACCATTCTACATGGTAAACAGTTAGGAAAAATAATAATGCACAAGTATTGTATTAATTTCCATAAAGCAAACACTTTTGAGCATCCATTTTGTTTCCTCACTTACCTACCAAAAGAGAAATAATCAAACATCAAGTATTTAGAATCAAACAAATACTCAAAGTTTATTCACATCATCTTAAAAATGCTACCAAGATTCAAGCTGATTTCAGTGCCATTCCCAGATTTGGCTTCTCATGATTTTTTGACAATTTAAAACATTGATAAGTGACCCATTTCCTGTTCAATTATGCACACAAATGAACAACTTATCTGGTATTGTTGTCGTAATGTAGTATCCATTAGAAGCAACTTGTAGACTACTGCATGTATGACTGGTGCAGCATTTGCATTATTTTCAGATTTCTTCTACATAATTATAAAGGAAATTTTAATTATTTCTGTTCTCATCCATACCTACGATGCTGAAAATTAAAGGCCATAATTGCATTTGGATTTTTTTTCTTTAATTTGAACAAAACACTATGCTGCTTGGACATCATATGTAAATTACCTTTCGACTCAAATGTTCATTTATCAAAAAACTCAAAAGCAACATAGTTCAATGATTTCTTCCATTTACACATATACAAATATATTTTATATATATTTATATGTATATATACAAAGCAAAACTTTACAAAGTTGTTTTGAAACTATGTACATGGTGAGGATACATTAAAATTATTGCCAGTTCTCCAAAACCACCATATTTATACACAAATATTATTTAAACATCATATAACTTAATTTAAAAAAACACAAAATATAAACCATGCCTTAAGCAAAATGAGTACTCTACCATTATTTTCTTTTAGTGGGGGAATATTTGCCACCTATTCCCCTAAATTGTCTCATGCTTCAGTTCATTCTTTGAAATGATTAACTTCTGTTTATGTAATTAGTAGTCATTTCTCCCTGAAAACATTAATAATTTATTCTGCATCATCAGTTAGCAGAGACAGTAAACAATCAGAAATTTAAGTTGATGCAGACTTTGCTTTCAAAATATTTAACATTTTCTCAACTAACTTATCATTACATGCAGCCAGTTCTGGAATTCTGAAAAGCTATTTTGGACTCATTCAGAAATTTCCCATGTGCAAACGACACTTTGGATTGTTGTGCAATATTGCCAACATAGATCAGCCAGAGTGTAATCTAGCAGTAAAAATTAAAACATATTTTGGAATGTAGATCTGTCCATTGACATGCATTCAAATAACAGTTCTAAACTGGATAAATATTGAGTATTTGCACACAACCAAAACATTCAGTTGACGGCACTAGGAACATCCTCAGTTAGATGGATCCAACACAAATAACGACTGTTTGTTCTCCAGTTGGTAAAATGGTCATCCGCCAATAATTTGAATTGGCATAAACTGTATTTGATGAAAAGCAAATAATTACAATTCATACAAAGATAATCACAAATAGCTTGATCAGGATATTGGAAGTGCTACCAGATGGAGTAGCTGCAGTTAAGTACATGAGAGAGAAAAAAGCCAAGGAAATGCTGAACGGGTATGAAGAAACAATGCAGGAGGATACTATTGTGGATATTCTCGGCAACCTGTTCTTGTGTGCACAGCTTACATTTTATTTTGAGAATGCGAAAAACAAAAACATACTCTCCTGCTTAACATGAAATAGATTATGCCAAACAGAACAGCATCTCACATTTCAATGCTTTCACATTATGGCTTTAAAACATTAAGTAGGAAACAAATATTTACCTGGGATACAATATTTTTCCTCTCAATAAGGCATATCACAGGTCTTTTTGTCAAGGAATTTAGACAATCAAACAGCAATATGCACAGGATTGTAACACAAAATATAGCTTTAGAAAGTTTGTATTTATTTCTAAGTCCTATAATAATAACAACTGGTAAGGATGTGAAGAGCCAAATCAGCTTATCAAAATTCCTCCATCCACTGGACTTATGTTTTATTTTTGTCTCAATTGTAAATGCTCATGAATTCACTTGTAAATCAGGTGAGACTTAGACCCAAATTACCATTCTACTCTTACTGCTTTGCATTATGATTGGGATCTGCATTTCTAGCCAACAATTCTAATCCTTTATTTCTTCAGAAATGTAAGGTGTACCTGAACTCCCAAGTTTTCCTGTGATGCAGGACATTCAGGAAAAATCAAACCACACTCCTTTTTGCACAGCTAATGCTGTATCCTATGCATGAAGTGTTCAACTGCAGAGCCAGCCACTTTGACATCTCCTGTGTTAGTGAAGTATGTAGCTAAGTGTGGGGTTAGGGTGCCAAGTACATAACGGTCAGGGGGTGTCAGATCCAGTGGTTCAAGCTAGTAGCATGGGGGTGGGGAGTGTCAAGTCTGGGCAGGTGAGATCATGTTGAGCTCAGTGAGTTAGCATGTCTGGTTGTCAGGAGTCCAAAGGGTGCAAGAGGTTGGAGAGAGAATTTTTTTGGAGGTACTGATGAGTAGTGAATTGGGGCTGGGTCAGTTTGACAGTTATGCCAGGCTTTTAAACCATCTAACTTTTCCTTAGTAATTATTATTTTCTAAATTCTCCATCTTTAGTGGATTCCTTCAGAGGGCAATATCTGTGATTCCACAACTCCAGCCTGCGCTGCTCCAATATCTACAGAACCAACAGAATATCTTGGCCCAGTAATCTGATAATTCAACAACACTCACTGCAAGATTCTGTAATCTGGGCATTACAATGCCCCCTGCTGATTTTCTGATGAATTTCTGCAACTTGATCCCATCTAAGACAGTTAAACCCACTGTTATCGTATAGTGCACGATAATCATGAGTCCAAAGATGGAAATCCTGCTTCTGCTGCATTTTCCCATCATTTGCATAGTTTGAATTTTGGATATGTGGCCACCTGTAAAGCCTAGGTACTCAGAATTCACCCATTGATAAGGAGGCAGGAGGCAAAAACACAATTTTGAAAAATGCACTCCCAAGTGCAGCTGTGTTCAGTCCCATTATAAGGAAGTGCAAAATATTTAGGCAGAAAAATTGTTTTCTTTTTAACATAGGCAGCTGCCAACCATCTGTTTCTCCAACTGTGCTACGCCCCTGAGACTTGCTGCAGCAGCACTCTATTCCCATACTGGTGCAAAATGGAATGAGACTGGAACAATAAATCGTCAGAGAAAGCATAGATTTCTGTGCTGAAGGTGCACCCCAATAAAGTTGTCATGCAGAGCGGGAGTGCAAAAAGGTTAGCTAGTATCTCCATTGGCACTACATGCAACCAAAGAATCAAAAACAAATGGGAACAAAATTATTTAAATTAAAAATATTTAAAGTAGATAACATATTGAAAATGTTTTCAAGAGGGATAGCTTTTAAACAATTATTGATTTTCGACCTGCAGCATGAGAGCTGGAAAAACAGTAAAGATATTCTGTCCTTTATCATTGAATGAACAAAAAGTGAAGTAAATTTGATTACATACCAATATCTCCTTCTTCAAGCAGAACTAAAAATGAACCACACTGTTCCGCACATTTCTCAGAGGCATTAATATGGAGTTTCAGATTACCTCCACCTACAAACAGCCAGCTGTGTCCAACTTGAAGCTGGTGGGACTAGAACAGAATAAAGGGGGAAATAAAATCCATAATAGTGTTGAAACTTTTGTAGATCTTTCTTAATGAAATCAGCTTTGATTCAGTTACTTTAATTCTCTAAAGTAGGTAATTCCTTTAAACAAATTGCGTCTAGATTTGAGAGATAGAACACACATTAAAAAGAATCTTAACTTTTTTGAACCTGCATCGCTCAAGGCGCCAATTGACTTTTATCACAGTCTTTCATCATGACCTCTCTCTGATGAGCTATTGAAATTAGGAAGCTACAAAAATTTCAATATTGTTTGGCATCTATCTCACAAATCTAGACTATCTGTACTTTAAAATTTAACTTCAGATTGACTTGGAATTTTTATTTCCAAAGTGTAACTGATACATTAAAATTTATAATAAACTTGCTTGGGTCAACTTATGAGAAAATTCTACTAAGAATCTAATAGGAATACTCCAACCTAAAGCCAGCCATAAAACAGAAGCAACGTAAGCAATCAGAGCCTGAAGGAAGTTTTGACTAATACCACATTGCTTGTTTTATACATGAAAACTAAACTGAAGATTTGAAACTATCAAGTCGTCCCTCCAGCACATCAAGCACCTGTTTCACAAAATCCAGTAATGAAAGCTTTTCAACTTTTAATAGAACTTATTCATAGAACAATACAGCGCAGTACAGGCCATTCAGCCCTCGATGTAAGGCCAACAATCTAAAGCCCATCCAACCCACATTATTCCATTATCATTCATATGTCTATCCAATGACTATTTAAATGCCCTTTATGTCGGCGAGTCCATTACTGTTGCAGGCAGAGCATTCCACACCCTTACTACTGAGTAAAGAACCCACCCTCTGACATCTGTCCTATATCTATTACCCCTCGATTTAAAGCTATGCCCCCTCATGCTAGCCATCACCATCCGAGGAAAAAGGCTCGCACTGTCCACCCTATCCAATCCTATGATTATCCTGTATGATTCTATTAAGTCACCTCTCAAACGTCTTCTCTCTAAAGAAAACAGCCTCAAGTCCCTCAGCTTTTCCTCATAAGACCTTTCTGCCCCTCCAGGCAACACCCTAGTAAATCTCCTCTGCACCCTTCCCAATGCTTCCACATCCTTCCTATCATGCAGCGACCAGAACTGTATGCACTAATCCAAGTGCAGCTGCACCATGACTCCATGGCTCCAAAACTCAATCCCTCTACCAATAAAAGGTAACACACTGTACGCCTTCTCAACAACCCTATCAACCTGAGTTGCAACTTTCAGGAATCTATGCACACGGACACAGATCTCTCTGCTCATCCACACTACCAAGAATCTTACCATTAGCCCACTACGCTGTATTCCTGTTACTCCTTTCAAAGTGAATCACCTCACACTTTTCCGTATTAAATTCCATTTGCCACCTCTGAGCCCAGCTCTGCAGCTGATCTATATCCCCCTGTAACCTGCAACATCCTTCTGCACTGTCCACAACTCCACCGACTTTAGTGTCATCCAAATTTACTAACCCATCCTTCTATGCCCTCATCCAAGTCGTTTATAAAAATGACACTTATTCATGTGCTGCAAAAATGCATTGCAAGGTCCAGAAAACAATCTAATTGAAGGAAAATAAAACATGAGAAATACGAACTGAAGTTTAGACTGACATAAATGCAGGAATCGCCTGACCTATATTAACATTACACAGCAGTGGAGCTACTTTAACGGGCAGGGCAAGTTCCAAGGATACAGGAAATTCAAGCCTTATCAAAAGAAACTGCTTCTGTTTTGTACAAGTCTTCAAGAAATTCCAGGCATTTCCCTCTGGTTTCCTCCACAGTCCAAAGATGTGCAGGTTAGGTGGATTGGCCATGCTAAACTGCCCTTTAGTGTCCAGGGATGTGCAAGTTAGATGCATTAGCCATGGTTAAAATGCTGGGTTACGGGCATGGAATGGAGTATGGGGTGGGACGAGGGTTGGTGCAAACTCAATGGGTTGAACTGTCTGTATCTGCTCTGTAGGAATTTTATGATTCGGTTTTGAGAGAGGAGTGAAGGGAAAACATTGGTGAAAGCAGTATGCATCATTCTAGAATTTGCTCATTTCAAATGGTTACCTTATTTTTGTGAAAACAAGATGAGTAAAATGCAACAAAGTGCACACTGAACACACCAAGGGAACTAGCCTTCAGAGTGTTGTGAACTCTCAATCTCCACTCCCCAACTTCAATTTGTCTCTTTTATCACATAGACATTTAAAGCTTACACAAAATATCAGCTTTCAGAGTGCTCTGCATCTCCATTTCAGCAGTTTTTAAGTTATATCTCAGTATATAGTACTGAATAACTTCATTGATTTTCTTAAATTATTTTAATGAAACACAAATTTGAAGAGAAAGATAATTGAATGCTTTTGTTGCTGTTTTTATTACTAGAAAGTGTCTGGTTCATGGAATCAAGATTTTCTTTCAAATTAACTATATACAAACCAGTACCGTAAATACTTTTCTTGCATAAAGATTGGTAGGCCTGATTACAAAACTGGCTCAAAAATAAAGCTTACAGGATTTGTATTAGAAAATGTGATTACATTTACTTGCTCAGAAAATAATTCCAATCCATTGTTAAGGTGTTGGAAAAGGCCACAATTCAGCTCCTTGAGTTCATTCTGCCAATCAATCAGTTAGATTATGATGGCTGTCTATCTCAACACCATTTATCTGCCTTTCCCCTCTATTTCTAATCCTTATCTAACAATTATTACGCTCAATCTCAAAATATTTCATTCAAGCCAATATCCACTCTCTGTATGATATAAGTGGTTCTTCAGCTCATTTCTAAATAGCCAGCCACTAACTGTCTTGTTCTGTAATCCTTCATGTCTCTCAGTATTTACTTGAATAAATCTCTTTAAACATGTGGATTAGATTACTGTCATCCTTCCTTTTTCAGGGAAATGCATGCCAAATTTGTTCCAGACTAATTTTGATGAACTTGCACAGCAACTGTCCCAAAGCAGACATATACTTCCTGAATCAAGCAGCCAAAACTGAACAGAACACTCCAGATGGGGTCTAAGGCTCTATTGAAGTGAAGCATTTCCTTCTCCACTTCATTTCAGCCTTCACAGCAACATTCCAATAGTCCACTGTACATGGACACCCAAATCCCTTTGTTTCTCTACCATTTTTAGTCTTTCACTATTCTGACAATATATTGACTTAACATTCTTGGGTGCAAAATGATGATTCCACACCAAGCTCCATCAGCCAATTTTTCCCAAACACAATCTGTGTACCCTGCCTCATAACTTACTGCTCCGACCTACACAATTCACCAGGCCTCCTAATATGCTGTCATCGCCAAGCTTGGTTAGAGAACAAGTAATGGCGAAAAGTTGAAACCTTGGTACTGATCCCTGGGAAAACATCATCTATCACATCTGACCAGATTACGTTCTCTATATCCTAATACTGCTGAAACATTTTACTTTTAACTTCTACATCCCTTGAAATATTATTTTACTTTTTGTTGTATTTTCTCTTACTTTATTTGCATCCCTTTGCAGTATTCTCTTACACTTCAAGTGGATTGGATTTTCAAATTTAAAAGACTTCTGCAGGATTAGTAGGGAAACTAACATGTTGTTATAATCAGGCAAGTTTATTCACAGATTCATGAAATATAATATTCTGCATAAGTGTAGTCAATGCAAACCTTGGTACTACATCATCAAACAACTTTACTTAGCTTCATTTGACAAAGCAATGCAACACAGGCCTGCAAAGAGAGAGAAGACAATACCTTAAGATTACATCTGTAAGGTTGAGGGGTCGCTGTATAGATTGTGTGTAGCTAAGGTCCAGGCTTACAAGGCTGAAGACGACAGAGACAGCATACACCTAACTCATTAATCCTTATTAAAAAACCGTAACTGCAGCTCTGACCTTGTAATGGTGGGTTTAATTTGTTAAAGTGTAACTTCTATTAGTTAAGTTTGTAACAATGTGTTTAAGTTTGCAATTAGGTATTTTCTCTAATAGTATTTTCTGATCTTCTGTATTAGTTTCATCTTTAAAGAAAAGGATAAAAACTGTCTCCAAGCATTCAAACAAAACAGAAATGAAACCAATTACAGCTGATGATCTAAGGAAAAGAAATGGTCAGTGATAATGATTAAAACATGAGCTCAACGATATTGATTTTTGGGTTCTTGATGTAAGTGCCTCTCTTTCTCTATAACAAAGTAAGGAACATTTCACACTACCCTCTTATCTTAGCAGAAAGGTCATAAAGTGACAATAACAAAACTTTGTGAAAAAGATCGATCCAACAATAAATGACAACTTATAGAGTCATAGAGATGTACAGCAGGGAAACAGACCCTTCGGTCCAACACATCCATGCTGACCAGATATCCCAACCCAATCTAGTCCCACCTGCCAGCATGGCCCATAACCCTCCAAACCCTTCCTATTCATATGCCCATCCAAATGCCTCTTAAATGTTGCAATTGTACCAGCCTCCACCACTTCCTCTGGCAGCTCATTCCATACACATACCACCCTCTGCGTGAAAAGGTTGCCCCTTAGATCTCTTATATCTTTCCCCTCTCATCCTAAACCTATGCCCTCTAGTTCTGTACTCCCCGATTCCAGGGAAAAGACTTTGCCTATTTATCCTATCCATGCCCCTCATAATTTTGTAAACCACTATAAGGTCACCCCTTAGTCTCCGACGCTCCAGGGAAAACAGCCCCAGCCTGTTCAGCCTCTCCCTATAGCTCAAATCCTCCAATCCTGGCAACATCCTTGTAAATCTTTTCTGTACCAAATGACACCAAATTGAAGGTGTAGTGGACCTCCAAATTTCCCTGCCAGTATATTAGTCCCCTTCCAATTTAGGTGCAATCCGTCCTTCTTGTACAGGTCACTTCTACCCAAAAAGAAATTGGAAGGGGACTAATATACTGGCAGGGAAATTTGGAGGTCCACTACACCTTTGGTGTCATCTGCAAACTTACTAACTGTACCTCTTATGCTCGCATCTAAATCATTTATGTAAATGACAAAAAGTAGAGGACCCAGCACCGATCCTTGTGGTACTCCACTGGTCACAGGCCTCCAGTCTGAAAAACAACACTCCACCACCACCCTCTGTCTTCTACCTTTGAACTAGTTCTGTATCCAAATGGCTAGTTCTCCCTGTATTCCATGAGATCTAACCTTGTTAATCCGTCTCCCATAGGGAACCTTGTTGAACGCCTTATAGATCACATTGACTGCTCTGCCCTCATCAATCCTCTTTGTTACTTCTTCAAAAAACTCAATCAAGTTTATGAGACATGGTTTCCGATGTTGACTATTCCTAATCAGTCCTTGCCGTTCCAAATACATGTACATTCTGTCCCTCAGGATTCCCTCCAACAACTTGCTCACCACAGAGGTCAGGCTCACCGGTCCATAGTCCCCTGGCTTATCTTTACTGCCCTTCTTAAACAGTGGCACCACGTTTGCCAACCTCCAGTCTTCCGGCACTTCACCTGTGACTATCGATGATACAAATATCTCAGCAATCACTTCTCTAGCTTCCTACAGAGTTGTCAGGTACCCCTCTTCCATGTCCTTTTCCACAGTAAATACTGATGCAAAATATTCATTTAGTATCTCCCCCATTTTCTGTGGCTCCACACAAAGACTGCCTTATTGATCTTTGAGGGGCCCTATTCTCTCTCTAGTTACCCTTTTGTCCTTAATATATTTGTAAAAGCCCTTTGGATTCTCCCTAATTCTACTTGCCAAGCTATCTCATATCCCCTTTTTGCCCTCCTGATTTCCCTCTGAAGTATACTCCTATTTTCTTTATACTCTTCTAAGGATTCACTCGATCTATCCTGTCTATACCTGACATATGCTTCCTTCTTTTTCTTAACCAAACCCTCAATTTCTTTAGTCATCCAGCATTCCTTATACCTACCAGCCTTTCCTTTCACCCGAACAGGAATATACCTTCGCTTAAAGAACCACTCAAAAAATAGTGGGAGGTGTAATCAGGCAATTTTCACTAAGAGCCAATTAAGAAACTGATCATGTGTCCCCTCAACCAATAAACCTAGCCTAGGCCAGTCAGAATGTAATGTTGTGGGTGTAGCATCTACAGAGTTAATAAGCAACAGCTTTCAGTGACCAAGACATGCAAGAATTTGGAAGCAGGAGTATTTCAAATCAGAAAAGTTCCTTGAGGCATTGGAGAAAAACCAAAGACAGGCGTTGTTGTGCCCTAAACTGAACCAGAAAACAAGAGCTCTACTACCCCCATAAAACCATTACTATGTTTTAATAGATACTACTTATACCCTACGTTTCCTGCATTAATGCATGAGACTGTCGTCTGTTGCCTTCTTGGTTGAAATCTCAAATGAACAAACTAATGGGTTTAAATTATAAAGACTTCCAAAACTACATTTTGTATGTCCTCTCTGATATGGTTTCTTACATAATTTGTTGGCTTAATTATACAAATGGCACTTTTGCCACTGAGGAATGCTCTGTTATTGTACTGTTTCGAATACATTTGTTATTTCCCACCTTTTGTTTGAGGCATACACATTGGCAGTACACTACTGCAATCAATTGCATTCTATTCCCTTTAAAGCTTTTCATTCATTCCTTCAAGGGATGCTGGTGAGTCTAGCATTTATGGCTCACACTGAATTATTGCCCTTGAACAGAATGGCTTGCTAGACTAGTTCAGAAGGTAGTTAGAATGGGTCTGGAAAGAGGGCATAAATGAATCAGATTTTTACAGCTATGATGATTGTCATGGGGATGATTACCGAGATGAACTTTATATTTCAGATGTATCATTTAAATTCAAATTCCACCAGCTGCTCTGCTGAGATTTAATCCCATGTCCCCAGATCATCAGCCTGGGTCTCTCAATTATTTATCCAGTGAGTGACATTAGCACTAAGTCACCATCTTTCCACCCCTTAGTTAAATTTTCAACATTGGTTTGCGTCTCCCCTTTCACTCTCTCAACAGAATATCAAATTCATTCACAATATGCTTGCAAGGCTGACAAAAGTATTAATGACCCATAGAAATGCATTATAGAAGTAAACATTAAACTGAAAAGTTTCTTCGTAGGTGGAGAAGACTGGTATCTGCTGTTCCAATATTATAAATCATAAATGTTTCAAGTAGTTGACTAATGAGGGACAGACGATTAAATAAGTTTGATTCAGTGTGCATTGTTCAATCACAAAGCACAATTGCCTGATTTGATTTTCCTTACCAGAAGTTGGAATGGAGAACCACGACTGGGTGCTATTATACACTTCTTCAGGGATACCTTACTTTCAAAAGGTAGCATGCTTGAATTTGGAAAAAGCATTCGAAGAATATGCATCCCATTTATACGTTGCTTTTTCCTGATTATTATGAAACAAAACAAACATATGTTTGCAACTGCTCATATTACAGAATTTTAGATCTGATTACTATTTATTTTTCTATAAAAACAATTCAAGTGCAAAGAACAAAATTAGGAATAAGTACTTTAATCAATTACCAGTTATAATTTAGAGGTGTCCAATAGGTAGATGCTATCTAAAGTCAAAGATATTTTACAGCGAAATTATACACTCAAGGACACATGATGCTTTGAAAACTCATGGTTTCACAACACAAATATGATTTATACTTCTCCACCCAATTATTTTGTAACAGGAGTTCACACTTTGAGTCATTCCATGGAATTTTAATAGAAAATGGGATATCCTAAGACCAGATCTAACACCAAAATGTTTGCTAGTGAGGTAGAATGAACCTTTTTAGACAGAGGAGGGATTGAACAAAATTAACTTTTTTTAAACTGAATTTCATGATTCCAATACATAATTGTTGTGCAAAAATGGTGAAGTTCACAACAAATACAGAATGCTAGAGAAACTCCAAGTCTGGCAGAATCTGCAGAAAGTACTCATTACTCATTTGGTGCTTGATTCAGACCTCCAGCACTTGCAGTATTGTGCTTTTGTATGGTGAAGCTTGCAACATAACGAAAAATTCAGTCCATCAATTAGCACGGCTTTTGAGCAATCATTAATGATTCATATTACGAAGAATGGGGAATTGCAAGCTAACAGAATGCAACAAAGTTTGGTCAGGGATTTATTTACATCTTTTAACTGGCAAGGAATGTAAGCAATCATAGACTCTCTGCTTTCAGCATTTTTAGATGTGAAAAATATCAGTCTTTTTTCTGTATTTTCTGAATTTACATTTAAAATTCAAACAATTGACGTTTTAAGTTGTGCAATGATTTACCTGTTCTATATTTACTGTCACACAGAAACCTAGCTTATTAACAAAAACAGTATAAATGTTACTTTAAAAACTCATTAAATGTCACCTGACTTACTTTAAATATTTTAAAGCAGAAAGAAGCATTCTACAATTTGCTTAGCTTTAATATTCCTGATATGTGGTGAAAATTCTGCAACTCCACCTGCTCAGAATCCATCACCATATTTGCTTTGTCAGTCAACTTCAACTGGTCTGGAGCAAAAATATCCAAGTGACATTCAGGCCCTCTGAGACAAGTCTGCAGATTCATGTAAAAACTTTAAAGATACAACAGCCAATTCAAAGTCAGTAGATTTCTGGGGAAATTTTTTAAAAGTTGATTCAAATCTTAATTTTGAACACAAATATCTGTTACTGACAATAAAATAGCATGGAAAGAAAAATCAAAATTGCTAATTTTACTATGAATATAGCAGGGTGGCAATTGCTAATTATCACATGGACAATTTCAAAATTAGTGACAAAAGTGAATTATCATGAAAACAAGTAAAAAATATCTATAGCATGGTTAAACAAAATTAATAAATACCGTTCTACCAATTTTGTCTTGTTCAACACATTATTTATAGTTTTTATCATCAACAGATTCCCTGTTGAAAGGTCGAGTTGCCAACTAAAGGTTAATCATCTCAAAAGTCTGTTTTGAGGATCAAATAAAATCACACACTCAATTTGACCATTTTCATTTGCGGATTCACTCAATTACAACGATTGTATCGAGGCAGTTTATAGAATATATACTGGGACAGGGGCAAGGAAAAGTCTTAAAAACCAGATTAATAAAAATAAATAAACTGAAAACCTCAACTAGGTTGGCTAAAATAAAAAATGTTTTTTTAAAAATACATTTTCTAAAGCCCAAGAGATTCTATTTTTAAAAATGAAAATAAACTAGATTCACCAAATTTAATCTCACCAGTGAACAATCAGGTTGGATTCTTCTTCAGGAAAGAGATACAAGTTTTTATTGATCTCGTTTTCAGCATCGTCTCCAACCTCAGCATACACATCCATGATCTCCTTGTATTCTGAATATAAGCGTTTCAAATCCTCATATGACAATGACACAGTTGACCCACTCTACAGGAAGAGGTTGAACAAATCAATGCAAATTTGGTTGCTGCATCACATTAAAATTATGAGTTACGAATCAGCATGCATAATGTGCACCCTAGTTTTCCATACTCAATTGAAAATGTCATGACACAAGGGAATTTAAACTTAATGTACTGTTTATTTTGGCACAATTTGCAACCATCGTTTATGGGATAAAAATTAGGTCAATGCAACAGAAGACAATATTGCAATCGAAGTATCTATGTATACCTGATAATCATGTGAATTGCAGCTGTATTTTCTTTAAAATTATGTAGGTTATAAATCTGAGTTACTTAAAGAATTTTAGTTTTTAAGGGATACTCTAATAAGTGGATTTTATTCCCCAATTGCTTGCCAGTTTTCCTGGCAAGCATCAACACTGGTAACCATTAACATAGGAGCGGCAGGTGGAATTTAGTTTAGACAAATGTAAGGTGTTGCTTTTTGGTAAGACAAAGCAGGGCAGGATTTAAACAGTCAATGGTAGGGCCCTACAGAATGTTGCCAAAGAGACCTAGGGGTGCAGGTGGATAGCTTCTTGAAAGTAGAGTTGCAGGTAGATATCATTGCCTTCACTGATCAGTGCACGGAGTATCGGAATTGGGATGTTATTTGTGGCTGTGTAGAACATTGGTGAGGCCACTTGTACAATTCTGTATACAATTCTGGTCACCCTTCTATAGGATGTTGTTAAACTTGAGAGGATGTAGGAAAGACTTGCAAAGGATGCCGGGACTGGTGGACATGAGAGGCTGAATAGACTGGGGCTTTCCTCCATGGAGCATCGGAGGCTGAGGGGTAACCTTATAGAAGTTTGTAAATCATGACAACATAGATAAAAGTCAACAGTCAAGGTCTTTTCCCCAGGTATGGGAGTTGAAAATTAGAGCGTACAGGTTTAAGGTGAAAGTGGAAAGATTTTAAAACGAACTGAGAAGGTAATGTTTTTCACACAGAGGGTGGTGCATGCATGGAACCAGCTGTCAGAGGAAGTAGAGGAGGTTGGTAGAATTACAAAATTTAAAAGACATCTGCATGGATACATGAACAGGAAGTGTTTAGAAGAATATGACCAAATATTTGCTAACGGCACTAGGTCAGATTGGGACATCTAACTGGCACAGATGAGTTGGATCGAAGGATCTATTTCCATGCTGTATGATTCTATGACCTGATTAGTTTATGGTGTTAGGTTGCATTGTACCTCTTCATGTCTCAAAAGCACAGTTCACATCTACAAATATTAAAAAGTTATTTAGCCACAAAGACCATGGAAGCTGTGCCGAAACTAGATCTTACCTCTAGTAAGTCATGAAAGTAGTGGACTGGCATTCTCCTACCGAAACTCTTTGGTGCTAAGGCTAATTGTAATGCCACAGTTACTGAAATCTGAAGCTGCTACATAATTTTGATATGCCCGGATGAATTTGCTGAGCCACTTGGAAAAGCCACCAACATAATTTTCCTACAAATATTAAAGGCATACTTTCATAGACTATAAATATGCAAATAAGCAGTTCAAACCAAATGATAAACTGATCGGGCTGAATGTATTTACCATAACCATACTAAGGACCTGGGTTACCCAACCTCCCACCTCAGCCATACTGCACAAGTTCACAAGACACCATTTCAACCTGCTTTCATCACAGTATCACCTTTGCCTCATAGCAACAATTGGACAATTTCCATAAACAGGCCAAATCGCAAGAACAAAAGACTGGATTTGAACATTTGGACACTATGAAAGAAAATCATTTACACCCATTCAGGTAGATTAATTTACACATTACAGAAATACCCCAATTCCGCAAATCTGTTTTTTCACAATGTAATTGTTTTCAATAGAAATTTAGCATCACGATTGACTATAATTTGCCCTTAAAAAAGCCAACTCAATTGAATTTCTGCAAACATTATTTTAGACTCAGAATTTCAAAACTATTAGGCAATATGAAGATGGAATACAAGAGACCAAATAAAAAGACTAACACTCTGCCTGACAAAACTACTCACCTTTATTACAACTGGTTGAACTATTCGATGATTATACTTGGAAATATGTTTCATGTCATTCACAGTTCCAACAGTGGTCAAGGCAGCACATTCAGTACAATTAGGTATCAGCCGTGCGCACCCAGAGCATTCCCAATCATGAAAAGCTGCAAGAAACAACATGCTGGTAGTCACGTTGGCTCAGTATGTAGGATCAAGCTGTGATGGATATAAATAATTGAACTTCAGCATCACTCTACAGAATGCATTGCTTTACAAGCAAAATTCAGAAAATTGTTGTATTTTCTACATCCCTAAATCTCTACTTCTCCCAATTTTGAGCAACTCAATACAAGGAAGGGCTTCCCAGAGTGTGTCTTGATTCCCAGTGGGGTTTGTTTGATGATGTCTGACGATGTGAGCTCTTCGGCAGCAATAGCTGCTAGGGACTGCTAACAGCTGCATGATTATTTTAAATTTTCCCTTTTCCAAAAAGTGAGCATGGCTTAATGCGCTAATCTTTGTTGCATAAATTTTGCCCTAACAGTCCCAATGGAAAACACGGTGTCTTCTTGCATAAAAGCAGTTCAATCAAAATAATCCCCCTACTCTCATTGTTCTCCCCATCACCATATTCTCATGGCTTCTTCCTGCCTTACCCCATCTAAGCTCTCCCCAACCATTCACTTTCTAAAATTGAATTATGATAGTTCTGGCCCTATTAGGGACATGGGGTCAAATCCCACCAAGGCAGCTTGTCAAATTTACCATACAACACATCTGGTTCACTAGTGTCCTTTAGGAAGAAAATGTGCCATCCTTATCGCTGAGTCACATGACTCAAAAACCACATATGAAGGACCCTAACTGTGAAATGGCCTAGCAAGCTTCTCAATTATCCTGAGCTGCTACAGAAAAGTCAAAAAACAAAATCAGACAAACAATCTGGCATTAATGACTGGCATACTCTCAATCATGTGTTACACAAAGTCCCATATACCACCAATACTTTAAATAGGTAGAGGCACTGTAGTACTGATTAGAAGGAAGCTCACTTAAGAGTTCTCAAAGTGAACTCCAGATCCCATGACAACATATCAAACATGCATGGAATCTATTGATTACCATGCAATATCCTCCAGCCGAACAATCAGGACCCTTCTGTATGAAAACAGCTTGGAACTAGTGTAAACAAAATGCACCGCAACTCACCAATGCGGTGAGGTCACGGGATGTGGGTGTCGCTGGAGAGGCTGAACTGAGTGGTTTGCTGGGCTATTTAAGTGGACAGTTAAGAGTCAAAAACATTGTTGAGTCTAGAATCACATGCTGGCCAGAAAAGGCAAGGGCATCAGATTTTCTAAAGGTCTTTAGTGAACCAGATGGTTAATAATGACAATCTACAATAGTTACATGGTCACCATTAAGGAGCTTTTCTTCTTAATGCCAGATTTTTGATTTCAAATTTCACCATCTGCCATAGAGGGATTTGAACCCATGTCCCAAGAATATTAATCTAGAATTCTGAATAATAATTGTGTGGCACGGTGCTTCAGTAGTTAGCACTGCTGCCTCACAGCACCTGGGTCCCAGGTTTGATTCCAGCCTTAGGCAACTATCTGTGTGGAGTTTGCACATTCTCCTCGTGTCTGTGTGGGTTTCCTCCAGGTGTTCTGGTTTCCTCCCACAGTCCAAAGATGTGCAGGTCAGGTGAACTGGCCATGCTAAATTGCCCATAGTGTTACTTACATTAGTGAAGAGAGAAATGGGTCTGGGTGGGTTACTCTTCGAAGGGTCGATGTGGACTGGTTGGGCTGAAGAGCCTGTTTCCACACTGTAGGGAATCTAATCTAATCTAATCAAACCAATCCAGTGACATGAACAGTACACCATCACATCCTCATAACAATTCAAGGTGTCTCACCACCACCTTTTTCAAAAGCAATTCGGCAGAACATTACTCTTGTAAGGAACATTTCAAAGTAAGAATTTTTAAAAACTACCAATGCCTAATTTATTCAATTTCTATTATTCACTTATAAAATCTAAGTATTCACCCTTCTGCTTGCTTTCTGTGTGTTTTGGACTTCATACCAATACATACTTTCAAAATCTATCCTTGGAAGTTTTGCCTTTCGTGTACTCCTGTAACTCAGTTAGAATGAATTTGAATTACACTTAAATATCCTTCATTACTAAATAAAAACAAGAACTGCAGATGGTGGAAATCAGAAACAAAAATGGAAATTGTGGAAAATTTAAGCAGACTTGGCAGCATCGGTGAAGAGAAATAACAGTTAACATTTTGGATCCAGTGACCCTTCTTCAGAACTGATGGTAGTCGGGAAAAAATTTCTTATGCAGAAGATATGATGGTGGGAGGGGTAAGAAGTAAACAATAGGTGGAGATAGAGCCCAAAGAGAGAACACAGTTGAACAGACAAAGGAGTGGATAGCAGTCAGCCGAGAAGAATTAATAGCTACTAATGAGGACTAAGAGTGGCCAACAATGGGTAATGTTGCAATAGCAGACCATGTGATGATAAACCCTGGTGCGTGGGGGTAGGGTAAGGGCATTGGAGAAGATGCCTCAAGCCATTAGATTGTTAAAGTATTAGACAGTCCAGGAGGCTGGAGAGTTCCAAAGTAGAAAATGAGGTGCAGGTCTTCCAGCCCGTGCTGAGCTGCACTGGAGTACTGCAGTAAGCCTGAGACAGATGTTAGCCAGAGAACACGGTGGCATTTTGAAGTGGTAGGCAACAGAATATAGGTATTCTGCAAAGCGGTCACCCAGTCTTGTAGATATTCTGCAACGTTATCACACAGACTGCGCTTTGTTTCCCCAGTGTAGCGGAGACCGTATTGTGAGCAGTGAGTGCAACAGATTAGATGGAGTGAAGTGTAGGTAAAGCACTACTTCACCTTGAAGGTGTGTTTGGGCCCTTGGATACTGAGGAGGAAGTAAATGGGCAGGTGTTACACCTTCTACTGTTGCAAGGGAAGATGTCGCAGGTGGAGTGGAGGAGTGGAACAGGGTCCGTGTGGAATGCTGACAAGGGAGGGAATGTGCGTCTGATGATGGCATCCCACTGAAGGTGGCAGAAATGGCAGCCAATGATCTAATGGCGGGATGATAGTAGGTAAGGATAAGGGGGACCATATCACTGTTGTGGGAGGGAAGACAACGGGTGAGCGCTGAACTGCAAGAGATGAGTTGGACCTGCTTGAGGGCCCTGTCAACCATGGTGCTGTGGAATAGTCATTTGAGGAACATTTTGGAGGTACCCTTGTCAAAATCAGAACAGATGCGATGGAGACGGAGGAAGTGGGAAAATGGAAATGCGTCTTTACAGGAAATAGGGTGTGAGCATGTATAGACCGCGGGTATTGGTTGGTTTGTAGTGGATATTGGTGGCCAGCCTGTCCTCAGAAATGTTGAGGAAGGAATGGACGAGTCAGAGATAGATCAGGTGAAGGTGAGAACGAGGTGGAAATTAGAAATAAAATTGATAAACTTTTCCAATTCCGGACGAGAGAGAGAAGCAGCGCTGATGGTATCAGCATATCATAGAAAGAGTTGTGGGTGGGGGCCGGAATAAGACTGGAACAAGGAATGTTCCACCTACCTCATAAAAAGACAGACATAACTGGGGCCCATCCATGACCATTCCTTTGCTCTGAAGAAAGTGATAGGAGTTAAAAGAGAAGTTGTTCAGATAAAGGCGCGCTCAGCCTAGCAGTGAAGGGCGGTGGTCAATGGGATTGGTTCAGGCCTTGTTTCCAGAAAGTGGAGAATCCTGAGACCATCCTGATGGGAATGGAGCCGTAAGGGAATTTCATGTCCATGGTAAAGAGAAGGCAAACTTCTGTAGCCTGCGAACTTGAAATTCTGAAATCCTTCATTACTTGCTCAGTTAGTTCAGTGTGTTTGTGTGTATGTGCACAATGGATAGCACTCACAAAAAAAAATGCGTCATGCATGGAAAATAAACGTGAGAAAGACAAAGAGAGAAATTGTGTGTATGCAAGTATAATGCAATAAATTAGAGTCGGAGGCAAGCAACATCAACTTTTTCTTATCTTCTTTGTTCCTTTGCAGATGAATGCTGCAGTGATTGGAAATAAAATTAAGATTGTTTAAACTGTGATGAAGTGCACTACATTGGGAAGTTTCTTTTAAAAAAGACAAATGTTAAACATTAGCAATGAAAATAGACAACACCCTTTCATTTGCCTCATGTGTGGCAATAAAACCAAGTCTCCTATGGGACATAATTTCTGGTTAGTACAGCAAGAACTGGCTCCATGTTAAATTCTTGCCTGTTGACACAATTTTTAACCAATATTTCAGCCTGGTGAGTACTGCCAGATGAGTGTTCTGCTAAAAAGATCAAGTGTCACTTTGAAATACACTTTTGTTTTTAAAGACTGGAAACAAATTAATTACCTAGAGGATACAAGAGATAATTTTACATTTATACTAAAAAAAAATTACTTTTCTTGATAAGTTGTCAAAATGAAGAAAATTGCTAAAATTTGAGACAATTTTTTCAGTTGTTCTCCTTTGTAAAAACTGATTTTCACTGTGCACAGATGACTGGAAGAAAGGAGAGTAAGGAGACAAGGAATGAGCTGGGCACCATGCTACCTGAATTGCGGTGCTTTTCCAGCACCACTCTAATCTAGAATCTGGCTTCTAGCATCTGCAGCCCTTGTTTTTACTGTGCTACAATGGTGGGAGCGGAATAAACAAAACAAAACAAGCTATAAAGTAGTTGTGCCATTGTAGGACACAGGGAATTTTCATTTGATACAGAGAGGTTGTAAAATACAAAATCAGAAATTAATGGTATTGCTATTCCCCTAGTTAGCAGACCACGAGTTGGCTTGAGGTGGATACACACAGTCTCCTCATGCAACATGTTTCAATTTATGCCCTGTGAAAAATTCAACAGTAAAAACAAAACAACATTTGCTTAGATTTTCTAATGGGTAGATGATAGTTTTTCCAGTTAGACAGGAAATACATCTGGGGACCTGAAGAATCCCTATTGTACCAGATTCCAAAACTGCCCAGGAAATTGAAGATTCCACTAGGCAATTTCTTTGCTCCTGGAATCCTCCAAGTGTCTCCATTTAAATCAGAGAATTTGGCGGGTTCCAATGAAATAAATGCTTACTTAGACAAAGTGATACTATTAAGTACATAGTCTAAATCCTGAGTAACAATTCAACAAACCCCATATACCTCGCTCATCCCAACTACATCTCTCCCAGAACCCTTCTATCCCCCAGACCCTGACCTGGCAGCCTGACATCCCCACAGCTGATACAAACCCCTTCGCACACCCAAACCAACCTACCCTAAACACTGCATCATTTATCTGGCATCCTACTCAGCCAGCACTAACTTCACGCTCACTGAACTAGGGGTCACATTCTAAGGATACAGGATAAGTTATTTAGGACAAGATGAAGAAGAATTTATTCATGCAGAGAGTGGTGAGCTTATGGAGTTCTCTGCTGCAGAATGTCGTTGATGGAAATTAAGTGTTTTTAAGGAGGAGTACTTTTTTTAGGGCTAAAGGGATCAAAGGGTATAGGGAGAAAGTGGGAAGAGGGTACAGAGTCAATTGATCAGCCATGACCATACTGAATGGCAGAGCAGGCTCAAGGGGCTGAATGGCCTATGCCTGTCCCTATTTTCTATCTTTCGCTGTTTCCCATATGTACTTATCCTCGGACAGCAGCTATCAAAATGGCTCTGAGATTTTAGACCTTTAAAGTTCAGAGTACTGCAGCTAACTGCTGTTAAAAAGGGGAATGGTTGGCTTCCCCTGACAGTATGCACTGGAAGTATGACTCCACTAATCTGAAGGAGTCCTGATCGGAATCTCCTTCCAAACGTGGAGCACTCTTGTTTTGTGAAGAAGAATGGGCAGAGTGGAAATCCGCAGGAGAATGCTGCTCCTTCAAAAACCCAGCCCATGGAATTGAGCATGGGACAACAGTGGATGCTACCTGGAGAAGATACCGAGGTACTAATCATTTTAATGAAATTATGGGGGAAGTCCAGAACTAGAGGGCACAGGGTGAGGGGGAAAAATTTAAAAAGGGCAACATTTTCATGCAGAGGGCGATGCCAGGGGAAATGAAGGAGGCTGGTAAAATTACAACATTTAAAAGACATCTGGATGAGTATTTGAACAGGAAGGGTTTAGAGAGATATGGTGCAAGTGCTGGCAAATGGGACTAGATTAGCTTAGGATATCAGGTTGGCATGGATGTGTTGGACTGAAGGATCCATTTCCATCTTGTACACCTCTATGTCTGTATCATAGAGCCATAGCAATCTACAGCACAATAAAAGGCTTTTCAGCCCATTTTGTATGTGCTGGTCAGAAACAACCTAACTATTCTAATGCTATGTTCCAACACTTGGCCAATAGCCTTTTATGTCTTTGGGTTTCTGTTTCTACCACTCTTACAGGTGGTGAGTTCCAAATTCTTACCACCATCTGGTGAAAATGTTTTTCCTCACATCTCCTGCTGTCCCTTACCTGAAATCTGTGCCCTGGGTCAATGATCTCTCCATCATGGGAAGGAGTGTCTTCCTGTCGATCTTACCAATGCTCCTCAATTTTATTCCCTCTCAAACTCCCGCAGCTTTTTGGAAAATAACCCCAGTCTATCCAATCTCTCTTCAAAACTGAAATTCTCCAGCCATTGTAATATGTAAAAGTCAAACTGCCCTCACAACTAGTTAGGGTCATTAGAGCTAAATTACTGCTTCACAACTCACCAAATGGCTTTGGTATGGCAATAAATGCTTATCCAAACTGTTTACATACAACAGAGGCTATTACTTTGGGCGCCAATGGTTTATGCTGACGATGTGCAAGATTAGATTAGATTACATTCCCGACAGTGTGGAAACAGGCCCTTCGGCCCAAGTCCACACCGACCCTCCGAAAAATAACCTACCCAGACCCATTTCCCTCTGACTAATGCACCTAACACTATGTGCAATTTAGCATGGCAATTCACCTGCCATGCACACCTTTGGACTTTGCAACTTTAACAATAAACATTGATAAGTTTACAATGCCATATGCAGGTTTAATAGATGTTGCATTGAATTCAGTGATCTACAACTGTTTCATGCCATCCCAATACACCACTTAAAAATAAAGAGACTACCACTGTTTAATTACTGTTTTAAAATACTATCATATTGATATAATGGTCTACTTTATTAAAATCTTTAAATTTTGATATCTCAATTATATCTCCTTTCCAACTTTATTCTAATAAAATGTAGCCCAATTTCTTCAAAGTTTCCTCATTATTAAATCTACTCAACGTTTTTCATTCCTGCTCTTTACTGCGTCCTCTCGAGGACTATGATATCCTTCCTAATATGAAGCACCTAATACTCAACAAGCACAATGAACAATCTGAATAGGCTTCTTGTAACCTCTGCTTTTGTACTACATGTTTCTCTTTTTGAAACCTAGGATACAGATTTGAGACAGCATAAGCACTACAAAACAAAAACTTTAATACAATTTAACAGTTTTCATGTAATAAGCACTAACAGATTCAATCTTCTCCATCCCCCAAAGAAACAATAAAAAGAAAATCTCTTCCAACACTAAACAGATCAAAATAGTCACCTCAGAGAATTAGAACAATCAAAGGGAAAATTGAGAAGATTTACATACAGAAGTCTGCATATTTCAACTCCGATCACTTACTCTATTGTCTTGCAGAAAATGATCAATGCATGATCTCTACAGAATATCTCCATATAATATGTTATTTACTTAATGGGACTCCAACAACTGTTTCAATTGCAATATGCCCTGCAATTTTCATTCAGTGAGATGCAAAGATTAGACCCCTTGCAAACCACAGAGATCATGGTGAAAACAAAGTATAAAGAACAGGTTGCTTGAAGACAGTGAAAAGATAATTCTGGATCAGTGGTGCTGGAAGAGCACAGCAATTCAGGCAGCATCCAAAGATAAGTCTACCAGAAGATACCATACTATAGAGGTCAAACGATTGAAGTCACTTCAACAGTCTTGAAAGCTTTGACGCAAGACATAAAGGGAGTGGTGTATTATATATAGTTTCTGTCTAGCTTTAATTTCCATTATAACACGAAGGTCAGAATTTTTTTTTATAATGCCTTATGCACATCAGGCTCAAAGTGCTAAATAGACTTTTTCCACTGCCATGCTACAATCACCCTTCAACACAAGAACATATCATTCACCACAGATTATCGTTCCAAATTTGAAGTCAGGAGACAACCTATGGCTGCACTAGTAACTAAAAGTACTGAAATTAGATGCATGTTGCTGCATCACTCCTGCGAGATGCATTGTTTCAACTGGGACATACCAGATTTTTAATTTTCTTGGATACCTGAAATGGATTGTTATGTTAATTAAGGGTGGAAACAAAAACTCAAGAGCAAGGCTAAACCTGAACCAAACAGACGCTTTGCATATTATTTGCAGATATCTGCCCCAGAATTCACTTTTAAAATGAAATACAACTAAAATACTCCTTTGTTTCATGCACCAAATTTCATCTACGTGTTAGCATTATAAAACAAATTTATCGCATTCCTCCCAACAACTTTCTTTAAACATACATGCATTGTTGTTCCACAGATTAATACAATAATTAAATGCTCATAAGAAAATCTGACAAATAAAAAAAAATTGATGGCTGTGAAAAGAATATTAGCCAGCTGATTGGGAGGTGAATGCTCCTCAAAAAGCCAAGGATTGTTAAAATAAGTAAGAGGAAAAGAGGGGCCTTGGGTTAATGTTCTATGTGAATGATAAAATTTTCCATAGTACAACTGTTTCAGCTATGATCAAGTGCTCTGGTTTTGGAGTGGGCTAAAGCTAGCACATCCTCCATGATGTTGCACAAAGTCAAAAGTTCTGATAAAAGATCAAAGACTTGATACTCCACAGAACCGGAGAGATCTGTTGATTATTTCCAGTCTTTTCTGTATTCCTTCAAGTCAAAAGAGTACATTGTTGTAGTGGATGTACACATAATATCAATTGATAGCAGTCTCATAAGAACTGAAGGCTGTAACCAAAAACAAAAATCAGGATGAGACATCTGTAAGTAATGGCCATGTATTCTCAATATGAGAAACAGAAAAGTACACAGAAGTTCATGATAATTTGAGAGTCAAACTTCCAACTGTAATACTACAGACCCAAGAACTTGATGAGAATGTTCAAATATTGAAAAGATACAAAATATAATTATGTGAAGGCAAAAAATGTGTAAAAGTTTGTACTTGAAAGTTATTTGGAACCATATATTTTTCAGTGGTGACATTAATAACATTAAAAGGATTCGGAAGAAAGTAGTAAGTGGTTTGATTGGTTAACCATGGTTTAAAATTTTAAAAAAGTACTTTCCTACATTCAACTCTAGCTTTGTGCTGTTCAATTTAAAAAACGTTTGTTGTAACTTAATTGCTTGTAATGTGTTGCAACAATTGAGAGAGTGGAAGTCGAGATGGCACAGTCAAATCTCGGAAGCTATCACATGGAAGAGTAATCTAGTCAAGTGCAATAATATTGCATTATTTACAGATATGAGGATTGAATTTCAAAAGCCAAAACATGGCACTAAAAAGGAATTTATATCAGACTGGCTATGCTTGTGGTAGAAATATTTGTCTGCAGATATCATAAAAACAGAAACTTGTATTAGATCATCACTAGTAGGATAAGCTCAGATACAAAAGCACTAAACCACACCATAAAAGCAGCTGGTTGTATTCCCTCAAAAGCAAATAGTTAAGCTCATACAATAATGATTTTGATAAGTCACAAGTTAAATGCACTGGCACTGATGCTTTAAGTTCACGTTATGTTGTTTGTTATGGAATCAAACAACAGAAAGCCCCCCACTCCACCAAATTAGCAGCTAGTAAGTTAGAAGTCATACTCATCAACAACCATCTTGGGCCTTTGATAAATAACTTCATATTTAAAGAATAATTAAATCACAAAGGATATACTGTTTGCTCAGTTCTAAAGTTGAGCTCAGTCTACAGGATTATGTTTGGCATCTGAAATAACAGGAACCTAAACTCAGACATAAATCATAGAGATGTATAGCACGGAAACAGACCCTTCAGTTCAACCCATCCTTGCCGACCACATACCCAAACCCAATTTAGTCCCACCTGCCAGCACTTGGCTCATATGCCTTCAAACCCTTCCTAGTCATATACCAACCCAAATGCCTTTTAAATGTTGCAATTGTACCAGCCTCCACCACTTCCTTTGGCAGCTCATTCCATACCCATACCACCCCCCGTGTGGAAAAAGTTGCCCCTTAGGTCTCTTTTATATCTTTCCCCTCTCACCCTAAACCTATGCCCTCTAGGCTCCCCACTCCAGGGAAAAGACTTTGTCTATTTATCCTATCCATGCCCCTCATAATTTTGTAACCTCTATAAGGTCAGCCCTCAGCCTCCGACACTCCAGGGAAAACAGCCCCAGCCTGTTCAGCCTCTCCCTATAGCTCAAATCCTCCAACCCTGGAAACATCCTTGTAAACCTTTTCTGAACCCTTTCAAGTTTCACAACGTCTTTCCGATAGGAAGGAGACCAGAACTGCATGCAATATTCTAACAGTGGCCTAACCAAGGCCCTTACAGCCGCAACATGACCTCCCAACTCCTGTACTCAATACTCTGACCAATAAAGGAAAGCATACCCAATGCCTTCTTCACTATCCTATCGACCTGCAACTCCACTTTCAATGAGCTATGAACCTGCACTCCAAGGTCTGTTTGTTCAGCAACACTCCCTAGGACCTTATCATTAAGTGCATAAGTCCAGTTAAGATTTGCTTTCCCAAAATGCAGCACCTCGCATTTATCTGAATTAAACTCCACCTGCCACTTCGCAGCCCATTGGCCCATCTGGTCAAGATCCTGTTGTAATCGGAGGTAACCTCCTTTGCTGTCCACTACACCTCCAATTTTGGTGTCATTTCCAAACTTATTAACTGTACTTCTTATGCTCACATCCAAATCATTGGTCACAGGTCTCCTGTCTGAAAAGCAACCCTCCACCACCATTCCTGTATCTTCTACCTTTGAGCCAGTTTTGTATCCAAATGCCTAGTTCTCCCTGTATTCCATGAGATCTAACCTTGCTAACCAGTCTCCCATAGGGAACCTTGTCATGCCTTACTTAAGTCCATACAGATCACATCTACCACTCTGCCCTCATCAATCTTCTTTGTTACTTGTTCAAAGAAAACTCAATCAAGTTTGAGAGACATGATTTCCCATGCACAAAGCCATGTTGAGTATCCCTAATCAGTTCTTGTCTTTCCAAATACATGCACATCCTGTCCCTCAGGATTCCCTCCAAAAACTTGCCCACTACCGATGTCAGGCTCACTGGTCTGTAGTTCCTGACTTGTCCTTACCACCTTTCTTAAAACAGCGGCACCACGTTTGCCAACCTCCAGTCTTCCGGCACCTCACCTGTGACTATCAATGATACACATATCTCAGTAAGAGGCCCAGCAATCACTTACCTAGCTTCCACAGAGTTCTGGAACACACCTGATCAGGTCCTGGGGATTAATTCACTATGTGTTTCAAGACATCTAGTACTTCCTCCTCTATAATATGGACATTTTTCAAGATGTCACATCTATTTCCCTACATTCTATACATATGAAAGTAGGGAGCAGCCAATATTCCCATTAAATGATCTTTTTTCAGTATTGTCCTCCAAGTCCATGTGTGCACTAGTGTTATAGGAAGGATATTATTCAGCTCGAGAGAGAGTTCAGAAGAGATTTACCAGGTATGGAAGGTTTGAGTTATAAAGAAAGGCTGGATAGGATGGGACTTTTACACTGGAACATAGAAGGTTGACCTCAGAGGTTTATAAAATCATAAGGGGTATAGATAGGGTTAATGCTGGTGTCTTTTTGCTAGAATGGGGGATTTCCAAGAGTAAGGGGCACATTTTTAAGGTGAGAGAAGTGAGATTTTTAAAAAAGACATGAGGGGCAAAATTTTCTGCAGAGGGTGGTCCTTGTGTGGAATGAACTTCCTGAGGAATTACTTTTTGGGGGCACAGTTACAATGTTTAAAAGACACCTTAATAAGTAAATGAATAGAAAAGGTTTGGTAGGATATGGGCCAGGTGCAGGCAAATGGGACTAGTCTAGTTTGGGATTATTTTCAGCATGGAATGGTTGGATTGAACGGTCTGTTTCCATGCTGTATGACTCTGACTCCCAAAACAAGAAGTCAATGCACTGGCATGTTGTTGGATAGCACGGAATATCGGATGAACCTCTGAGCAGCTGTGCCACTGAATGGCTTAGAGGGAACACTGGCAGCAGCCCACTGACTCTGCTCTACCATTCAATAAGATCATAGCTTATCCGGCAATCCTCAACTCCACTTTCCTTCCATTCACCCATAATACATTTTTAATTATTAAAGGAATCATGGTATCTATCTGGCCTTGAGTGCACTGGACAATCCAGTCAAGTCCACTGCAGCAAAGAATTCTATATCCTCAGTGAATAAATTCCTCTTAATCTGCTCTTATTGGGCAACACTTTACTAAAAGATCATGTTCTGTGATCCGAGACTCTCCTACAAAAAAAAACAATCTTTCATATCTACCCTGTCAAGTCCCTCAGGAATCTTCTATCTTCTATTCTTCAATAAAATTGCCTAACATTCTTCTAAACTCTAATGAGTACAGGTCAAATGTACTCAATTTTTCCTCAAAACCAAACATATCAATCTAGTGCTTCTTCTCTGGATTGCCTTCAATGCCAGTATATATCTTTCCTCAGGTAAGGGATTAAAACTCTTCACAGTATTTGAGCTGGAATTGATCAATGTCTTATACAGTTTTCACAAGGTTTCCCTATTTTTTATACCCTATTCCTTTTGCAATGAAGGGCCACATTCCATTTGCCTTTCCTATTGCCTGAAGAACATAGATGCTGGTTTTTTGTGATTTACGCAGGACTCTCCCACCTACCACCAAAGGTTCTTGTATGTAGCTTTCCGTAATCTTTGATTCAAATAATATTCAGCCTCCTCTATTCTTTCTGCATAACCTCATTTTCTCACATTATATTCCATCTGCCAAGTTTCTGCCCACATCTTCAACCTGTCCAAACCCTCTGCAAGCCCTTTTTTTTGTCTCAGCACTTGCCTTCCCATTTATTTTTGCATCATCTGAAAATTTGGCGACAGTACATTCAGTTGCCTCATTCAAGTCATTCATATATTGGAAATAATTTTGGCTCCAGGGCTGATTTCTGTGGAACTCCACTAGTTACAATTTGCCATCCTATACCTCCCTTGTCTCAAATCTGTCTATTAGTTAGTAAATTCTCCATCCACGCTAACGTACTACCTCTAACACCACTTGGCTTTTGTCTCATTTCTCACAGCTGTCTGCAAATTCAGCAGTTAGTAAAAACAGGTTGTTTGAATGTTGAAGCCTGAACCAGCTTTAGAGCAGAAGAAAAATGCTTTCTATTCTTTCTCTTTTGCTCCTCATCAAGGTCCAAGGCTGTCGAGAAGGCAAACAGATGGAACGTCCTAGTCAAAAGCAACAAATTTAAAGGTATTTCCAAGGCAGTAAAATAAATGGAGACAGCAAAAGGCTTTGACACTTGGATGAAACATCAACTGTCATATCACAGTATTTATAGGCTTTCCAACCGATCAATTACACCATTGAGCTCCTCTGTACTTTTTGCCTTGTTCAGCCAGGCAAGTTCCAAAAAGCTTGCCAAATATATACACTGACCGTCAAAGAATCAAATGTTCGTACTCCAGGGCTAAATATACACTTATCACCTTTCAGTTCATGTTAATAGCTAACCTGCAGGTTTGTTGGGCATTTCCTATACCATCAAAGGCACTCAAATTAAACTCTTAAGTCAATGGGTTTCAGCCGGCTTCTGACTATCAAGTTTTTTTGTTCTTTTAATCTGTCACAAGCACCAATCACCTACCTGGTTAAGTTAAACTTATTACTTAAATGTGGGGGCAGGAAATTATCGAGTTTGCTTTAAATTTTTACAAATCTACTCAAACTTGAAACAATTCTAGTGCTTTGTGTTCTTTATTCTTCTCCTGTTTAACTGAAATTTGGGAAGTACACTGCTGTCAATATTGTGAGATCAATTAAGTGTAATGTTTTTCTACACTTGCACAGTGTATCTCCCATGTTGAGATCTACAAGGTGCTAAGGCAAGTACAAATTTGTTTCACTACTGTTGTGGCACAATTATAAAGTCCTTACCAATTTAAATTTAAACTTACTCTATATCCACACAAATTCATTAGCTCACTGGAATCATTACAAAATTACAATTATCTTACCTTCCAGATTGTATTTTTTGGCAATTGGTAGACAAAAAAGACGGATATGACTAATTATTGGACTCCTCCAGCTCTGGTCTTCTGTGACTGCACTCTGGCAATGAGATCTGCCATAGGGGATGATGAAGGAATAGACTGCTGTTATAAGGAGCCCCAGGGCCACCACAACCTATTGGAGAAATAAACAAGGCAGATAACTTAACTCCACAAGATCTAAATGATGGAAAATTTGTTAACTTGCACAGATTAACAACTTGTTCGCAAGCAAATCATCTTATGAATATGAAACCTTTCGATATGATTAGTCACAGTATTTTAATCAATGTCTATCAACTGCATTTTGAATATTCATAAACACAGGCAGTCTTAAAATTGCTAAGTTATTAGGACCACAAATATTGAATGTTGAGAGAAGCAATACAACATGCTTAACAATATTATGATATCAGATGATGTTATCCTTGGAGAAGTCAGATCCCAGACCAAAATAGGTCTTGATAAAACAAAAACAAAAGATTCTAACAAGGTTATTTCTCACTGAAATACAAACATGCAATGCTGCAGTTTTGAGTTCAACAATAAAACAACTTTACTACAACTTCACAAAAAAAAACTATTCACAGGTAACACATTTAATGATTTGAAACATGATATAAAATACAAACACATAAATCTAAAAAAAAACACTCCTGTATAGTTCCAGAGATAATTCCGTTTTCTTTCTCATAGTCAAAGAGATGTACAGCATGTTAACAGACCCTTCGGTCCAACCCGTCCATGCCGACCAGATATCCCAACTCAATCTAGTCCCAATCTCGTCCCACATGCCAGCATCCAGCCCATGTCCCTCCAAACCCTTCCTATTCATATACCCATCCAAATGCCTCTTAAATGTTGCAATTATACCAGCCTCCACCACATCTTCTGGCAGCTCATTCCATACATGTACCACCCTCTGCGTGAAAAAGTTGCCCCTTAGGTCTCTTTCATATCTTTCCCCTCTCACCCTAAACCAGTGCCCTCTAGTTCTGGACTCCTCGACCCTAGGGAAAGGACTTTGTCTATTTATCCTATTCATGCCGCTCATAATTTTGTTAACGGCGGCACGGTGGCACAGTGGTTAGCACTGCTGCCTCACAGCGCCTGAGAACTGGGTTTAATTCCTACCTCAGGCGACTGACTGTGTGGAGTTTGCACATTCTCCCCGTGTCTGCGTGGGTTTCCTCCGGGTGCTCCGGTTTCCTCCCAC
>NC_057735.1:27838955-27861924 GCF_004010195.1 Chiloscyllium plagiosum
TTTTTTGAGGTATTTTAGGTGCTGGAGGTGATTTCCTTGAATTCCAGTAGCAGCAATTACTGTTTTATATGCTGTTGCATTGTTTTGGAACTTTGAAAACAAAAAGTCAAAACAACAGCAGTTTTAAAAGGGAGAAGAACAGACAAAGGAAGCACATGGTGAGGACAGTGCAAGAGATAGAGAGAGAGAGAGACAGAGAGAGAGAGAAATAGAGAGGGGGGGTGTGGGGAGGGGAGTACCTGCACGGTTACTGCCTTTGCTGGTTTTGAATTAATGTGTCGCTGGACATCGGAGTGCATCTGGGAAAATTAACAAACAGTGAATTTCACAACTAATCTTGGAGGAACCAGTTTGGGCGAAGTTCACAACACCGAATCAGATAAGTTAATTGTTGTTTTAAGTCAGTCCAAGAGAAAGGCTGTATTAATGAGTACGTGGGTTCTTTCTTGATTATATGTTTTTGGAGATAAGTCTCTTGATTACTTAAAATATAAGCAATAGCTACTAATTTAACCTGGTGCAGTGTTTTGTAGGGGAATAAGATGGTGTTATTTATTTTCTGGGTCATCTATAGGGTATATTTTAATTGTGGCCTCAACTCCCCGTCTTGAGACTGTGATAATCTTTCCCTGAAGCCTTTATACAAATGAATTTAGACTCTCAGCTTCAAATAACTTCTTCAGGATTGTAACCAAACACTTCTGACTTCAACATTCTTAAACTACCTTCTTTGCTTAGGAGCAACTATTTTACACATTCAGCTTCAGCCAACTCTTCAGTGGACAAAAACTAAAGAGTTTCTTTTACCTCCAAGATATGAATGTTTCTTCAAAAAAAATCAATCACTAAGCTTGTAACACACATTGTTACTGTGTGCACTTGTAAAATCTCCCAATGTAAAAAAAATTCCTGATAGCCTCCTACAATTATCTCTCAAAAAGACTATTTAAAAATAAAACTCCATGCCAACAGAAATAAACACCTTCAGACAGACTGAAAGCCCATACATCACTAAATCAACAGAAATAATGTACACATGAATCTCACACTTTGCATTACAATTGCAATATATAATGTATGTTACCAGATTGATTGCACTAAATTATGCCAATGTTTTCTCTATACCCTTACCCTCCCAGTCCACCAAACCCTCCAAATGCACCCTGGCTATAATGCAACTGCTACCCAAAACCATCACTTCAGAGGGTGTTATCATTCCCAAGGCATGTCCAAACATAACAGAGCAGCCCCTATAAGCCAGCAAGGGAAAGGATAATTCTGAGAAAGAAAGCACCCTCTAACCGAGCCCAGGGGACACTGGCAACTTTGGAGTTCAGCAGCTAATCCCCTCTCTCAGGCACCAATGATTTTTTTTCATTGTTAAGCGAGCCCTTAGTTAATCCAATCCCACTTAACACTTCACCTCAGTATTTTCACTTAAATTCATAACTTTCAGGAACAAATGGTATTTTTAGAGAGGACAATCCATATTGTAAATCATACTGCAATATAACATGGAATTGCAGCTTTTCTAAAGGTATTCGATTTACCATTTATTATTTACTCGATGGGAAAAGATTAGTTTAAAATATTGAAATAAAGCAATATGCCAGAGGTAGGAGAAAGTGAGGACTGTAAATGCTGGAGATCAGAGTACAGAGTGTGGTGCTGGAAAAGCACAGCAGGTCAGGCAACATCACAGTAGTAGGAGAATCGACATTTCGGGCATAAGCCCTTCATCAGGAATAGGATTCCTGATGCAGTGCTAATGCCTATTCTCCTGCTCCTCGGATGCTGCCTGACCTGTTGTGCTTTTCCTATGCTGGAGGTATAAAATATATACAGAAATGAGAAAAAACTCAGCAGGTCTGGCTGCAATTATGCTAATTAAATTTACCTTATCATTCTGCAAATTAGGACATTTGTCACATAGGCTGTTCAGGAATCAGATGCGCATCCCAAAAACTGACAGGACACTGTTCTGACCACTGTAACAATTATTGACCCGCCCTCTCCCTCTTCAGCTTTGTTTACATATCATCCCAAATTAACATACAAATGGACATCAAGATTCTCCTCAATGATGTGTTGAGTGTGGCAGTTCGGGATTTTCCTCTGCTCAAAGAATATCCTGCTGTCTGCACACGTTATATGTGATCAATAAAATTGGCATATCTTTGACAGGATTCTCATACATCTAGAAACCTGCTTGAGGAATAATGCACAATCTTTGTTGCAGAATATATAGCCAGTTCTCTGTAAAGCACAAGGCTTCAGGAGTGCAATGATGGAGAAAGAAAAAAATGATGTTTTGAGTCTTCCTTGGACTTTCAATAAGCATTAGATTTCTTAAATAAATGGGTTACTATTGATTACTGTAAAGAATACTGTACTGAGTTAATGCACTGCAATGTTGATAAGACATCAATTTTTAATACTATGCTAAGTTCCTAATTTTCTAAATAGGAGCCAAAGAACTACATTCCAGAAAAATGATTATTCACAAGGAAGTGGAGAAGAAATTAATAATTACAAATAAATTCAATGTCTACTCACTCCTTACTATTATTCATGGGATTAGACACCCAACATTTTTGGTTGCATATGTCAATCATTCACAAATATTAACTTCTGAATCAGTCTGGATTACTTTAGTGTGCAATCTGTTTTGTACAAGTTCGCTGCTTTATATTTGCATCCTCCCTGTCTGTTTAAACAAAATGAATAAAAACCTCAAAAGTTCAAAATAAATTGGATGCAGTGCAAAGTTTGCAACAATACAGGGTGCAGTCATCAAGTCAGGGCTGTGGCCCTGAAAATTGTGTAATGAGTGTCATGGCTCCAAATTAGGGATCTGTTAGTTCTGTAATGTAGTTTCAATAAAAGATTTTCAACTAAAGCAACTTGTTTCCCCCTACTGTCTTTAAATTAGTGCTGACTTGACTCCACATGCATCTCTTTCCAATTATACAAAGGTTCTTTTCTTGCTGCTATTTATGAGTTACATCTCAAAAGATTAATTTTATGACAGATTTTGAAGGGTTAAACCCAGACAGAGCTTGAGATGGCCTGTAGGGCGATGACCCAAATGCAGCTAAAATGTTCTTGAGTTCATACCTACCATCTGCCCTTTTGTATTCAAGTGTGCAATATACTACTTACTACTTTATAAAGAGAAGATACTGCATTAAAATAAAGTTAAAAACATTTGCATTTATTCTGCTAAAAACACAGGTTATTAGCCAATTGACCTTGATTTTGCAATCAGCTTCAGAACAAAAACATTCACTGAACTGGAAAAAAGCTGCCCATCAAGATCAATTTCTGTGACAGACAGTTTAAATCTGATGCCAGGCTAATGGGATTTTTGTTACAGCAGCAATGATGCCAGCAAGCTGACAACACAAAATCACATTGAAATATTCTTACAAACTAATAAGTTAAAACTGTTCTGAACAACAACACCGGACCTGAGACATTAACTCTGCTTTCTCTGCACAATGCTGCCAGACCTAAGCTTTTCCAGTAATTTTTGTTTTTGAAATTAAAAAGTTGAATCTTCTCTTTTACCTCAAATTTTCAAATAAAGAAATAAATTATAATTGGATTTAAAGAGGCTAAACCATACCAACAAATATTCAGAAAAGTAAAATGCAGATTACATAATTGTGCAGAAATCTGATATTCCAGAAATGTAAAATCTGCCCTCAAGGCAAGCAATAGTGTTCAGTAGTAATTATGAAGTTAATATGAAGGTAATTATGAATTTTGGGCGGCACGGTAGCACAGTGGTTAGCACTGCTGCCTCACAGCGCCAGAGACCCGGGTTCAATTCCCGCCTCAGGCGACTGACTGTGTGGAGTTGGGACGTTCTCCCCATGTCTGCGTGGATTTCCTCTGGGTGCTCCGGTTTCCTCCCACAGTTCAATTCAGGTGAATTGGCCATGCTAAATTGCCCGTAGTTTTAGGTAAGGGGTAAATGTAGGGGTATGGGTGGGTTACGCTTCGGCGGGTCGGTGTGGACTTGTTGGGCCGAAGGGCCTGTTTCCACACTGTAAGTAATCTAAAAAGAATCTAAAAAAAAATGCCATTGTAAACCTAGTTATATTGTATTCAACAATACCCAACTTTATTGAGGACTTAGACTTCAAACCTGTTTGTCTCATTGTATAAGTTCTCATCAGTCCACAGATATGCCTTTGACATGTGCTCTGGGGAAGCTTAAAATCATTCAGATGACCTCTAGTCCTGCATTCTTCTGTACGTGAACAGACTCTTGGAACTGCAGTCAGTTTCAGTAATGTCGCAAACACTGACAGCTTTTCAATCATTACAACAAAATCTAGGCTACTGTCTGTATGCTAGTCCAACCTATAAAGCACAACTGCTGGAAGAAAAACTATCAACAGAATAATACCTTTTAATTATAAGCTTCACAGAGCTGTTCAAAGGAGCTGAGATCTCTGTGGCAGGTTGGTAGCAGACCTGTGCAGAATTTTCAGTCCACCAGGATCTGCTGGCCAAACATTCCACTGTCTGTGGACTTCAACATATTCACTTCAAGCATGCTCTAAAGATCATCTGGGATCTCTCCATCAAGAGCAAGTGAGGACTGCAGATGCTGGAGCATCAGAGTCAAAAAGGGGGCACAGGAAAAGCACAGGTGGTCAGACAACATTCTAGGAGCAGGATAGTCTACTTTTCGGGCATAAGCCCTTCATCTTTCCATCAGCAGTACATTACTATCAAGTTAACAGATGCCACATACCAAATGGTAATGTTAAGTCAGTTATCGTACTGACCAGGCCAGCTGGGCCATGATCGGGTTCCCTCAGGTGCAGGAGCAATCAACTACATTCATACAGCCAAGTAAAATCTCCTGTGATCAGGAAAGAGCTTCACTCACTACTAATCATGTAGAATGTGAATACACCAAAGGCACCCTGCAAGTTTCTGCAAAATTTCCAGGAACTGCCATAACTTGTGCCCCACAAATGCCCTGGCCGTCTTTGATCAGGCCACCGAAATGCCAGAATGGATGGACTCTGGGCAACAATGGCATTTTTGCCTACAACTGTATTTTATTGCAACACAGAGCCAGGAAACAACTTAACCTGTTGCCATGTGATTGCAAGGGCAGCAGGGAATAAGCCACTGGCCCTCTGAAAATGAAGTTCAGCTGCATTCTGGGAGTGCATTGCAAAATGCTCCCTTAAAGTTATGTATCAGTGATATGCTGAGCAATGCTTAGCCTGGCACTCCAGAGCAAAGTCAAACTGGATGCAGAATCAAACTGAGTGCCCACTGTCTCTGAGGAATAAGATTGGTTGAAGGTGCTCCAAGACCAGACAGGCAATGGAAATGCACCGTCAGGCCCAATGTCAGCACAACAGGAAGGGACACATGCTAACTTACTAATAACCATACATTCCTCCTTAGATTCCTTTAAATATCAGGGGAAATAATTGTGTTTTCCATGAGGGTGCTTTTCATTAAATGCCCTTACCACAATTACATAATTCCAAGGGATACTTTCATCATGGCTATCATTTACACATGCCTTTCCATACCCTACATCTCAAGGATTCCATATCAGGTAACAGCTCAGAAATGAACACACAAGTTATTAAAGCACGCAATGTAGGAATTTTAATGTTGCACAGAGTTTTAAAAAAAAGAATGGGACTGCTGGTGCAACTGGATGGATTTACTGCCATGCTTACAGGTTTTCTCAAGGTGTATTCTCAGTACCTGCAGCTGACTTAGAGATATACAACATATTGCCTCTCCAACTGCAGTAATCAGTGATGTTCAAGAGTAGACTGATCGGACAGGAATTGACAAAATTAGATTTGTCTTGCATTTTGGACAGGTTTGCACAGAGTGGCCCATCTAGCTTTGTTCTTTTCTGACAATGATACTCATAATAGGATTAATTAAAAAACTAGCAGCAACACACAAACGTCTGCAATCGTGTACTTAACAAATCCCAAAACTGCATCAAATTCTCCAATGCATCCCCACCTATGCTATTCCTTTCTTCTGATGATAGCATTCTGATACTTTTCCCTTTTACCAGGATATCTCTGCCACTCATTAAATAAGTAAGCTTAGAAACTCTGCACCATGTTAACAGAAAACATTCAATAGCCAAGAAAAAAAAGTTCCAAATTTTACTTCCCAATAAGATTAATACATGACAAAGAAAATCTCAAAGTTGCTATACTATTATCTAAATTTATTAACAAGGATCACCACTATTCATGTGTTAAAAAAGTAGGAAGTGCAAAAGTTCCAATGAATTGATGCAGGATGGTACGTAGACTGAAGAATTGATGACCATTACAATGGAAACAGTTGCCACCACATGACCAGGAAACAATTATCAAGTCATCATTTCCTTTCCACCACTCTGGAGGTGAAATAAATTTTATGATTTATGTGACACCTGAAGGATTGGTTCTTCTTTCACAACAATGCAAGCAGCAGCCATGCTTTTGTTGCTCGAATACTTGTTTCCCCAAAAGGGTATGGTAGTCTTACTATGGCCTAATCACTACTATTTTACTTTTTTCCTTGATGCCCCTAACAATACCGAGTATTTTCCACAAATAACTATTGATCTGTGTATGTACTATTAGGAAATTATCCAAAGCATCTCTGTTCACCAATACCCTTTCATATTTTTATATCAATTTCACTGCTTCTAATTATGACTAAGGCTAAATTCTATGCTGTATATCTGTTTCACCTGCCTGTGCATCCTGATGTCTTTTGCAATCATGTCCATGGCCAAACCCCATAAAGTTGCGCACTTGATGGTCAAGTTCAAATCATATATATTATACAGACACTCAAGAGTACAGAAGACAAAGCGCATACAGCAGTGACTTTCTTTAATACACATTCAATCCCTTTTCAATTGAAGACCCATGTAACAGATTGGGTAAACGTAGTCACTAATGGGCTATAGGCTGCTCTCTCATTAGAGACAGAGATGACTGGTGGTGGTTTAACTAGACGGTCAACATGTCTCAGGCGACAGGTGATGTTGAGAAGTTGGGATCTTCATGATAACTTCAGCTGGTGCGGGAATTGAGTTTGTGTTATTAGCATCATGCTGCATTGCAAACCAGCCATCTAGACAACTGGATTAACTGACACACTGTACATAGCATATCTCCTTAACCCTATCAATTCTTCAAAACACTCAACTTCTTTATGCTTGACTTGTCTTTTAAAAGAATTGGTAATGACAACACTGTATTTGATTACCGCAGCCTTTTTAAAACAGTCACCTATAGTTACCCATCTCAACCTACACTCATATCACATTCCAGCACTCTGGCTGAATTTACAACTGTGAAGTTTGAAAGGCTTTGCTATTTTATTGCAAACCCATCTATAACCACCTTAAGACCATATTATGTAAGAGCAGTGGGCCATTTGACTTTTCAAGTCTGCTCCACCATTTAATTAGATCATGGCAGGTCTGATAATTCTTAACTCCACTTTCCTGCCTTTTCCCCATAAGCCTTGATTGTGCGACAAATGGTCTTCCTCAGCCTTGAATATAATGACCAACAATCCCATTAATTTTCTTTCTTGCCTCTAAGGTTGTGAACGGCAGCAATTACTGGAATCATACATCAATTCTGCAATTGGTATGCAGATGCTGATCATTTTGCCCCGAATGTTGGAGACACTGCACATGCAGCTTAGAGGGGAAATTGATACACACCAACCTCCACAACCCTGTGTGGTAAAGAATTCTACAGATTCACCATCCTCATAGGAGAAACTCCTCCTCATATCTGTCTTATCTTGGAGACATCTTACTCCAAGGTTTTGTCCTTTGTTCCTCAACTCTCAAGGAGAAACAACCTCCCTGCACCTTCCAATCAAGCCTTGCAACAATTCTGTATGCTTCAATAAGGTCATCTCTCATTCTTCTAAACTCCAAGGCCCAATCTATTAAATCTCTCCTTATAGGAAATCCCTTCATACCAGGGGTCAACAGAGTGAAGTTTTCTCTGGACTACCTTCTGAAGGTATATTTCCTTAGATAAAAGGGCCAAAACTCCCAGTATTCTAACTGTAGTCTAACTACTGCTTTATGTAGTTTTACTAAGACTTATAATCCATTGCCAACATTAAAAACATTCTATTTGGATTATACTAACTTCCAAACTCAGAAGCTAGCTTTGCAATTTAGGCTCAAGGACTCCCAAAACCTTCTATACTACAGCTTTCTATAATTTTTGTGTTTAAATAATAGTTAACTCCACTATTCTTCATAACCTCACATTTTCCCACATTATATTGCATCTGCCAACTCACATCCTCTTTTCCAGAATCTAAGAATTCCTGAACGATTACGACCAGTCCACTATTGCCATAGCTGCTTATTTTAATGTTCTTGGAAGCATCCCATCAGGTCTAGGGGACTTAGTGACTTTTAGCCCCAGTACTTTTAGCCCCAGCATTTCTCTCCAGTAACAGCATTGAATTTATTTCCTCTCCTGTTGCCCTTGATTATTTAATATTGTTAGAATGTTTAGTGTTTTCTACCAGACAGACCAATGCAAAGTATTTAGATTAGATTAGATTATTTACAGTGTGGAAACAGGTCCTTCGGCCCAACAAGTCCACACCGACCCACCGAAGCGCAACCAACCCCAACCCATTCCCTTACATTTCACCCCTTTACCTAACCCTACGGGCAACTTAGCAAGGCCAATTCATCTAAACTGCACGTCTTTGGACTGTGGGAGGAAACCGGAGCATCCGGAGGAAACCCACACAGACACGGGGAGAATGTGCAAACTTCACACAGTCAATCGCCTGAGGGGGGAATTGAACCCGGTCTCTGGCGCTGTGATGCAACAGTGCTAACCACTGTGCTGTCCATTATTTGTTCAATTTCCCTGGTTCCCTATTATTTTCCCAACCTGTTCTCTAAGGGTTCAAAGTTCACTCTGGCACCTCTCTCTCTTTTCGTCTATTTAAAGCTTCTACTGTCTGTTTTATAATACTCGCTCATTCACCTTCAAAGATTTTAATCTTCTCCCTTACTTTGTCATTTTGTCAGTTTTAAAAACCTCCCCGTTCTCCGGTTTACCAATAATCGCTACTACATATAAAGCACGTTTCTTTCAATTTGACGCTTGTGGTTCCCTGGCTCAGGTTTGTGTCAAAAATCCTTGGACCAACCAAACCCTTAAAGATAAACACAGTCGGTCAGAGTTGCCAGGCCTTTGAAAGAAAGCCTCCCTCCCTGCACCCACCCAGTGATCCTCCCTGCTGGATATCGAGCACCTACTTTGTATTTTTATATCAAACTCTCGCCTGGGGGGTTGCTCCAGGAACAGACCGAGTCAGGAGCAAGGCCCAGAACTGGGGTTTTGGAGAAGTGAAAGAGTGGGAACTGGCGGGTGGCTGAGGGGGTCTCTGACCAGTGTGTGACTCCCCTGGAGGAGGCCGAGCGCCCCCTCGCCGCCGCCATCAGCCTGAGGGCCGCTCCCTCACCTTGGCCGCTGTCAGGAGCCGCGGGTGTCTGACCGCTTCCCGCTGCGGCTCGTTGGTCTCCAGGATCTGGGCGATGAACCGCTCGATGTCGCGCTCGGACATGCCATACCGCTCGCCGGACTGCCGCAGCACCTCGACGCTGTCGGCCAGCTTCTCGTAGATACACGGCTCACTGAGGGCAGCCCCCATCGTCCGCCATCACCGCCCAGAGGCCATCGAGCAACGCACACATTCGGCAGGGGCCCTCACCGCGCACGCGTACTGCTCCTCCAAGGTGAAGGGACCATTGTGCGCACGCGCGCACTGGCCCTTCTCTTCGGGAGGAGGTGTTTCCTGATCCTGCAACACTAGGGGGAGCAGTAGCTGCAGATTCATCAGCTGGGAGGTTCAGTGCCCCATCTACTGCCTGCAATGGGACTTGGTCAGTTCAGCAGGCTGGGAAGTTGGTCTGCACTTATTTAAGAAAAGATCATATTTCATTGGAGGCAATTCAGAGAAGATTCACTAGGATGGTCCCTGGTTTGGAGGGCATGTCTTATGAGCAAAGATTAAACAGGTCGGGACTCATTGGAGGATAGAAGAGGGATGAGCTTAGTGACATATGCAGAATTATTAAGGAGACGGACAGGGTAAATGCTGACATTATTTCCGCTCATGGGAGAGCCTAGGACCAGTGAACATAGTCTCAGAATAAAGTGGAGCCAATTCAAGGCTGAGGTGAGGAGGGATTTCTTCACTCAGACAGTTGCATGTCTTTGGAACTCATTGCCACAGGGGGCTGTAGGTGCACAGATCCAGCGTATATTTTAGGCTGAGATGGATAGATTCTTGACCAGTAGGAGAATCAAGGGTTGCAGGGAAAGGGCAGGAAAATGGACATAAGAAATATCAGATCAGCTATTTCCTGTTGAATGACAGAACATGTTTGAGGAGCCAAATGACCTACTCCTGTTCCTTTTTCTGATGATCAGTGGAGAATGACGAGTTGTTTCCTGTTCTGACTTTCAACCCTGAAGACTTCCACCTTCTCAAACCCAACCTCTGGTTGTGGCGAGGGTCCCCTAAAAGTAGCTCACATAGCTTTTTGGAATGAAAGAGCAGCCTATGGCCCTGAAAGCACAGCGACTTTAAAATGGACTGCATGTCTAACCAGACAGCAAAACCCCTGATTGTGCAAGAAGGATCAAATACCATTGAGATGTATAGCAGCAGAGCTACCAGCAATAAGGATGCCCTGAGGCTTGGTACATTAGCAAGACCAAGCAGATGCTACAATAACGGAAGAATGGACACCGCACAACAATCAACAGACAGGGGTGTTCCCACCAGGTCAGGGTCCAGCCACAGGATGGTGGGGTTGGTGGGCGTGGACCTGACGAGGGAGTCAGGGAGGGAATGGTCTCTCTGGAATGCTGATTGGGGTGGGGGGGGGGGAAATGCCCACACCCCACTCCTGTCACCCTTCCCTGCCACCGCAGAAAGTGCACCCCACCAGCCCACACCCCACTCCTGACATCTTTCCATTGGTACATCTTCTAATGTCACCTACTGCATCTGTTGCACCAGGTGTGGTCTCCTCTACATCGGGGAGACAGGACACTTTCTGGCAGATTCTTTCAGAGAACATCTCTGGGACACCGGTACCCATCGACCCCAATGCCCCATGGCTGAACACTTCAACTCCCCCTCTCACTCCGTCAAGGACATGCAGGTCCTGGGCCTCCTCCACTGCCTACCCCCAGGGTCTGGGGTAGAACACCTCATATTCTGCCTTGGGACCCTGTAACTACACAGGATAAACATGGATTTCAACAGCTTACTCATATCCTCTCCCCTAACATCATCCCAGCCCCGAACCTTCAACTCGGCACCACCCTTCGGACCTGTCCATCACTCCCCCTCTGACCTATCACCTTTTCTGTCACCTTCATCCACCTATCACTTTCTCAGCTACCCACCCCACCTCCCTCCCATTTATCTCTCAGCTCCGGCCCACAAGCCTCATTCCTGATGAAGGGCTTATGCTTGGAATGTCGATTTTCCTGCTCCTCAGATGCTGCCCGATCTGCTAAGCCTTTCCAGCAACACACTCTGGACACACATACACACACTCTTACATACTCACATACTCACGCAGACCCTCTCTCACACACACGCTCTCTCTCATACACACATAGACCCCCCACACTTACACCCAGACACAGGCTTATACTCAATCACACCCACACATACTTTACCAAGCTTTCACACATATAAACACACACTCTCTCACATACACTCACACTCGCATGCACACACTCAAATGCACATACTCTCTCTCTCTCATGCACGCACACACATATATAAGTCTATGGGGTGAATTTGTATTTGCAGAATTATATTTGCAGATTTTGCTCAAAAATGCACAATCTGCAGGCAGTCAATTCAGGCAGTCAATACATGTAATACTTTGTAAATTCCACTTTGGAAATAAAACCAGTCTGACTCAAGATTAGGATACAGACAAATTCTGACCTCACACTTTAATGCATTGTCTGAACTGAGATATCACATTTTTTTATAAAACCTTAAGTTATCTCGAGAGGTGACTTAAAAGAAGCTCTGGGATTCACATATTAATAAACTACAATCTGCAACCCATTCTGAAAGATGAAAGACTTAACATCAACCCAGGTTTACTGAAAGCTCGTGCCTCCAAATAAACCTGTTGGACTATAGCCTGGTGTTGTGTGATTTTTAACTCAATTCAGGTTTGTTCAATATATCATTTCAGTTGCATGATACTGTAATCATTTGCTATAAATTCTGTGTCTTATGATCTTATACGCCACAATCATCTGATGAAGGAGCAGCACTCCAAAATCTAGTGCTTCCAAATAAACCTGTCAGATTCTAACCTGGTTGAGAGTGTAGTGCTGGAAAAGCACAGCAGGTCAGGCAGTGTCCGAGGAGCAGGAGAATCGATGTTTTGGGCATAAGCCCTTCATCAGGAATGATTCTTGAAGAGAGGCTTATGCCTGAAATGTCGTTTCTCCTGCTCCTTGGATGCTGCCTGACCTGGTGTGCTTTTCCAGCATTACACTCTCGACTCTGATCTCCAGCATCTGCAGTCCTCACCTTCTCCTCCAGATTATAACCTGACGTTGCGTGATTTTTAAATTTGACCAGCAATAAGGTTCACCCAGTCATATATGGAAAGGCTGGCATTTGATGCCCATCCCTAGATGTATTGTACTGATTGGCTTTCTATGCCATTATCCAGAGAAACCCATTTTGAGGGTTGAAGGTTGTCATGGCCCTTCAGCAAGAATTTTAAGAGCAGGAGTACAGCTGTACAGCTGCCTCACAACACATGACCCCATTTGAGGTCCTGACCTATTTTGGGAAGCACTATTATATTTACTTTCCAATGATTGTGCGACCAACAATCTTTCAAAATAGAACAAACCACATCTGCCAAATAGCCATGTGCAAACTACCTTGCCAAGGATTTTTTTTTAATTGAATACCAGTTATTACCACTTATTTCTCTCTCCACAGATGTTGCCACACCTGCTGAGTTACTCCAGTATTCTTGTGTTTATTTTCCAGCAGTATTTTGGCTTTGTTTAACAGTTCTTTGACTGAAAATTTTCACCTTCTTTGGTTTGAGCAAGAAACCTCAGGATAGGATGGTTTTGTCAGTTCTTTGTGGCCTTTAGACCATTTAAAGCAATGTTTTATCTCATTGATGCAATTGTCACATGTTAACTGCAAGACTGCCAGTTGTCCATGTCCAGAACTGGCCAAACACACCTGCACAATTGTTTGAGATACGTTTCTAATCTGTGTTAGGAATGACATTAGCAATGGGGCCTGGATGATAGAAGAAACAAGATAAAGTCTTCAACTAATAAAGTGGTGGAATTTGCGAGAGTGGATTATCATCAGAATTTTTATAAAGTTGAGTATAGAGCATAATTGCTCAACGAGCCTTCCAAAACTGCTGCCAATTTCCCCTACTTGCAGCAAATGTTGAGTATGTGCAAGGGCAACAAAAATACATGAGTTTGATGCTCAGGGTGGCCATTACTAAGCAAAGAAAAGAAAACTAGCCTTATTTCCAACGTGCAAAAAATGGTGGTCCATTTGTTACTCATGTGAAATACAGTACACTGACCATGCAAAGGTCAGATGAGTGCTCCCACTTACATCTGAAAGGACCCAAGCTACTGTGCACATATTAGTTGTACGTATTGTCAGGGCACCTTGCTAAATGCACATATTGGAAACGACTGCAATTTTCCTGCTTGCCAAGCCCTTAGTATTCTGATAACATTGGCTGTATCATCTCAGGATAGGAATGCAGAGCTATCAGTAGAAAGGAATGGACTGTGCCACCATGAGGCAACTGACATGCTTCAGGAGGAAAACGTGTTACCCATTGATATAGTCTAGGCTGCAGTGTTCCACAATCATAAATCATTATGCGATATAGATAATTGTAGCCAACATCAAAACCCATACAGAAAAGACAATAATCTCAGAAATACTCAATAATGAGCTGTACAATTACGGAGCATGATTCAGTTATATGTTGGTCATTTGTGCAAAGGACACATGAACAATGATTTGAGTGGTGATTGAATGGTTACCCCTATCTGTAGGTGCAGCTGACTGCCATTATAACCAGAGATAATGGATAGAGGGAAATCCTCCTTACTTGCCACAACTGCCATTCCAAATTCTGCCCTGCTCCCCTTATGAGTGCAGTGCTTCCAGTTAAACCTCTATCAAACACCCCACCCCAATCTTATCTTCTCCTCTTCCCTGCCTTTTAGCTCTTTTGTTCTAAATGCATGAGGAGAGAGATATTAAGGTTTCCAGTGACACCACATGGAGGGCCTTATCACCTGAATACCACCTTGATGTGTAATGCTGCTCCTCTGCCCTTCCAAAGGTCCTGCTCTCTGGAAACATGATGAGGCAACAGTTAAGAAGGAGATTCAAGTGAAACAAACAAACTCAAGCAGCCAAAGCAGATGGAGAAGCTGGTGAGAGGGCATAGTATACAAAGCATTACAATTAAGGGACCCCATCTATCCTTATTCACCTTTCATCCACCTTTCTGTTAGTCTGCCACTCAAGCCCACTGCTGTAGTGCAGAGGAGGTTATTCATCCTTTTCCTACATTGGACCCAATCCTTTGGCTCCTCACAAATGTCTTTTCACTTTTACGACTACTTCAGTCCAGAATTCCTGGGTAATTAGTGAGGGCCTTCTGAGGCCACCAGCAGGAAACGGGATACTTTGCTTTGGTGGATGACCTAGCTGTGTACATGCTGTGATCTCATGTTAAATCAAAGGGTGATCTGCTGAACTGTTCATGTGCCTGGTTGTGCCTACAGGATGAAACTGTGGGGTCAGTGAACTCTTATCAATTATATCTAGTGTTGACGAATGAGGGGTCCTAATTGAATTAATCCAGTAGATCCGTTAACTATACAGACTATGGATTGAATAGAGAACCTTCTTGGTTTATATATTATAGCAATGAATTGAGAAATGTTTCTCCTTAGTGAACTTTAAGAAAATGCTGTTCTTGAACATTTGATCAAAATTAAATAGCTCAGTTCTTACTTTTGTGAAATTGATGTTGAAAGATATTTTTACTGATGTATATATGTTTTTGCTGTAAAAAACTGTGGTGGAATTATCCCTTCCTGGTACAGCATGATCAATTGTGAGAAAGGGGCGGGGCGGTGGCTCAGTGGTTAGCACTGCTGCCTCACAGCACCAGGGAACCAGCTTCAATTCCAGCCTCGGGTGACTGTCTGTGTGGAGTTTGCACATTCTCCCCTTGTCTGCGTGGGTTTCCCCCAACAATCCAAAGATGTGCAGGTTAGGTGGATTGGACATGCTAGATTACCCATAGTGTTCAGGGATGTGTAGGCTGGGTGCATTGGTTAGGGGAAATGTAGAGTAATAGATACAGGGGAATGGGTCTGGGTGGGATACTCTTCAGAGGGTCAGTGTGGACTTGTTGGGCCAAATGGCCTTTTTCCACACTGTAGGGATTCTAATTCTAAAAAGGTCAGAAAATAGAGTGAAAATGAAAACAATCAGAAACTCAACTTTAAGAAATATTTTCCTGACTTGCCCCTCAATCCATAAATGGTGACTTCAGAATCTCATTCATGATTAATGACTACTTTAATTCTATGCACTTGTATTTCATTAAAGTCCCAATTTAAAAAAGATTCTTTCATGGGATGGAGGTATCGCTGGCTGGCCAGCATTTATTGTCCAACTATAGTTGCCCTTGAGGAACTGCCTTCTTGAACCACTGCATTCTACCTGCTGTGAGTAAACCCACAATACCCATTAAAAAGGGAATTCCAAGATATTGATGAGCGACAATGAAGAAATGGTGGATTTGCAACTGTGAAGCCTGTTAAAAGTACAGGTTAAAAATTGGAACAATGTGAGTTTGCCTGTGGATGTTGAATTTTGTTGTTTGGTAAGGATAGGTGAATTTGTGATTCATAAACTTGTGAATACAGAGGATTTGCTGTGTTTCCAAGTTAGGACAGTGTGGCTTGGAAGGGAACTTGCAAGTGGTGGTGTTCCCAAGTATCTGCTGCCCTTGTCCTTCTAAATGTGGAGGTATTGGCATTGAACTCGGGTGGACAAAGTCAAAAGTCTCACAACACCAGGTTACAGTCCAACAGGTTTATTTGAAATTACAAGCTTTCAGAGCGCTGCTCTTTTGTCAGGGGTAGTGTCTTTCTAGCTGGAAGAGATTGAGGATTTGAAAGGTGCTGTCTGAGGATCTTTGCTGAATTTCTGCAGTGCATCATATAGTTAGCACATTCTGCTGCTACTGAGCATATGTGGTGAAAGGAGTGGATGTGTGTGGATATATTGCCAATCAAGCAGGCTGCTTAAGTCAAGTTTCCTGAATGTTGCTGGATCTGCACTCATCCAAGCTAATAGGAAGTTTTCTATCACCCTCCTGACTTGTACCTTGTAGATGATGAACATGCTTTGGGCAGTCAGGAGGTGAGTTACTAACTGCAGTACTCCCAGCCTCTGACCTGCCCTTTTTGCCACTGTGTTTGTGCAATGAGTCCAGTTGAGTTTCTAGTTAATGGTAACCCCAAGGATGTTGGGGAATTCAGAGTTAGTAACACCATTGAATGTCAATGACCAGTGGTTAGATTGTCTCTTATTCCAAATGGGCATAACCTGGCTTTGCTGTGTTATGAATGCCACAATGCTATTCAGGTGAGAATTCTAGGATCTTGACCCAACAACAATGAAGGAATGGCAATATATTTCCAAATCAGAATGGTGAGTGGCAGACAAGGGAATTTGCAGGTGATGGTGTTCCCATGTATCTGCTGCCCATATTTTTCTAGATGGAAGTGCTCGTGGGTTTGGAAGATGCTTTCTACAGATCTTTGGTGAATTTTGGCAATGTGTTGTACACATTGCTGCTACTGAGGGTCGGTGGTGGGAGGATTCAATATTTGTGGATGTGGTGCCCCTATCAAACTCAACTTACCATATGCCACTTCCAATATGCCTTGCTTTCATTCATAAGCTATGCAACAAAAATTCTCGCCTTGCAAGTCAGAGCGGGTGTATGGTGCTGGCAGTTTGTTTAAGCTTCTGCTGAACAGCTTCAGAACAATGTCCCTTCATGATCAATGGCAACCATCCTTCTCAACCATTCAAACAAGTAAATCAGCATTGGCAAATCATTAGCCTCAGGACGTCATCATGCTTGCTCTTGGACAAACTCAGACATCTCTTCAATACTTTACTTTGGACCTCTGGAATGCCTATGTTTTGCATATTTCTGCCAGATCTTTTGGCATGCCCAACCTGTTCAACCTTTCTTCGTAAGGTGTATACACCCACGCCAGGAATAAATTGATTTAAACTTCTTTGAGTACTTTTAACACTGTCATAGCTTTTCAAATACGGAGACCAATATTGTGCACAGTATTCCAGATGTCTTCTCAACATATTTCTGTACGGCTGCCAGAGAATTTCCTAACTCTTACCTGATCGGGGTAGAAGTGCGTGTAGTGGCTATCACTAAGGGGAAGATAGATAAATTACCTGGACCAGATGGACTACACCACAGGGTTCAGGAGAAAACAGTTGAGAAGATTGTAGAGACATTGGTGGTGATCTTTCAAGAATCACTGGAGTCAGGGAGGGTCCCAGAGGACTGGAATTGGCTGATGTAACACTCCTGTTTAAGAAGGGAAGGAGGCAGAAGACAGAAAATTATAGGCCACTTAGCCTAACCTCAGTCATTGGCAAGATTTTCGAGGCCATTATTTGGGACGAGAATGAGGAGCATTTAGAAAGATACAGTAAAACAGAGCTGAGTCAATGGGAAAGTGAGGACTGCAAATACTGAAGATCAAAGTTGAGAGTGTGGTGCTAGAAAAGCATAGCAGGTCAGGCAGCATCCAAGGTGCAGGAGCATCGACATTTCAGGCATAAGCCCTTCATCAGGAATCAAGGGAAAGTCATGTCCGACAAATCTGTTAGAATTCTTGAGGAGGTAACGAGCAAGTTAGATAAAACAGAGCCAGTGGATGTGATCTATTTGGATTTCCAGAAGGTCTTTGACAAGGTGCTACACAGGACGCTGCTGAGATAACAGCCTATGGTATAGGGGCAAAGTACTGACATGGTTAGAGGATTGGCTGTTAGGCAGAAGGCAGAGAGTTGGAATAAAGAGATATTTTTAGGATGTTAGCCAATACTAGTGGAGTTCTGCAACAGTCAGTGTTAGGACCACAATTATTCATGTTATACATTAACAAACTAGCTAAAGGAGTTTGCAGATAACACAAAAATAAGTGGAAGGACCAGTCATGCTGAGCAAGTGGGGAGATGCAAAAGGCACTGGACAGGCTAGGAGAGTGGGCGAAAAAATGACAGATGGAATACAAGGTGGAGAAGTTAGAGGTTATGCACATTGATAGGAAGAACAGAGGCATAGACTATTTTCTAAATGGGGAAAGGCTTTTGACATCTGCAGCACATATGAGGCATTCTAGTTTAGGATCTTTTAAGGTTAACATGCAGATTCAGTTGGCACTTAGGAAGGTAAATGCAATGTTAACATTCAATCCAAGAGAGCTGGTTTGCAAGAGCAGGGGTGCACCATTGAGGCTGTATGCTCTAGTCAGACCACATTTGAAATATTGTGGCAGTTTTGGGTGCCATGTCTAAGGAAGGATGTGCTCGCCATGTGGGGGATCCACATGAGATTCACAAGAATGATCCAGGGAATGGCAAATGGGACTAGATCAGTTTAGAATATCTGGTCAGTGTGAACAAATTGGGCCGAAGAGTCTGTTTCTGTGCTGTATAACTCCATGACCCTATGAAAAGCTTGTCATAGGAGGAACAGTTGAGGGCTCTGAGTCTGTACTAGGTGGAGTTTAGAAAGGTTGGGGGGGGGTTCTCATTGAAACTTGCAGAATACTGAGAGGCCTGGGTAGTGTGGATGTGGAGAAGATGTTCAGGTAAGATTAGCACCCAAGGGCAAAGCCTCAGAGTGAAGGGATGACTCTTTAGAACTGAGATGAGGGGAATTTCTTCACTCAGATGGTGATGAATCTGTGGAACTCATTGCGACAGAAAGCTGAGGAGGTCAAGTCATTGAATTTCTTTAAGGCAGAGATACATGGATTCTTGATTAGTAAGGGGATCAAGGATTATGGTGAGATGTTAGGAGGATGAGTTGACAAATATGTCAGCCATGATTGAATGGTGAAGCAGACTCGATGGGCTGAATGGCTTAATTCTATTCCTATGTCATATGGTCTTAATGGTCTTATTAACATTCTGCTTGCAATAAATACCATCATTATTGTACCTGCAAACTAACCTTTTGTAACTCATATAGCAGGCCACCTGGATTTCTCTGTGCATCCATGTTCTGTACTGTTGCATTCACTATTGTAATATAGAAATCAATTATGCATAGTCAGATCCACAAACATCACTGAGATAATGAGCAAATCATTTTTATAAGTGACATTATCCAGGACATTGGTGACAGCTCTCCAGTATTTCTTCAAAATGTGCCATGGGACATTTTCAACAGGGCAAAGAGGAACTCATCATCATCTGAAAGGAAGAGCCTTAAATTTGTTTTAAACTATGAATAATATTCTTGAAACAATTTAAAATGATTTAAAATGCACACTGTGTCTAACTGCAGGATGAAGAGTAATGCTTGTTCCTTGCCAAAAGTAGGAGAAAGTGAGGACTGCAGATGCTGGAGATCAGAGCTGAAAATGTGTTGCTGGAAAAGCGCAGCAGGTCAGGCAGCATCCAAGGAGCAGGAGAATCGACGTTTCGGGCATAAGCCCTTCTTCAGGAATAGCTGAAAATTTGTTGCTGGAAAAGCACAGCAGGTCAGGAAGCATCCAAGGAGCAGGAGAATCGACGTTTCGGGCATGAGCCCTTCTATTCTCCTGCTCCTTGGATGCTGCCTGACCTGCTCCGCTTTTCCAGCAACACATTTTCAGCTCTTGCCAAAAGTAGATAAACCTGCATGTTTAATGCTGATTGCATTTTTGAACAATTAGTCTATTTTACTGTTGGTAATTACTTAAGCCACCACACCCTGGGTGTAGTCAGGACAGGTGGATATCGATAACCAATTACCTCGAGCAGGCTTTAACAGTCATATTAATTTAGTCTGTGGTGGCAATGATTTCTGGCAAAGAGTTTTGACATAACCCACAATAATTCTGACAATGTTTCTCATGTCAGAATGAAAATAAAGACTGAAATTGATAGTGTTAACACATCTTTCTGTTCAAATTTCTTACAAATCTGAAAAATATTCAAATGGTTCACTTCAAGGTTTTGAATGACTTGTCTCTAAGGAACATTTTTTTTAAAAAATGATTCTTTCTCATTGTTAAGAAAATACTAAAGACTAGACAGACATTTGTGATACCAGCTGGAGCTTGATTTAAATGAAATACTATGTAAATTGTAAATTACAATTCAAGTATTAAACTAGCTGTATGTAAAGCATTTTACTCTATTTAAAATGTGTTGCCTTCATGAAAAATGTTTGGCAAATTTATTTTTTTAATATTTCAATGAAAGTGCATCAAAGGCATCACATCATTTTCGTCACAATTACTTAATACAATTGGGCATTTTAGCATCAGAATGCATGTACAAACAATTGTTTAATGAAGATCTATTCTGCACGTCTTTGCCATTAACAAACACAAGCCTGAAATCACAAACATCAATAAAATGGCAATTTCTTGTTTTTTTTTCCCAGAAAGGCGGACTTAAATTTGTGTATTTTATAATAAGAGACTTTTAACTTACATGAGAGGGGAGGAGATGGGGCAACTTCTTATAGAATATGGTTTAAGAAACCTTTCTCATCCTTTAATGAGATTTACACACTTTTCATCCTGAAAAGGATTAAATCTTTAGGTGCTGACTGGGTCTGATCTGAAGTAAATGATATGAGTTACTTATGCTGTAATGCGTCAATCAAATTCAAGACATCTGTACAAGCATCATGTTGCTGCAGCAGATGAAAAATATTTGAGGACTGTCAGGATAAATTTGGCCAATAAATGAATCTTGCTTTTGATGTCCTAATATTTTTAATGATGATTGTGAAGTGCTAGCTTAAATAAACAAGCTTTTTTTTAAAAAAAGTACATGATTCTTACATTGTTGCTGCAACCGTCATGGGTGTCCAGAGAGAAGCAACAGATAGGGTAATTAGCCTGTCCAACTTACACTGAAAATAGTTGAAATGGTGAACATTTCAACTTATGTTTCAATAATATTTTAATTTGCTTTTAAGTCCATACTTTGGAAAGATAATGAAAAGAGGCACTGTCAGAATTCATTACAGTTTCATGACTGCAGGCATTAAATTAGTTAACAGCCAAAAATAAGAATATTTAGGTCTTGCACAAAAATCTGTATAATGTCAACATACTTATTCTGTTTTGTACCTCCAGTTTTTCTTGAAACACTTCCCTGAAAAAAGTATCGTTTAGGGAGAATTGTTTGCATTAAGAATGTGTTTTCTCTGTAGATTTATTGAAATTGCTGTTCCCTCAACATCTACAAGCAGGACTGGCACATTAAAGACAGTTATCATGCTAATGTAGTTACTTCTTTAATTTGAATTTTGAACTTTACTGCCTGAACATTGAACATCAATTATTCTGGATCTTTCATGCTGCACAATGTTTTGGAAATAACAAATTGTGGAAATTTTATTGACTTTCCCTACATGGTCGCCTATGCCTGATCCTCTGATTAACAGGAGGAATAGACAACAATTGCTGTCTTTGCCAGTGATTTCGAAATCCTGGGAAATAATAAAGAACTAAAAGTAGGTCATCAGGCCAATTTTTAATAATTTGGAGGGTCAAATTGGTAGCTTAAACCTTTCTGTCTTGACTGGAGCACAAATTTGTTCACAACTTGATTATAATAGTTCAATGCTTATTAATTCATTAAGAGTAAATGCAATATTCAATGTTATTGAGTGAAATTTCAAATGAGTAAGTGCATAGATTTAAGGTGAGGATTAGTGCATTTAAAAGGCCAATGTTAGTAACTGAACATTATATATTTTTAAAAAATATATTCTGTAAAAGCCAATAAAAACCTTAGACTAAATCATGTAGATTCTACGCAATCAATTACACTATAGACAAAGAATTATCAGGACCTTGGAGACAGCGTACAGATTTTCCATAAAGAGTGCAGTTATTCTCTTATTTTTACACTACAGCACTATGGATGCAAAACTGACAGTATAACATGCGAGTCATATCCCAATCTGAATCCAGAGAGGAGACATATAATAGTGCATGAAAAGCTATTGAACTGCTTAGGTATGAAACTGCATGTGTCAATTGCGTTAAATGCTTTAAGAATTGCTCTGGGCATTTTGTAACATCAAAAAATTGAATATTGCATTGTATTCTTGCAATATCAACTGTAAGAGAAGTTCTGTGTATATATGTAAATAAATATGTAGAAAATTCTTTAATTACACAAAGAATGAAGTCTCCACCAAGGTAGTCCAATACAGGTACTGTAAGACTGAAATACATTCTGAGCTAAGACCAATATAAACATATTCTGAACTAAGACTAAGCAATACTGTACTATTGTAAGTTAACTCATCCACTATGCATCCCTCTCTCTTATCTAAAAACGCTGAAAGGACCTCAAATCTTTTAGGCAATTGCAAAGGCTGAGGCCTCAGCACTTAAGCTCTTTGGGTCCCCTTACTTTCCTCGCTTGTTGTCATATCTTCCTTTCCCGGACCAGTGGCCAGATCAGAAGTTCCAACTCTGAGGGGTGCGATTGCCTCCCAGAACAAAATGGCCTGTTATCATTCCCTCTGCTCGATCTG
>NC_057735.1:27862424-27974364 GCF_004010195.1 Chiloscyllium plagiosum
ACTTTTTGTCTAAGTTGTAGATTTCAAATTCTATCATCACTTTGAATTTATGACAATCAATAGTTATTTTTACAAACAACATTTTGACTGGAAAGCAAAAGAAGCTATAATCTACGTTGTAACTTCTGTAAGCAACTTCTTTGTATTCAGAATTTCCTTCTTGTATTATTTTGAGACTACAGGAGCTGGTTACTTTAAACTCTTTCCTGGGAGCTTCCATATAGTTCAATTTAAATCTATTCAACAATTCCCCATTCTGTTGTGTTCAGTTCATTAAACAGCCTCTTCTCTTACATGTTTGTGTTTATAAGTCACAATTTGCAAACAGGAGAAGCTACATGCATTACTTCCTCAAATGTTATTTTAACTCAGATCTTTGAATATTCCTAGATGTATTGTATTGGGCAGTTTTGAAATAAAATGTCACATTGCACTCATCTAGGCATCTTCAACTTTTAGAATGCCTGAATTCCATTACCTAGCAAGCTAAAGACAGCAAATGCCTGGAACCACCTGCAAGTTCCCAGTCAGACCACAAATCTATCTGACTTGGAACTGTGTTGTCATTTGTTCACTGTTCTTGATTAAAATTCTGAAATACCCTTCCTAATTGCATTGTAAGAATGTACATCCACCAGATGTACTGAAGTGGTTCAAGAAAGCAACTCACACTATCTTTTCAACGGCAACAAAGAATGGATAACAAATTATGACTTTGTCAATGAAGCTCACATCCCATGAAAACACACTTAAAAACAATGCACTGCAGTATTACTGCAGTCATTGAATGATCTACTTCTTTGCCTAATTCATATGCTTGTAGTGTCAGAAAGTCTCTTTTAAGGAGTTTCATGTCAGTTGGCTGAATATTCAATTTTGATATTGGACTTATGCTGCTACAAAACCACAATTAGAAGTGATAGAATTGTTACAGTCTAGGAGGCGTAATGAGAATTCTTAATTATCTTAAAGTAAAATTTCTGCATTATATTCTGCATCCAGAGAAGATCAGAAAGACACAGCAGCATGCTTTGCTGATGCAAGATCAGCCCGATTTTTAAAAAGAAATGTGAATAAATTATTGTTAAATGTGTTTCAGAACATGAAATTGACTTTGATATTTTTTAAAAGTTAAACCATTTTTCACTAATCTTTTTACCAATAATGTTTACAAAATATTTTGTGGTTTAATTTTTACATGGAAAATTGATTTAAACCTATGCTAAAAGTAATTCATAAACTGGTCTAAAGTAGAAGTCAACCCTGAGAATTGGTGAGTGATTTTATTACTATTATCAAAAAAGTACAATCTATAAAAATAATACTGCACAAATCTGGACAGCTGGATAAACTATCAAACAACATACATTAACTGTCATCACTATGTTAATATTTATTGCATTTTATGGATATGTGCTCTTCAAAGGAATTGTAGAGAATAGGAAACGTATCTGTTTCTATGAAAACAAAATATTTTGATGGGAATCTTTTTGTTTCAGAAGATGATGTTTTATATTGCTATGGTACGAGGAAGATTCATTCAATAAATTAGTTACCTCTTAACTATATAAAGGATCTGCAAGCAAGCATTTATCTTAGAAAGAGAACTGCAAAATACAGAACTCAACAAAGAAGATTCACAACAGTACAACTGCACTGAGGTACAGCATAGTTTTTTTTAATAAGGATTTTGTGTATTGATGAATGCATTTTTGTGGTTACTGTCAACTTATTGACACACGTGTGTCTCTTTTATTCACTACTTTTAAACAGTGCACCTATACATCAATGACCTACTCTGAAAGTGTTGCTTTTTGCTATTATCATTTATATTGTCATGAAGCTAGCTCTGCATATGGTGACAGACTTAAGCAGACATTCACTTCTAAGTGAATTTTAAGTGTCTTGAAAGTAGGATTGGGAATGTGTAATTTTTCTTTGGAGATCCAAGATCAGCCATTCTTTTATAAAAATAGAAACATTGATTGGTCATTCATATACTGGAAGGTGAAGAAAGGACTGTAAATACAGAGAAAAGTAAATCTTGAAACCTAAGTGCACAAGTTAATGTTTAAGGGCAGAATTGGGAACCAAATTCACTGGAAGAATGAAGTTTGATGTCTTTTTCCCAAGTCAGAAGCAATTAATTCCTTTATTTGAAAGAAAGATATGTTGATATTTGAGCTGAAAACTGACGTTAACAAAGGATATTGAATTTTTAATGAATGTTTATCGAAATCTTTAGTACAAATGAATTGTATTCCTTAACAGTGATTTTTTTTGACAAATCCTGGATCGCTTGCTTGGAGTTTAACATTTTTAACTATTCACTTCAAAATTATTTAAAATTTAGATAAAAGCAAAATTGATTTACAATGTGGTATCATTTGTAGTTTTAAATAAGTATCATATCTCCAGCCAAATATAGTTGATATACTGTTCGTAAGTCTGTATGAATAAATGAATCGATATGTGATTAATTAATTACTGTTGTGTTGTATTTTTCATTTATTATTCTTTAAAAAAAATGTTTCTGCTTTCAGGTCAAAGATGATTTCTAGGAGAGTAATGATAAATCTGATGGTGGTTTGCATTGTTGCAATGCTGGCAGAACAGACTGAGGGGTTCCTGACTTTTTTGAGCCCAAGAGATTACCAAAAAAAGATTGTACGTAAAACACTTATTACACAGTTTTAATACTTGTTTGTTTGCGTTTTAAGCAGATTATGCCATTTTTACTTGCAAGTTTGTAATATGTAATTTGTGAAGAAAGAAGGATTGCATTATAATACAGATAAAATGTCCACATGTGGTGCAGTCTTGCCCCAGGAAACTCAAATCTGATTTTGTTAGGATTAATTATCTGCTTGTGAAATGTCATTTGACATTATATTTTTGTTTCAAAGGAAAATTACAGAGTGGGAAAAGGTGTGCCAATGAACCTCCAAAAGAGATCTGAAGAAAATAATTTACCAGAAGTGTCCAGTATGGAAGAAATGAAAGTAATAAAGGTAGATAAATGGAAAATAAAGTTGGATAGTTTTTTTTGTACAAACTAGTTCTTCAATCTGATGTTTGTACTGATAAGAACCTATAGAAAGCAAACGTGAAAATTTCAGCTTGCTTTAGGCCATATGATATCATGGCAAAATGGTGCAGCAAACATTCAGCCGATCAAATCTGCTCCACCATTTGATCGTGGCTGATGTTTCTCAACCTCATTCTCCTGCTTTCTTCCCATAACCATTGACCTTCTTGCTAATCAAGAACATACCTATCTCTACCTTACATACATGCAATGGCTTGGCCTACACAGCCTTCTGCAGCAATAAATTCCACAGTTAACTATCCTCGCTGAAGAAATTCCTCCCCGTCTCAGTTCTAAAGGGTAATTCACTCTGAGGTTGTGCCCTCGGATCCTCGTCTTTCCTGTTAGTGGAAGCATTTCTCTGCATCCACAGTATTCAGGCCTCTCAGTATTCTCTAATTTTCAATCAGATCTCCCTAATCCTTCTAAACTGCATTGAGCACAGATCCAGAGTCCTCAACTGCTCCTCATGTACCAAGCCCTTAATCAGTGGGATCATTTTTGCAAACCTCCTCTGGACCCCCTCCAATGCTGCACATCTTTCCTTAGGTACAGGGCCCAAAACTGCTCAGAATATTCCAAATGTGGTCCGACCACAGCATTATACAGCCTCAGCAGTAAAACTCTACTCTTGTATTTGATCCCTATTGAAATGTATGCTAACATTGCATTTGCTTTCCTAACTCCCAAAGGAACCTCCATGTTAACTTTAAAAGAATCCTGAACAAGGACTTCTAAGTCCCTTTGTGCTTCACATTTATGAAGCCTTTCCCTATGTAGAAAATATTCTATGTCTCAACTTTCCTATCAAAATATATTACCTCATATTTTTCCACATTATATGCCATCTGGCACTTCTTTCCCCATTCTTCCAGCCTGTCCAAGTCCTTCTGTAGCCTTCACACTGCCTCAACACTATCTGTCCCTCTACCTACCTTTGTGTCATCTGAGAACTTAGCAACAATGCATTCAGTTCCTTTTTCCAGACCATTAATGTACTATAGGTCTGGTCCCAACACTGACCCCTGCGGAATCCATAGAGTCAAAGTCATATAGCACGGAAACAGACCTTTTGGCTCAACTCATCCATGTCAATCAGGTTTCCTAAACCGAATTAGTCTCATTTGTCTGTGTTTGGCCCATATCTCTCTAACCCTTTCCTATCCATGTACCTGCCCGACTATCTTTTAAATGTTGTGCTTGTATTCGCCTGTATCATTTCATCTCGTTCCATATATGCACTGCCCTCATGTAGAAACGTTGCTCCTCAGGTCTTTTTCAATCTTTCCCCGCTCATGTTAAATCCATGCCCTTCACTTTTGGATTCCCCTTACTCTGCGGAAAAGATCTTGGCTCTTCACCTTATCCATACCTCTCATAATTTTATAAACCTCCATAAGGTCACCCCTCAGCCTCCTATGCTCCAGAGAAAAAAAGTCCCAGCCTATCTAGACTCTCTTTATAACTCAAACCCTCCAGTCTCAGTAACATTCTAGCAAATTGTTTGCGTACCCATTCCAGTATAATAACATTCTTCCTGTAGCAGGGCGATCAAAATCATATACAGTACTCCAAATGCGGCCTTTCCAATGTCTTGTAGAGCCATAGAATAATGTCCCAACTCCTGCAGTCAATGTGCTCTGACCGACGAAGACAAGTATACCAAACACCCTTTTTACCACCCTGTCTACCTGTGACATCACTTCTTAGGAACTTTTACTTTCCCCAGGGCCCTACTATTAAATGTGTAAATCCAGCTCTCGTTTGTCTTACCAAAATGCAACACCTCATATTTATCTAAATTAAACTTCATCTGCCACTTCTTGGCCCACTGGCCCAGTTGATCTAGATCCTGTTTTATTCTTAGATAACTTTCTTCACTGTCCACTATATCAACACTATACCACCAAAACTTACTAAACATGCCTCACATATTCTCATCCAAATCATTTATATAAGTGATGAACAATAGTGGACCCAGCACCGATCCTTGCGGCACATCACTGGTCAAAAGCCTCCAGTTTAATATCAACCCTCCACTAACACCCTCTGACTGCAATGGTCAAGGCAATTTTGAATCCAGTTGGCTAGCTCTCCCTGGATCCCATGTCATCTAACCTTATAATCAGTCTACCATGTGGAACCTTAGTGAAGGCCTTGCCAATGTCAATGTAGATAATGTCTACCACTCTGCTTTCATTTATCACTACTCACCAGCTCTCTGCCTTCTGCCAGTCAGCCAATCCTGTAACTATGCCAGTCAGTACCTTGCCCCTAAATCCATGAGCTCTAAGTTATTAAGCAGCATCCCATGCGCACTTTGTCAAAGGCCTTCTGGAAATCCAGATAGGACAGTTCCTTTGGCTGTCCTTTGTCTAACTTGCTTGCTACTTCTCAAAGAATTCTCACAGATTTGTCAGGCATGACCTCCCATTCATGAAATCATGCTGACTCAGCCCTATTTTACCATGTACTTTCAAATACTCTGCAATCTCATCCTTAATAATGGACGCTAAAATCTTACCAACGATCAAATTCAGGCTAACTAGTCTATAATTCCCTATGATCTGCCTCCTTCATCTCTTAAACAGAGTTGTTACATCAGCCATTTTCCAGTCCTTTGTGAGACTACCTGAGTCTAGAAAAGTCATGATCAATGCCTCCACAATCTCCTCAGCTATCTCCTTCAGAATTCAGGGTATAGTTCATCTGGTTGAGATGATTTATCAACCATCAGTCCTGTTAGCTTCTCCAATTCGTTTTTAGTGATGGCCACTACACTCAACTCTGCCCTAACTCTGTTGAAGTTCTGGAATGTTGCTGATGTCTTCCAATTTGAAGACTGAGGCAAAGTAGCTATTCAGTTCCTCTGCCATTTCTTTGTTCACTATTACTACCTCTCCAGCCTCTTCTGAATCTAATCTCTTATGTAATCTATCTCTTTACCTCCCATTGATAGCTCTATACTTAGTCATCTAGTTTTCACACTCCAGAATTCCCTGCTAATTCCCTGCACCTTTCCATTTCATTTCAACACATATCTTTGACCAAATTTTTGATCACTACTTCTGACTTCTCCTTTGACTTTGTCCAATTTTGTCTGATTATACATTATGAAGTTTTTGACATTATTTTTACATTGAAAGCATTAGACAAAATAAAGTTCCTGACCACTTTTATTCACAGGAAACATTTGTATCCTATTTTGTAATACCTACTTTATAAATTTTTGTACAGCCTTGTTTTATATGGGCATTTGTGAGACAGTGGTAGTATCCCTACCTTTGAGCCAGAAGGCCTATGTTCAAGTCCCAGTGCTCCAGACGTGTGTAATAACATCCCTGAACAGGTTGATTAGAAACTTTTTTTTTACAGCTTTGTGTTCCTTTTGAAATTGGGATCAAGTTGAGTAGCAAACAATTTCAGAAATATGGAGAACATCTGGGTGAGCTCCTGCAAAACATTTTGTCAGAAAACAAAAATGGTAAGACAGATTTTACTCAGTCTTTGAAATTTAACTTCAAAGGATACAGAGAAAAGCTATAAAACTTAAAATCTTGTAATGATCATACTGTAACATATGCTGATAATTAATCAAGAATGAAATATATCTCTGTATAATTGTTTAATCACTCATTAGTTTAATAAATATGTTTTATTTAAGTTTAAGTTTGTGGGCAGCACAGTGGCACAGTGGTGAGCACTGCTGCCTCACAGCGCCAGAGACCCGGGTTCAATTCCCGCCTCAGGCGACTGTCTGTGTGGAGTTTGCACATTCTCCCCGTGTCAGCATGGGAGAATGTGCAGGTTAGGTGAATTGGCTATGCTAAATTGCCCGTAGTGTTAGGTGAAGGGGTAAATGTAGGAGAATGGGTCTGGGTGGGTTACGCTTCGGAGGGTCGGTGTGAACTTGTTGGGCCGAAGGGCCTGTTTCCACATTGTAAGTAATCTAATCTAATCTAATCTTAAACAGCTACTGAGTAGGGAATGGCATAGTAAAAATGTCACTGGACTAGTTACCCAGAGGGCAGGTTAATACTTTGGAAAACAAAAAATAATTGCTCCTGGAATTTTTCTTTTTGTTTCATATTTTCAACATCCACTGTTCTTTGTTTTATAATAATCTATGGATACTGGTTTTAATGGCGAAATTTAAATTCAATTAGTAAAATCTGTAATTAAAAGTTAGTCTGAAAACCATGTAATTCATTTTAGGGAAGGACATCTTCCATCCATACAGAGTCTGGCCTATGTGTCATTCCAGAACCACTGCAATGCAGTTGACGCTAAACTAATTAATATAGTAAGCCACTCTATTGAAGAGGAATTGTGATAAGCAACAAATAGTAGGCCTGTCCATGATGCTCATATCCCTCAGAAAATTTAATTAAAAATAAAGTTATTGCTAATCAGATCTAGATATAAATTGGAGCTTAGTTGAACCTTTTCTGGTCAGATCACATTTGGAATATTGTGCCCAGTTTTGGGCTCCATATCTCAGGAAGGATGTACAGACCCTGGAGTGTGAGTAAAGGAGGTTCATGAGAATGGGCCCAGGAATGAAAAGCTTAACATATGAGGAATGTTTGAGGACTTTGGGTTTATACTCAGTGGAGCTTAGAAGGATGAGGGGGATCTAATTGAAACATACAGAATACTGAATAGCCCGGAGAGAGCAGATGTTGTTTCCATTGGTAGGAGAGATTAGGATCTGAGGGCATAGCTTTAGAATAAAGGAAAGACCTTTTAGAACAGAGATAAGGAGAAACTTCTTCATCCAGAGAGTGGTAAATCCATGGAATTCATTGCCATAGAAGGCTGTGGAGGGCAGGTCATTCAGTATACTTAAGACTGAGATAGATATACTCTTGAATATCAAGGGTTACGGGGAGAAAGTAGGAGAATGGGGTTGAGAAATACATCAACCATGATTGAATGGAGGAGCAGACTCGATGGGCTGAATGGCCTAATTTCTGCTCCTATGTCTTATGGTCTTTAAATACTGTACAAGTTTTGAATGGTTATATAATTCTTGATGGCATTTTTTCAATGTAAAAGCTATCTTGAAATCTACATTATTTTTACACTTAGATATTGTGTGAGAATTACATGATATTCAAAGATATGTAGACACTGACAATAATTTTGTTTCTTTTCCTTTTTTCAAAACAGGTCAATGACTTCAGCAAATCAGGCTGATTAAATATCGATGTATAGTTCACAAGTGACAGAGAACAGTTGTAGGAAACTTTTATGTATAGGAACATTTAATAATTAATAAAGTGATAACATAATGATGACTTTTGTGTGGCATTGAATATGTCTGCTTATATACGAATGCTGCATCAAACATATAGCAATTCTGGAGCAATCTTGGGATTAAATTTTCCTACATTCTGAGAGCTATTTCCAAACCTCTGAAACACACTCTGCCTTTCTCTCCAGAAGGCAGTGCCTCAAGCTGAGAGATGGGGCTGGATTTAATGTAGCCAACTGCAGATGGAAACATAATGCTGGCCCACTTAATTGTGAGCAAGACTCTTTGTCAGTCTTTTGACAGTGGCATAACTAAAACAGGAAAACAAAAGTTCGATGGTGCTTTTAATGAAATCAGCACTTTACAAAGTAATTTTGAAACATAGTCAACATTATGCAAGATTAGTTTTGGAATTGGCTTAATTTACAGGTCTATTTTATTTTGAGTAGAAATGTATGAAACAGATGCATTTAAAATAAATTTAATCAGTGGTTATTCTTCAATATGTCTATTACACACTTTTGCGATTAATGGTCCTCAACTCAGCTTTATTAGACCCTTTTCATATTTGTACTTCCTAATCTCCACCAAATAGTTACAGTATTGTGTTTTTGTCATGGCAACCTGCTGTTTGAGATAAGTATAAAACACACCAATGGTTTAAGGAACACAAAAACTCAGGCATTCATGTTATGTCATAAACAAAGAAATAATGGCCCTTTTCTTTCCATCACCCCTTCCTCTTCCATCCAAAATTTAAGGGACAATTATACACTGGTCATAACACTGAATGTAAACAAATATATTGTCATAAAACAATAAAATATGTGTGCGAAAAAGTTTATTTGATGGTATCATTTCGCACTTCTTAAAAATAGCTCAAAAACTGTTTTCCATATTCAATTACGTAAGCAAATGTGGCAAACATTTCCAAAAGCAATAAGATCAATTAATCATGGAACAGTAACAAGATAGAAGATAGTTATTTGGCTCTTACTGTCCATACAAGCTGTCCATAAGAGCAACTCAGCTGGTCCCACTTCTTTGCTCTTTTTCTGCCGCCCTGCCATATTTTCTCTTCATACAATTGCACAGTCCCTTTTTGAAAGCCACAATTAGTGCACTTTCAGATAGTGCTTTCCAGACCCTAACCACTTGGTTATAAAAGGTTTTCATTTTCTTGCTTTTGGTGGAGGTGAAGCATCCAGCTACTACTGGTATGGCCTGATTGGACACTTCTAATAGGGCTGTATGTGGTTACCCCAGCTGCTAGGTGATTCCTGGCACCACCTTGACTCCTTGTGAGGAAAGTCACCTGCAATGCTCAGCAGGTTCTTTGTGCCCCTGTCACATGCCTTTGATCTTGAGGACCAATGGTTGAGGCAATGGAGTATTGGTGTGTGTCCCTCTTCAGTAGGCCCTGACGGTGTCCATGGAGGCAGACAGATGGTTGTATGATTCATAATACTGTTGCAGCTTCTGGGAAATGAGGGCCATTGCTTCCCAAATACGTGTCTGCTGCTCCTGTTTCAACCTGTCCACATAGGTGTAGTCCCTAATTGCCGATACCATAGGGTCTTCTCCTGTCTGGTGCTGAGGTGCCTGGTACCCTCTGTGGGTCTGTGGCTGCAGCATTTCTTCCTTAGCCAGCTGTACAGCCATCATGGTGAGGTGCTCCCAAACTTTCTAGGATTAACATTCCCATCAAGATGTCTATCTGAAATACTGTGGGGCACAAGATGCAGCCATGTTGATGCTTCCCCTGAAGCCTCAGTACACTTGTCCTCAGAAATCCAGGCTAGCTGGACAGGTAGTGAAGATACTGGTTGCACCTGCAAAACATAGGAGAGAGTGTGGTGTTTTGGTCTGTAGTTAGAAATGGTGTGCAATGAATGACACTGACAGTGACGTTAATTTGAAGCTAAATAAAGCCAATTGTTTTCCCTGGGTAGTTATTTAAAGACATTGCTCTTAAATAGTAAGCCACTTTACAATTTGGGAACATATTGCTCATTGCCTTCTGTGAAGAAGTGAAATAACACGAAGGAAAAGCTTAGAGAATGAAAGGACTTGAGAAACAAAAAATAATCCCTCAGCAAACCTTGGGTAATGCTGCCATTAAACAATTTCCCCAGTTCTCCCCCCTCTTCAAAGGGTTCAGAAAAGATTTACAAAGATGTTGCCAGCGTTGGAGGATCTGAGCTACAGGGACAGGCTGAACAGGCTGGGGCTGTTTTCCTTGGAGCGTCGGAGACTGAGGAGTGACCTTATAGAAGTTTACAAAATTATGAGGGGCATGGGTAGGATAAATAGACAAAGGTTGGGATATCTGGTTGGCATGGATGGGTTGGACCGAAAGGTCTGTTTCCATGCTGTACATCTCTATGACTCTATGATAGAAATCGTTTTCTAAAAGCAAAATTCTGTGGATGCTGGAAAATTGGAGAAACTCAGAAAGTCAAGCACCATCTATGCAGTGAGAAACTGAGTGAACATTTTGAGTCTGATATGATTCTTTTTCTTCATATCAGACTTTAAATGTTAAATCTGTTTCTCTCTCCTTTGTTTTAGTCTGTCTGTATGTGCATGTATCAGGGGTTTGGTATTAAAATGGAGATAGAATTTCAAGCAGAAAATTTATATGTCAACTGTTATTTACCTGTGGTTATATGTATTGGTAGTAAATAGTAGTTCTTATTCTGTAGAGAAACGTGGCCTTGATCTCTGTCAACCTGAATCTATCAGACAGATAAATTAGGGACTCTGCATACAAATAGCTTTCGTGATTACTCCAGGAATAGAAGGGCTTGATTTCCAGTGTGCTGCCACATGGATTCACAACAAACAGAAAGTTTCCTTTTCAAGAGAACTACTCCAACTTTTCCAAACCATTTGAGAAACCTGAGGTCCTAATCCCTAGAAATACTCTACTGCACCCTGACTGCCAAAGGCTTCAAGGTTCTTTATGCAGTGCTCAAAATGAAACATAATCCTTCAGTTCAAGTTGAACCAGTGCTTTAAAGATGGAGGGCCTGCATAACATCCCCTGATTTTGTATTGTATTCCTCCATTGGGACAGGATTCTAGATGCCTTCCTCAAACTATCACATACCACCTTCAATGATTTATTGAATTGAATTTATTGTCACGTGTACCAAGACACAGTGGAAAGCTTTTTCTTGCGAGCAATACAGGCAGATCACAGAGTTAAGTGGCATAGATAAGTAAATAATAGGTAAACAGTGGCAAAAACAAAAACACAGGTGCAGGTGAATGTTAAGAGTTTGGGAGCCCGTTCAGTATTCTAACAACAGTAGGTTAGAAACTGTTTTGAGATCAGCTGGTGCGTGTGTTCAGGCTTCTGTACCTTCTCCCTGATGGTAGAGGTTGTAGAAAAACATTGCCAGGGTGGGATGGATCTTTGAGAATGCTGGCAGCCTTTCCTTGACAGCGGGCCTAGTAGATGAATTCTGTAGATGGTAGGTTGGCCTTTGTGATTATCTGGGCTGAGTTCACCACTCTCTGTAACCGTCTCCAATCTTGAATGATACAGTTGCCATACCAGGTAGTGATACATCCAGACAGAATGTTCTTGATGGCACACCTAGAAATAGTTGGCATATTTGCCATCATGCCAAATTTCCTCAGCTGCCTGAGGAAGGAGAAACATTTTTGGGCTTTTGTAACCAATGCATCCACATAAAGAGTCCAAGAAAGCTTGTTGTAGATGACCACTCTCAGGAGCTTGACATTCTCCACTCATTCCACCTCTGTGCTGTTAATGTGTAGGGGGGCATGAGTAACATCCTGCCAATAATCAATAATGTTCCTTTATTTTGCCGGCATTGAGAGCTTGGTTGTTCTCAGTGCACCATTTATCCAGATCTTCCACCTCCCGTTTGTAGTCTGTTTCACTGCCATCTGAGATTCGACCGACTATGGTGGGGTAATTAGTGAACTTGTAAATAGCATTAGTCTAGTATTTGGCAATGCAATCATGGGTATAGTGAGTACAGTAGGAGGCTGAGTACATACCCCTGAGGGGGCTCCAGTGTTGAGTGTTGGTGAGGATGAAATATTATTCGCAATTTTCACTGTTTGTGGCCTATGGGTCAGGAAACTGGGGATCTAGTTGCAGAGTGGGGCTTGGTCCAAGATCACCACATTTTCCCCTAACGAGGATGTTCAGAGATGTTATTACACACCTCTGGAGCAGGTTGACCCTGAACACGAGTCTCCTGGCCTAGAGGCAGGGCCATTACCACTTCACCACACATGCCCTTCAATACTTGATACAGATCTCTCATTAAGAGCTCGAGCCTCTTGCCCAGATCCTGAGTCTTGTCGAGTACGCATGCTCGGGGGGCTGGAGTTGCGCCTGCGCACTGGTGACGAAGCTCAAAATGGCGACGACAATGAGCGACAGAGATTTGCGAAGCAAGCTGAAGGCCTTGGGCTTCGCGGCCGGCCCAATCACCGACAGCACCAGGTCCGTGTACCTGAAAAAGTTACAACAACTGCAATCCGAAAAGAATCAACAGGAAAAGAACAGCCGGGCGCCGCGGGTTCGCCAGAGCCTCCGGCAACGGGAGGTTGAGTTCCCGGCCCCCGCCCCAGCCCCAGAGCAGCCAAGGAGGAAGCCAGCCGCTGTCTCCAACGTGAGGGCCGAGTCCAGCCGCCAGCAGGCCGACGCTGTGTCTGACTCTACCACCATACATTATTCAGGGACATCGGCTGCATACCTTACAAATAGACTCCATTCAGGGGATGACGAAGACGCGGAGGAATCTGACAGTCTGAGCTCGCATCGATACACGGGGACTTCCAGCAGCTTGCATTCGGATTCGTTTACCAGGAAACCAGTCAACTCATATTCAGATCGCTATACAGGCGCATCTGGCAGCCTGACTTTAGATCCATATACCACGAAATCTGTTAGCTCATATTCAGATCGCTATACAGGGGCATCTGGCAGCCTGACTTTAGATCCATATACCACGAAATCTGTTAGCTCATATTCAGATCGTTATACAGGGGCATCTGGCAGCCTGACTTCAGATCCATATACCAGAAAACCTGTCAGTTCATATTCTGAGCGATATACAGGAATATCTGGCAGCCTGACTTCAGATCCGTATACCAGAAAACCTGTCAGTTCATATTCTGAGCGATATACAGGGGTATCTGGAAGCCTGGGTTCAGATCCGTATGCAGGGACATCGGGCGGCCTGACTTCAGAATCACACAGCAGGATAACTGACCGACTGTATTCAGATCGCTACACTGGGGAGAGTCTGAATTCAGATCCATATACAAAGAAATCTGACAGTTCATATTCGGATCCATACACTAGGAAATCTGACAGCCTGTATCCAGATACATATACGGAAAAATCTGACATCCTGAGTTCGGATCAATATGCAAGGAAATATCAGAGTCTAAAATCCAAGCCATACACAAGGAAACCTGATAGCGTGTATTCAGATCAACATGCAGGGAAATCTGAGAGCCTAAGTTCAGATCTACATACAGGCAGATTTAGCAGCTTGTATTCTGATCAATTTTCAAGAAATTTGGGCAGCCTCCATTCTGATAGTCGTTACAGAGGAAAGTCTGACAGTTTGTTGAAAAGTGAACGCTACATAAGAGGAACTGCTGCTGGGCTGCCTAAGAAGGGGGTGCAAAAACCCAAGAATCGTCTCGACAAATTTGAGTTTTACTTATCATGGTTTCTTTATGTTACTACAATTGTCCTGTGTCTCATTCTGTTGGGGTTAATCTGCGTCAAAACCTTACAGTTGCTTGAAGAATCTGAAGACGTAGGTGAAAATAGTAAGTACATGTATATAGATTGGTTTTAGAAGTAACTCATCTTTGTTTACAACTTTTGGTTGGAGCACAAAATAAAAATATCATGAGAAATAAAATTGCTGTACAGCAAGGGATGATTTGACTCAGTTGAGGTGTAAACATAAGTAGAAATGTGAGAATTTAGTGGCTTCAGGAATTGATAAAATATAGAAAATTGAATCCCCAGAAATTTCAACTCTTTCTCTAATCCTGCCATATGCCACAATGACTTTACAACTAATTAGGTATTCCCTAATCCCTCTCCTAAAAACTGAATGATAAAAGGGGATAAAATATTCAGTAAAATCATTTTCAACCCCCCCCCACCCCCTTATGCAATTAAAACTAGTTAGGAGACCACACAGACCTTGCGTTGTCCATTAATATGCCACTCAAAATAGAGATCAATAGATTTTTGGGTGTTGATGGACTGAGGATAGTGCAGGTAGGTGGCGATCAGCTGTGACCTTCGGGCTGAAAGGGCTGAATTACTTCCTAGACCTTATGTTATCTTAGCAATTATGCAATCTCTGCCTCAGTCTGCTCCTTCATTAAGGCATGTTGAGAGATAGTGTAAACCACTAGTCTGCAATGTATTCCAGAAGCACTCAGCTCTCTCTCAGTAGAAGAACTGACATATATCCAGTTTGTTTCACCCTTGGATCATTTCGCCTTTCTCCTGCTCTGGTCCAATATGTTTAACTGAAGTATATCAATAGGGATGCTATCCAGGCTGATAATTATTTTATATATCGGTGAGCCTACCCTGCTGAAAACTAATTGGATCAAATCCATTAAGAGTAGCTGAGGTCTTTTGCAGTTAGGCATCATTTTTGTAGTTCTTCTCCAAGACTACTGTATCATTCACCAAAATTGGTAACATAAAGGTGGATAACTGCCCAGAACCTGATCAGTTTAATTTAAGTAAATGTGATGTGTTGCATTTTAGAAAGGCAAATCAGGGCAAACTTAAACACCATAAAGAACAGGGTCTTTTGTAATAATATGTGTAGCTGCAGTACGCAGTGCTTGACATTGCAAGCCTGACTGATGATCCTAAATTATTTATCAATGTAATTCCTTGCACAATCAGACTATCCAACAAATGTTCAATTGCAAATGTTATCCAGTTATCTAGTCGGTACTTTACTTGTTATGAACAGCCAAAAGGACATGCTATTTGGTAGGATCTGCCAGTCTTTGGCTTTGTTGGGCTACATACCTGGCATTACATCACTGAACTCTTTACAATATACTCACCTGTGTGATTTTCAGAGTTGGTGGTGAAGGCTTGTTTTTCAGACTGGAGGCCTGTGACCAGTGGAGTGCCACAAGGACCGATGATGGGTCCTCTACTTTTTGTCATTTACATAAATGATTTGGGTGCGAGTTTAAGAGGTACAGTCAGTAAGTTTGCAGATGACATCAATGTTAGAGGTATAGTCGACAGAGAAGAAGATTACCTTAGATTAAAACAGGATCTTGATCAGATGGGCCAATGGGTGGAGAAGTGGCAGATCGAGTTTAATTCCGATAAATGCGAGGTGCTGGAATTTGGGAAAGCAAATCTTAGCAGGACTTATACACTTAATGGTAAGGTCCTGGGGAGTGTTGCTGAACAAAGAGACCTTGGAGTGCAGGTTCATAGCTCCTTGAAAGTGGAGTCGCAGGTAGATAGGATAATGAAGAAGGCGTTTGGTATGCTTTCCTTTATTGGTCAGAGTATTGAATACAGGAGTTGGGAGGTCATGTTGCAGCTGTACAGGACATTTGTTAGGCCACTGTTGGAATATTGCATGCAATTCTGGTCTCCTTCCTATTGGAAAGATGTTATGAAACCTGAAAGAGTTCAGAAAAGATTTACAAGGATGTTGCCAGGGTTGGAGGATTTGAGCTATGGGAAGAGACTGAACAGGCTGGGGCTGTTTTCCCTGGAGTGTCTGAGGCTGAGGGGTGACCTTATAGAGGTTTATAAAATCATGAGGGGCATGAATAGGATAAATAGACAAAGTCTTTTCCCTGGGGTGGGAGAATCCAGGACTAGAGAGTATAGGTTTAGGGTGAGAGGGGAAAGATATAAAAGAGACCTACGGGGCAACTTTTTCACTCAGAGGGTGGTACTTGTATGGAATGAGCTGCCAGAGGAAGTGGTGAAGACTAGTACAATTGCAACATTTAAAAAGTATCCAGATGGGTATATGAATAGGAAGGGTTGAAGGGATATAGGCTGGGTGCTGGCAGGTGGGACTAGTTTGGGTTTGGATATCTGATCAGTATGGTCAAGTTGGACTGAAGGGTCTGTGTCCTTGCTGTAAATCTCTATGTTTCTAGTGGCTGACACCCCTTTTGCTGCTACTGCATAGTAAGTGTTCAGCTTTTGAGGTACCTTAACTTTGGGTAGATTGGACACTTTTCAGGACCAGGATGTTCCAATGGTTTGCATGATATATAGTGAGAAATAATCTGATTTTGGTAGCTACTATCTTGCAGGATGGCTCTGATGTGCTTTACTTCAATGTCAAGTTTGCAAGGCAGACAAATAGTTCAGGCATATTTACCAGGTTTTGGATAAGACCAGTCTTGTAGCAGATTGAACTGCACGTATTCCAAAGTATATACGGACCAGTGAGGATAGGTTTTGGTCAACAGACGTAGAAGACACCGTGGCTGCTGAATAAATAGTATGTTGAGGAAAGGGAGTCCATTGCACTGTTTCCTTTCAAGTGTGAATTTCAGAGCAGGATGGAGCCCCTTAAGATACGTAAGGAAATTCTTATATGCAGCTGCAGATTCAAATATAACAAACACATCGACATATTCAAAGTATGCAAAGACTAGGGGTCCTTCGAAGACAAGATTCCCTCGGAATCCAACAAAAATATTTGCACGTACTATTTGGTGTACATGCTGTCTGTACAAGTTGTATAGTTCTTAAGTGCAATTAATACTGATTCACACAATAATGGTGAACCAGGATCGCTATAATATAGTATTGCAGTGTAGATGTCTATAGTTGCTTCAAGTGTTACATGATGAATAGACTAGCAATGTCAAATGAGCACATGGACACTGCATTATCAGTCTGCAAGTCCTATCTGGTCTTCACAAATGTCAAGAACTCCTTCACTATGCAAGTGGAGAACATGCTCAATATTGGTTGAAGCAATTTATTAACTGCATAGCCCAATTAATGTTGTGCAGAACTAGTTGTAGGTAAGATAAAGTAAAGAGGCATCAATATTGTGTGTCCGTGCACACAAAGGAGCAATTAGCCTTGAAGAATTACCCTATTGTATGTTGCCTGGCAGGTTCTTGCTCTTACATAAGTACAACAGTTTTTCTTTTAGCTTGCTTTTGAGTCAGGCTGTCCCTTCATGCTGAGCAGAAGATCCAGTGGGCATATTTGGACTTGTCATAAAAAATGGTGTGCATTTTGTTAAAAATCACACTACTCCCAAGCTATAGTCCAACAGGTTTCTTTGGAAGCACAAGCTTTCAGAGCGCTGCTCCTTCGTCATGTAGCTAGTGGGGCTCGATTATAGGACACAATTTATAGTAAAAGATCAAAGTGTCATTCAACTGATGCGATGCATTGAATAAACTTAGATTGCTGTTAAGTCTTTAATTACTTAGAACGGGGAAGCAGTTTTCGATTAATTCTTATGTAAATTCCAGGACTTATTTCAAGTAACAGTCCCAAGATAACTTAATATTTTATATTAGAAAAGTGAGATCTCAGCTCGCAAGGTGCATTAAAGGTGTGAGGTGAGAGTCTGTCTGTATCGCAACCTTGAGACAGGCTGCTTCTATTTCCAAAGTGGGAATTTATAAAATTAGATTACTTACAATGTGGAAACAGGCCCTTTGGCCCAACAAGTCCACACCAACCCGCCGAAGCGTAACCCACCCAGACCCATTCTCCTACATTTACCCCTTCACCTAACACTGCGGGTAATTCAGCATGGCCAATTCACCTAACCTGCACATTTTTGGACTGTGGGAGGAAACCGGAGCACCCGGAGGAAACCTACGCAGACACGGGGAGAATGTGCAAACTCGATACAGAGAGTCGCTTGAGGCGGGAATTGAACCCGGGTCTCTGGCGCTGTGAGGCCGTAGTGCTAACCACTGTGCCACCCACAAAATGTAACATGGACTGACTGCCTACAGATTCTGTGCATTTTGAGCAAAATCGAATGTATCTGCAAATGAAAATTCATCTCATAGACTGATGTGTGTATGTGTGTGTGTTGTGTGGGAGAGATTATGCATTGTGCTTGCTTGGTAAAGTGTGTTAGAGTGTGACGGAGTATATGCCTCTGAGAGGTTGTGCACATGTGTGTGTCTGAGAGACAGCATGCGATTGAGAGAGGGTCTGTGTGGGTGTGATTGTGTGTATAGTGTAGTGGGGTCACCTGTAGTGTGAGATGAGCCCAAGATCCTGATTGTGGCCATCCTCATGGGTACCAAACTTGACTATTAGCCTCTGCTCAGCAACATTATATTGTTGTATTTTGTTGACATAGATGACTTGTTAAGGATGACTATCCTGGTCTCTTTGTTGGGGTTTACTGATTGTATGTCCATATTTGTCCTGAGGTCTTGCAATGCTATCAAACTCTCACAATGAATGTGAAAATTGATTTATTATTTGGAAACTTGCAATATGCGTGGGTCGATCAGCTTGGCATGCATTCAAAGATTTGCTGTCTTGAATGGAAACTGGTCTGTGGTGGGCTAGCTGGAAGTAGAGAAGTTCAAATTCAGCAAACATCTCTGCCTATCGTTTTGGGATGAACTCACACCAAAGCAGAAAATTAAAGAACTGCAGACATTGGAAATCAGAAATACAAACAGAAATTGCAAGAAAAACTCTGCAGGTACCATCTGTGGAGAGAAAGCATGGTTAATGTTTCAGGTCTAGTGACCCTTCTTCAGAACCTTCTGACACCTCAGGCGAAATCAGGTACAAGGGCAAACACATCACTTTCAGATAATGCGTGGTCAGAAAGATTTATCATATGTTTGGAGAGAGAGTTAATTAGGTTGCCAAGCCATATCTGTTTAAGTGAGTTAATCGTGCAATTGTGCTTTACATAGGTAGTGTTTATGGTGTGGTTATCTATTGAAACAATACAGCAGCATAGATTGATCAAATGTTTAATTAATGTCTCCTATCTAAATGTCTAATGTCCTTTTAGGGGAAGAAGTGTGCCATCCTTATCTTGTGTAGCTACATGTGACTGTAGACCCATAGTAAAATGGCTGACTCTGAATTGCTGTCTGAAGTGGCGTACCAAGCCATTAAGTTCAAGAGCAATTAGCGCTGAGCAATAAGTGCTTGTCCAGCCAATGACAGCCACACCCCATGGATGAACTTTTTAATAAGAGGTTAAAAAAAATCTATGTATTTAAAACTAAGTGCAGCATAGAACATGGTGTGAACTAGTAACCCTGTTACCAGTCTGGTCAAAAATGTGAACAACAGGTGAAGCTAACTGCTTCACATTGCTGCAGTGCAGTAGAAACACGAGTGGTGTGCTCACTTAACAGGATGCTGTCATCAAATGTAAAGATATGAGTGGTTTTGGCACATTGTGGTATATGCATTTCAGCACTGATATTATGCCAGATGTGTAGGCCATACATGCTATTACTGGTTGATCATATCAGACGGCAAGTCACTTTGGCTGTACACAACAAGCAAGGCACTGACCATACTGACCAATTTGCACATGTAAAAATTGCAACATTAAATGTGATTCTGCAATTGGACAATGTTGGCTGCATTACCCAATACAGCATAAGTGCTGACTACTCCCTTCTAAAGACCTGCACCAATCTTATGGAAACTGGTTCTTACAATTTTTTTTTAATCATTGCATTTGAATGTGTTTTATACCATACTTCTGTGGCCACCATATCACATAATGAAGCTCAAACTCCGATATCCTACCCCACAAGTAAGGACAGTACCATTTTGCCACTTGACTGCAATCTTACTGCTTTAATATGTATTTGTAATTAATCTGTGCACATTATGAAATATCTAAGGGACAAATGGGACTTGGGTCCAGACCTCTAGTCAAGTGATAGGGACAGTACTTCTCAACAGCTCTCACTCACTATATGGATTCAGTTGAAACACCATTTGTAGCATTAGCTTGGCATATCAGATAGTTGTATTTAATTATCTCGTGATTCTATATAATATATATAATATATATAATATAATATATAATATATATAATATAATCTATGGTTTTCTTTCGTTTTAGTTAAGATGCTGCCAGTGGATTGCAATGGGAAAACTGACGCAGTGAGTAACTGTTTTCTTCCCAGTTATAGTTAACACTTAGATGGTAAATTTTAAAGTGGAGAATGTTATAAAAGTCACAGAAATCTAAGTTTGATATTCACTCCACTCCTTCACAATATTAGGAGGCATTGGCAATATTGAGAAGGTATAGTGGAAGTGCATAGATCTTTTTATGTAATCGAGCAAAGTTCTGTCTCCAGTCAACTCCTATATGTTTCACTGTATCAAAATAAATCTTATTTTTGGATTTATAAATGCCAATTTTTTTCCTGGATCTAATTGTTGCCAAAAATAACTATTAAAAAGTGCCTGTAGGTGATAAATCAGTTGTAGAATTTCTCAACAGTGATCCTTGTGGAAATCTGTTTTCTTCCTTAGCACAGGAATAGTTTCTTTTTCAGAAAGAGCAGTTAGCTTATTAGCAAAACTAATGTTGTATATAGAGTGTTTTCTGAACAGTCGTAGAACTAGTATATATGTCAAATAAGATTATTAATCAGTCTGTTTGGAAATGTTATGGCCACCTCTGGAACAGGTGGGCCTGAACCCAAACCTCCACCTGGAGGAAGGGGAACTAACAGTTTGCCATGAGACTCTTTATAGACAGATTCTACTTTGACAACTTTGTTCTATTGTTGTTCAAATTATCTTGTAGTAAATGAAGTCTATTAGACAGTTTAAAGCTAAAAACCTAAAATCATGAAAGCGTTTGAATGAATAAGCAATGTATTTTAAGTGATTATGACACCCTATCAGTGGTTGGCAGTTGCAGTATTATGTGGCAAATTCAGATCATCATTAATCTAAATTGAAGGCTTAGTTATCCATTTCACAGATCCACTAGACCCACAATGCTCTACTGCTGACCAGATATCAATGATATGTGTATGTTGACTTGTACTGTGTACCTACATGATCAAAAATGTGAAGCCAAAACTGAAATTGCTGGAAAAACTCAGCAGGTCTGGCAGTATCTGCAGAGAGAAATCAGAGTTAACGTTTTGAGTCGGGTGACTCTCCCTCAGAATCTTCTCTTCTGTTTTGGTTTCTGATTTACAGCATCCGCAGTTCATTCAGTTTTTAGGTTGTCCAAAGATCTGAACATCCACACACAGAGGTTTTCCAATGCATTAATAACACACTAGAGGTCACTGTTCTGTACTCAATGTGTAGCGCATAATACCAGATGGAATAACTGGTAAAACGGTATTTGCAGTATAAAATGAAACTGAGGCATTATGCATTACTTTATTTGTTTCTGAAAAAAGATAGGCTAGATTAAGTAATTTGTGACTGTAATCACACCAATATATGCTTGATAAAATACAAAATATTTCATTAATTAGTTTAGCATTTCTTAGTTTTGGATTTATGTTACATTTCAAGCGTTATTTTTATTAATACTTTAATTTCATTTATCAACTTTTTTTTTCTAGTATTGCCAAGCTGAAGAACGCAAAATCATAATGCTCATGTTGTCTGAAATGTATGAGTATTTGGCAGAAATAGCTGGTGAGTTGAAGGATAATCACAAAGGGGAACGTATTCTTGCTGTAAATTACTAGCTACAAAAAATGTAAACAGCTAAGGAAAATACGAAAGATCCACAAAATTCAGTTTAACACGTACCATAATACTGCTTTTCAATGGGAGAATAAATTCTTTAATGTAATCAAAATTGTGGATAATGTATTGAACATTTTAAAGATTGCATTCAGTAGATTTTTGCCAAGTAAAGATTCTGCAAAAAGGCAGCAAAGGGGAGATGAGGTAGAAGATCAGCTATGATCTTTTCAATAACTAAGCAAACTTGAGGGATTGCATAATGTAACCTAGCTCATAATCTTTGCATTCAAATCAGCTTAATTCAAGAGGATATTTAAAGCATTCCTAATGAAGGTAAAGTGTATAAATAATTCTGGCATAATCAATGTTTTTATGTAAAATTCTTCATTTGATTCAATCACCCTGCATCTTTGTACTTAACCCTCTTAAACTCAGTCTGGTTTTAGTTTTTCAGCAATTTCAAATGCTATACTTATATCACGATAACCAAGAAATGTAAGCAGGCAGTGTATCACTGCGTTGCCTCTTGTCAGTCACAGGTAGCTTGAGAGTCAGAGCGATGACTTATGTTTCTCTATAGGAATAGAAGCAGCTGTTCAATTATTTTCCACACCATTGCATGGATTGTAAAATCTCTAGGATTACATGCATTCATGAGAAATTGAGGTTATTCTTCAGTCGCTACTCAGGAGAAGAAAAAAACAACAACAAAAATCTGTTTTTTGGTTGAACCGTTTTGGATATTAGTTCTGTAAGTGCTAAAGATAGTGTTAACTTCTGCTGTATTGAATGATTGGAGATGAGTGTTATTTTGATCCAAACTCCAGGAAATGGTCAAGCAAAGTTTATTTTCCAAAACGTTTTTGATTTGGGGAAGGTTCCATTAGACTGGAATACACCAAATGTGATTATTTTATTCAGAAGGGGAGGAGACAGAAAACAGTAAGTTACAGACCAGTTTGTTTTGATAGCTGCCATACGGAAAATGTTAGAAACTTTAACTAAAGACATTATAGCGAGGCACTTAGGTAAGTTCAATGTAATCCAGCAGAGTTAGTATGGTTTTGTGAAAGGTAAATCATCTTTAACCAATCTATCAGCGTCTTTGAGGAAATAACACATTCAGTGTAAGGGTGACTTGGGTATATAGTGTACTTCAATTTAAAAAAATAATTTGATAAGGTGCCACAGAAAGTAGAAGTTCGTGGTGTAGAGGGTAGCATGTTGGCATGGATAGAGGATTGGCTGGATATCAGGAAGTAGAGGGAAGGCAAAAATGGGTCATTTTCAGATTGACACATTATAATGAGTGTTGTGCCACAGAAAGTGGTGCTGGAATCTTTACTGATTCCAATTTATTTCAATGACTTGGATGAAGAGATTGAAGATATAGTTGCTACATTTGTTGATATCAAGAAGACAGGTTGAAAAGTAAGTTACAAAGAGGACATAAGGAGGCTACGAAAAGATATGCGTTTAAGTAGTGGGCAAATAGAATATAACATGGGGGAAAAATGAATGTACTTCTGCTTTGGCAGAAAGAATAAAAAGCATTTTGTCTAAATGGTGAGAGATTGCAGAACTTTGCTATGCAGAGATAGCTTAATGTCCTGGTATATGAATTGCATAAGGCGAGTGTGCATGAATATGTGAAACCTCATACAATATTATCATTTATTGTGGAGTGCGTTGAATAAAAAAGTTAAAAATCACACAACACCAGGTTATAGTCCAACAGGTTTAATTGGAAGCACACTAGCTTTCGGAGCGACGCTCCTTCATCAGGTGATTGAAAGCCAGTGTGCTTCCAATTAAACCTGTTGGACTATAACCTGGTGTTGTGTGATTTTTAACTTTGTACACCCCAGTCCAACACCGGCATCTCCGAATCTTGAATAAAAAAGGTAGAGATGTCTATACAGATCATTGAGAGACCACATCTAACTATTGTGTACTGTATTGGTCAACCTATTTAAGGGGGGATATAAATGTTTTGGAAGCAGTTCAGAGAAGGTTTGCTAGTCTAATACCGGGAATGGCTACATTATGTTATGAGGAAATACTGGACAGGCTATGCTTACATCTACTGGAATTTAGAAGAAAAAGACGTGACTTGATTAAGACAATAGATCCTGAGGGGTCTTTGACGAGGTGAATGTCAAGATGATGTTTCCTCTTAATGGAAAATCAAGAACTAGGGTCACTGGTTAAAAATCAGACATGAGATGAAATTTCTTCTCCCAGTTTCACAAATCTGTGGAACAGTCTTCCTGAGAAAGTGTTAGAAGAGGCATCCTTGAATATTTTAAAGACAGAAATGGATAGCTTCTTGTTAAGAGAGGTTATCTGGGATAGTGTGGATCTGGATTTGAGGTTATTAAATGGTAGAGAAGACCCTGGGAGCCTAGTGGCCTATTTCTGCTGTTCATACATTTACAACACAAAATGCAACTCACTTGAAAACTTGGGAGGCAGTAAACATGGGCTTTGCCTATCATGTTCTGCTTGTTAAATGTGTTGTTCAAATAACTAATGGTACTGTTTAAATAATTTAAGTACAAATGTTTATGTAAAAGGATATGGGATAAGCTATTTGTTGGGCATTTTCCCTGGTGCTTCAAAGGATAGGGTGAATACTAAGGTCTTTTCACTGAGGGAGTCCAAAACTAGAGGGCAAAGGTCTAAGGTGAGAGGGGAATGATTTAGAAGGGATCTGAGGGGCAATACTTCACGTAGAGGGTGGTGCGCATATGGAATGAGCGGCCAGAGGAAGTGGTGGAGGCTGGTACAATTACAACATTTAAAAGGCCTCTGGATGGGTACATAAATCGGAATGGTTTAGAGGGATTTAGGTCAAATGCTGGCAAATGGCACTCGATCAGTTTAGGATATCTGATCAGCGCAGGCCTGTTTCCGTGCTGGATAACTCTATGACTCTGTGACTGAGATGAGGAAAATTTTCTTGACTCAAAGGTTAGTGAACCTGTAGAATTCTCTACCACAGATGGATGTAGAGGCAAAGGCACTGAATACAGTAGTCCTCTGGTACCCGCAGGAGATACGTTCAAAGACCTACCGCCAAAGCCCCAAACCATGGATAGGTGCAAACCCATTCATTTAAATTGGAAATTGACCTCCCTGGCAGCTCCCTGGTCCCCGGTTCCGGAATGTTCCACGTAATTTACTGCGGGTCATGGTAAACCACGGGTAACTGAAACCGCAGAAACTGATTCCACAGATAGGCAGTAGACTTGTATACTCAAGAAACATCTTTTCTAGAAATTTTTGGATATTAAATACATCAAGGGATATCGGGAGAAAGCGGGATTATGGCCTTGAAATAACCATGACCATTTGAATGGCAGAGCAGGCTTGAAGGGACTAATGACCTTTTTCTGCTTCTTGTCTCTATGATTCTTCATCATTAATTTTAGGAAGTATTGAAGAATTATCTAAAATCACGTGCTTCTGGATGATAACCAGAAAATAATGTATATAACTGAATCTCTGATGTGTTGTCTTCTTGCACATAAAAGTACGTTCATCTTTACATTGAAAGCCTTCATTAATTCCGGTCTTTCTGAATGGTGTTAATCTTGTCAGTTACCTGGTCACTCAAAATGTTGCAGGGTTTTTATGTGATTGTAGAGGGACCTTTGTAGTTTGCAGTAACCAAGCATAATGTTTCTATCTTGCAGTGTTCTTCATGTCAATCTACTGGCATTTACCCAATTGCATTCTCTGTAACTGCAGCAATGTCATATACTGTTAAAATATAACCTGTTACTTTCCCTTTACACTGCTTGGGTAAAAAATGTAATTCTCTATTTGCAGCTATTTTAAAATCTGTCAGCCCAACCTAATGTGCTAATAAATTGAATGCAGTTGGCTTTATTCTTTTTCATTATGTCAGTTAGAGCCTTTTGGTTTTTATCTATACGTTGTCATTGTCAACAGGAATACTGCCAGAAGCCTGACGTTAGCAAATGTTGTCCCCCTTGTTCAAGAAGGGGAGTAGGGACAATCCTGGTAATTGACCCTTAGTTTGGTTGTGGGTAAAGTGTTGGAAAGGATTACAAGAGATCGGATTTATAATCCTCTGGAAAGAAATAATTTGATTAGGGATAGTCAGCATGGTTTTGTGGAGGGTACATCGTGCCTCACAAACCTTACTGAGTTCTTTGAGAAGGTGACCAAACAGGTGGATGAAGGTAAAGCTGTTGATGTGGTATATATAGATTTCAAAGTAAGGCTATTGCATAAAATATGCATGGAATTGAGGGTGATTTAGCGATTTGGATCAGAAATTGACTAGTTGAAAGAAGACAGAAGGTGGTGGTTGATAGGAAATGTTCATGCTGAAGTTCATTTAGTTGTGGTATACCACAAGGATCTGTTTTGGGGCCACTACTATTTGTCATTTTTATAATTGACCTGGATGAGGGCGTAGAAGGATGAGTTAGTAAATTTGCAGATGATACTAAAGTTGGTGGAGTTATGGACAGTGTGGAAGGATGTTGCAAGTTACAGAGGGAAATAGATAAGCTGCAGAGCTGGGCTAGGAGGTGGCAAATGGAATTTAATACGGAAAAGTGAGAGGTGATTCACTTTGGAAGGAGTAACAGGAATACAGAGTACTGGTCTAATGGTAAAATCCTTGGCAGTCTGGATGAGCATGTAAATAGATCCCTGAAAGTTACCATCCAGGCTTATAGGGTTATTAAGAAGGCATATGGTGTGTTAAGCTTTTATTGTTATAGGGATTAAGTTTCAGAGCCCTGAGGTCATGTTGCAGCTGTACAAAACTCTGGTGCGGCCGCCCTTTGTTATTGCGTAACATTCTGGCTGCCGCATTACATGAAGGATGTGGAAGCATTGGAAAGGTTGCAGAGGAGAGTTACCAGGATTTTGCCTGGTATGGAGGAAAGGTTGAGGGATTTGAGGCTGTTTTCGTCAGAAGAAGGTTGAGAGGTGACTTAACAGAGACATATAAAATGATCAGAGGATTAGATAGGGTGGACAGTGAGAGCCTTTTTCCTCTGATGGTAGTGGCTAGCACGGGTGGGCATAGCTTTAAATTGAGGTATGATAGTTATAGGACAGAGGTCAGAGGTAGTTTCTTTAATCAGAGTAGTAGGGGTATGGAACACACTGCCTGCAACAGTAGTAGACTTACCAACTTTAAGAGCATTTAAATGTTCATTGGATAAACGTACGAATGATAATGGAATAGTGCAGCATAGATGGGCTTCAGATTGATTTCACAGATCGGTGCAGCATCGAGGGCCGAAGGGCCTGTATTGCACTGTAATGTTCTATTAATGTGGAATGTTTGAATCTTGAATGTACTTAGAGATTCATTTTTAGTTACAAAGTGCATGATTGGAGTTAAACAATTTAATTTTTTTGACTTGTAGGTGAGTTTGAGTGTGGATCTGAATATCTGCTGAAGACCAAATGTGTTCCAGTTGCTGATGTACAGAGACATTTAGCAGTAAGTTATACATTTAAATGTAAAATATTTTTAATGTACATAAGATTAGTTAATGGTTATTTGTATCTTGTAAAATTAGAAGTTTTGGACTATAAAACATGCTTGTGGAAATAAAGAAAACAGGTGAAAATCAGCTATGTAATATTGCCATAGTGTTAAAACATTCATTGAAAATTCCTTTGTTAACATTAACATGGTGTTCAGTAACTCTTGGGGAAAAAAACATGGGTCAGTGAGATTTTTAAATACTGAACCAAAGAGTTCAAAGAAAGGTGCTACAGCTGTTGTATACTAATATTGTATAACAATTGCATTGCATTTAATGAATGCATTTAATGAAGAGAACTGACATTAAAATAATGTACTGAACTATTGCTGAGGTGTGCAATGGAACGATAATAACTCGTCTACAATAACTCCTGCACAGTGGTCGTCACTTTATCATTGGATTGGTTCCATTGGAGCTCTACCTCGGCAAGAAGCCAAAGAATATGTACTTAAAACAAATTGGTCTTATTGTTGTGTGCATTTATTTGCAAGATCACATGTGGTTTATAGCTGGAAACATGTAACAGTGATATTTATTTTTACACAATCAAACTATATTTGTGACTCTGATATTCCTGGTACAAAGGGGTAAAAATTTAGAGTTACTGATCATAACAACATGCATACCAGGAAATGGTACACTTAATGGCAGTGATTTTTCAGTCCATTAACTGTAATAGGTAAAAACATTGTGGGCTGAGAAAGCAAAATTTGCAATATATGCTCCAGGCTCACATGAAGGAGAGTGTTGTTGGAGCTGCACCCTCCATGCAAGTGAAAAGTATTCTATCACAATCTTGACCTGCATTTTGAAGATGGTGGATTGGCATTGGAGAGAAGGAGGCAGGTTATTCACTGCAGGATTCTAGCCTTTGATCAACTCATTATACCACAGTATTTATAAGGCTGGGCCAGTTCAGTTTCTGGTTGATGTTAACCCCCAAGATGGTGAGAGTGGGCATTCAGCAATGGTAAGGGTACTCTAGGGTCTCTAGAGGAAGATGGTTAGATTCCTTTTTGTTTGAGATGGTCACTTGTACCACATTGTGCCAGGCAATATTATTTGTCAGTAGCCCAAATCTGGGTGTTGTCCATGTCTTTTTGTATATGAACATGGGCTACTTCAGTATCTGAGGAAATGCAAATATTGCTAAGCATCGTCCATTTGTTAGTCAATATTCCAAATCTGACCTTATGATGAGGAAAGGTCATTGAAGCAGCTGAAGCTAATTGAGCTTAGGAATTCCTGCAATTTCAATCATGAGCAAGCTTTCTGGCCTTATGATGGAAGATTAATGATGCAGCTGAAGGTAGTTATGCCTAACTTGAGGAGTTTGTGAGCCATGAGACCTGAGTTCAAATCCCAAAGTTATGTAATACTGTGTTTGAACAGGTTGATTAGCAAATATCTACCCTGAAGAATTAGGGTGCTTATGGTGTCATGGTAATGTCTCTGCCTATGGACCTAGAGGCCTGGGTTCAAGTCCCACCTGCTTCAGAGTTTTTTTTGTATTCACTCGTAGGACATGGGCATCACTGGCTGGCCAGCATTTATTGCCTGTTTCTAGCTCCCCTTGACTGAGTGGCTTCTAAGCCATTTCAGAGGGCAGTTGAGAGTCAACTGCTGTGGCTCTGGAGTCAAATGTAGGCCAGACCAGGTAAGGATGGTAGACTTCCTTGCCTTAATGTTTGTAAGCCATTTTTTCCCTCCAACAATCAGCAATGATTTCACGGCCATCAGTAGATTCTTAATTTCCAATTTTTTTTTTACTTATGTCAAATTCCACCATCTGCTGTGATAGGACTCAGACCTGGTCCCAGAACATTAGTTGAGTTTGTGATGTATAATTATATCTCTGAATGGGTTAATTTAAAAAGAAATGCCCTGAGGAATTCTTACAGTGAGGTACTGGGTCTAAAATGAATGACCTCAAAGAACAGCTATCTTGCCTTGGAAAATGTGCATATTTTCTACTTATCCTGTTCAGAGATGTTATAACCCCATTGGAGCAGGTGGAACTTGAGCCCATGCTGTTTGATCTGGAGGTAGGGACACTACAACTGCACCACAAGAGACCTTGGACACAGTATAGTTATTTTCTAATCAACCTGTTCAGAAATGTTATTACCCGGACGTGTAACCTTGTCTCCTGGCTCAGGGGTGAGTACAGTCCCACTTTACCACAGGAGCCCTTGTACATAGTATGTTTCGGTTTTTTAGCCCATTTTCTAATCAACCTGCTCAGCAATGCTATTACACACCTTTGGAACAGATGGGATTGGAACCCAGGCCTCCCGACTCAAAGGTAGAGATACTACTTCTGTATCACAACAGCCTTCTTGCACAAAGTATGACTCCAATGAGGGGAGTGTTTTTGCCTGATTTGAATTTGCCTTGATTCCATACTCTATCACATACTGTCTTGAAATCAAGGTCACTCTCACCTCATCTCATCTCTGGAGTTCAGTAGTTTTGTACATGTTTGAACCAAGGCTGTAATGGGTTCAGGACCCTAGTGGCTTTGACAGAATCTAAACTGAGCATCGTGAGTAGGTTATTGTTAGCAAGCGCAGCTTGGAGCATTGTTGTTATACCTTTTCATTACTTTGATTGAAAGCAATTGACTGAGTTGGATTTGTTTTATTTTTCCCTTTGTAAACTGGGCATACTTAGGCAAATTTCAACATTTCCAGGTAGACACCATTGTTGTAGCTGTATTAGAACACTTAGGCTAGGGGTGTGGTTAGTTATACGAGCATAAGTCTCGAGTACCATTGCTAGATGTTATTAGGATCCATGCCTTTGCAGTATCCAGTGTTTTCAGCCATTTCTTGATACCAAGTGGAGTGAATTAAAATGTTTGAAGGCTGATTCTAGAAACCCCTGGGGGTGGCTGAGATGAATCATCCACTTCTGGCTCAAGGTGCATGTAAATGCTTTTGCCTTCTCTTTGACACTGATGTGCTGCGTTCACCCATTATTGAGAATGGGGATATTTGTAGAGTTCTCTTCATTTGTTAATTGTTTAATGGTCCTCCACCATTTACAATGAATGTGAGGACTACATAGCTTCTGTCAGATCAGTTAACTGTACGATTGCTTAGCTACGTCTATCAAATGCTGATTTCATAACTTAGCATGTACATCGTCCTGTGTTCTTGCTTTACAAGTTTACATCTTATTTTTATTTATGGCTGGAGCCACTTGTAGCATGCCTCCCTGCATTGAACAAAGAAGGGTTGGATCCCCCAGCTTAATAGTAAATTGGGAGATCTGCCAGCCCATGATGTTCAGATTGTGGTTGAATGCAGTTCTGTTGTTGATGGCCTGCAGCACCTCATGAATGCCTAGTTTTGTTGGATGTTGGAAATGTTTGAAATCTGTGTGCAGCCTAGATGGTGATTGCGCTCTAAAGCACGTGTAAAAGCTGATGTAAGAGTTTGATTGGTGGCTTTGGAGGCTTGGTTTATCAATCAATATTTACCTCTCCCATAGCATATGACTTCCCTATTCTGATAATGACGCATGACCACCAGCACATTTCACATACTGTTTTTCTTCATTTTTATTAAATGTTGATTTTTGTTATTGAAATTGTAAGGTTCAGTAACAGGAATATCTTGTCCTCAAATTGTTTCTAGATTTGACTCTTAAATACATTCTGAAATTTTCTTTTAAAGTTTCAGCACCATCTTGATGGTGGAAAAATTAAACTTGTGCAGTGATGTGAAGCATAATAGCTTGAATATTTTTTTAAAATGTCCTTATTTATATTTGTTTACTCACTAATATTGCTTTCCCAGACTAATAATATACCTAATCTAGAAAAATTTAATGAGGCACTTCAATGGATCATTCAGAGTACTCGAGACTTTGGGATTAGGTGAGTTGTTTTCTTGTAAATTCTAGCTTAAATTAATGAACAGTATTTGAATGCATAAAGTAGAACATAACCTCCAGTCATTGTGCATGGAATTCTGTTACCTTCCTCTCACTGTGTTGTTGACAATTCTTGAAAAGTTTAAAACAACAGGTACTTGAGACACAATTCTTGAGCATTTCTTGACCAGATTTAAAATGGTACTTGCAATTTTTGAGAAGATTTGCGGCCTAGGTTGTGGTTCAGGTTGGAAGTTTCTGGCAGTTTCTGATAAGACAGGATGTTGCTGCTGTGATTGGCTGAGACATTTGCCAGTCAGTTCTTAAATTAATTGGTGTATAAAAAGATGATCTTACTTGGCAATGAAGGGTTAGCTGAACTGGTAGATTTGTCCTCCGATGTTCGTCACCATGTGAGGTAACATCATCAATGAGCCTCCATTGAAGTGCTGGCATTTTGTCCCACTTTTTATTTATGTGTCTTGGTATGTTGTGGTGGGTGATATCATTTCCGGTTATTTTTCTGGGAGGTTGGTAAATGAGGTCCAACAGTGCTTCAATGAAGGCTCACTAATGATGTTATCTCACATAGTGATGAAACGTCGGAGAACAAATTTACCAGCTCAGCTAACCCTTCATTGCCAAGTAAGATCATCTTTTTATACACCAATTAATTTAAGAACTGACTGGCAAATGTCTCAGCCAATCACAGCAGCAACATCCTGTCTTATCAGAAACTGCCAGCCAATCGGAGACTGGCAGCTTCTGAATCCTAAAAACCATATTTGTGTCTTGATGAAGCTTCTGATTAAAATTACTTTCAAGTTACTTGATGGATAGCATAAACAGTGGGTTGGCTTCAGCTGGACTTATAATTCATTCTCTTGTAATTATAGATTACAGACATTGGTGGTTATCCATAATAAAAATGTAAAATTTGAATAACAGACTTGAATCATTTTTAAGAGTTTTATACAATTTAAAAAAAAAATGATTGTTGCAGACATTCCCTTGAAGAATGTTTATTTAATTATCTTTTTTTAATATCTGCTTACAGGTTAGTTGGTGAAGATTCTGAAACATCAGTGACTTCAGTGGATCAAGTGATCTGTCTTGAATCCACTCGTCCACAGATGAATTTATATTGTCGCCTTCGTCATGCTGTTTATACTATTCTTCACAGAATGTTAATCTTTATATTGGGTAAGTCATTGATACTGTTAATATATCTATAACTTGATATACTGCTTTAGATTTGAAAATAATCAGCCACAGAGTAATTGATTTTTCCTTAGGGCAAGGCCAGTGATAGATTTGGTAACAATTCTTAGAAAGATAATTGTTGAAATAAATTGTCAAGAACAGCGCTCATGGTAATTTCTAACAAGAAACTAGCAGAAGTCACTCGCTGAATTTAAATCTCATTTTTATTGCATTATGGGTTTGATATGTGGGAAAATGTGATATATCTTTTATAATTTTGTTATTTGTAGAAGATTATCTTCTGAATTGCTCAAATTATTTAATATTAACAATGTCCCAAGTACTTTAATACTTGAAACTAAAAAATTATCTTCTGTTATTCATTAGAATAAATATATTATTCTATCAAGTTATTTTACTTATACAATTTGATTAGTGGAGCAAAATACTCACATCATAATGCTGTAAAATGTTTGCATTTTAGCAAAAAAACTGGTAATCTAAATAATTAGTAAGTTTCTCACATGAGGTTACTAAAACTGATCATATCCAGGTTCAGATGTCAGATGACCTTTTCAACTTGCTATCAGAACACAGTTGTGTTAACGTTGCAGCAGACATTATGCAGTCATAGAGATGTACAGCATGGAAACAGACCCATCAGTCCAACTCGTCCATGCGATCAGATATCCCAACCCAATCTAGTCTCACCTGCCAGCACCCAGCCCATATCCCACCAAACCCTTCCTATTCATATACCCATCCAAATGCCTCTTAAATGTTGCAATTGTACCAGCCTCCACCACTTCTTCTGGCAGCTCATTCCATACATGTACCACCCTCTGAGTGAAAAAGTTGCCTCGTAGGTCTCTTTTATATCTTAACCCTCTCACCCTAAACCTATGCCCTTTAGTTCTGGACTCCCCGACCCCAGGGAAAAGACTTTGCCTATTTACCCTATCCATGCCCCTCATCATTTTGTAAACCTCTATAAGGTCACCCCTCAGCATCCGACGCTCCAGGGAAAACAGCCCCAGCCTGTTCAGCATCTCCCTTTCGCTCAAAACCTCCAACCCTGGCAAAATCCGTGTAAATCTTTTCTGAACCCTTTCAAGTTTCACAACATCTTTCCAATAGGAAGGAGACCCGAATTGCATGCAATATTCCAACGGTGGCCTAACGAATGTCCTGTACAGCTGCAATATGACCTCCCAACTCCTGTACTCAATACTCTGACCAATAAAGGAAAGCATACCAAACGCCTTCTTCACTATCCTATCTACCTGTGACTCCACTTTCAAGGAACTATGAACCTACACTCCAAGGTCTCTTTGTTCAGCAACATTCCCTAGGATCTTACCATTAAGTGTATAAGTCCTGCTAAGATTTGCTTTCCCAAAATGCAGCACCTCGCATTTATCTGAATTAAACTCCATCTGCCACCTCTCAACCCATTGGCCCATCTGGTCAAGATCCTGTTTTAATCTGAGGTAACCCTCTTCGCTATCCACTTTTGGTGTCATCTGCAAACTTACTAAATGTACCTCTTATGCTCGCATCCGAATCATTTATGTAAATGACAAGAATTAGAGGACCCAGCACCGATCCTTGTGACACTCCACTGGTCACAGGCCTCCAGTTTGAAAAACAACCCTCCACCACCACCCTCTGTCTTCTACTTTTGAGCCAGTTCTGTATCCAAATGGCTAGTTCTCCCTGTATTCCATGAGGTCTAATCTTGCTAATCAGTCTCCCATGGGGAACCTTGTCAAATGCCTTACTGAAGTACATAAAGATCACATCTACCGCTCTGCCCTCATCAATCCTCTTTGTTACTTCTTCAAAAAAACTCAATCAAGTTTGTGAAACATGATTTCCCACGGACAAAACCATGTTGACTATCTCTAATCAGTCCTTGCCTTTCCAAATACATGTACATCCTGTCCCTCATGATTCCCTCCAACAACTTGCCCACCACCGACATCAAGCTCACTGGTCTATAGTTCCCTGGCTTGTCCTTACCACCCTGCTTAAACAGTGGCACCACGTTAGCCAACCTCCAGTCTTCCGGCACTTCACCCGTGACCATCGATGATACAAATATCTCAGCAAGAGGCCCAGCAATCACTTCTCTAGCTTCCCACAGAGTTCTAGGGTACACCTGATCAGGTCCTGGGGATTTATCCACTTTTATGCATTTCAAGACATCCAGCACTTCCTCCTCTGTAATCTGGACATTTTGCAAGATGTCACCATCTATTTCTCTACAGTCGATATCTTCCATATCCTTTTCCACAATAAATACTGATGCAAAATACTCAATTAGTATCTCCCCCATTTTCTGCGGCTCCACACAAAGGCAGCCTTGCTGATCTTTGAGGGGCCCTATTCTCTCCCTAGTTATCATTTGTCCTTCATGTATTTGTAAAAACCCTTCGGATTCTCCTTAATCCTATTTGCCAAAGCTGTCGGGGGTACCCTTGACAAGGATGGAGTTCCGGTTGAAGAGATCCTTGAAATGCTCCTTTCAGTGAGTGCTAACCGCTTCTCTGTGCTGTACATGCGCCACTCCATTCTTGGCATTCAGTCGTGTAGCTTCTTAAGTGGTTGAGATGATCTTGACTACGCTGAATTATCCAAGCATGTCATGGCTCTCAACCAATTTCTGGATTTCCAGCATTCCTTTCACTTGCCATCTGTTCTTTAGGTCATAGGCTATTTTTGGACCTTAGGCTTTTTGTTTGACTTTCCCCTTCAATTAGCAGGAGGGCTGAGAAAACATTACACTCTTGTCCTCATAGCTCCCAGAAAAAAAAGCATCACCACCAACATATGGGAGTCTGTAGCCTAAGACCCAAAAATTTAAGAAGAAGCATTCGCAAAGGTGCCAGCCATTCTGAGCATCTCAGAAAGGCTCTGGTGTTACCAATCACAAAGCAGTGGAAGGAGCATGCAAAAGCCCCAGCATCTCATCCACCCATTTTTCTTCTATCATAAGGTTAGAATTGGGGATGTACAGTCATTAGCAAACAATGTTCAGCACCATTCGTGACAACTCAGATGCTGAAGCAGGCAATGTCTGAATGCAGCAAGCCTTGGAAGACATCCAGGTTGAGACTGAGAAGTGGCAAGTAACATTTGCGCTAAACAAATGCCAGACAATGACCATCACCAACAAGATAGAATCTAACTATCACCTTTTGACAAAATAAGGCAGGGCAAGTGTCTAGGCATCAATGGGGGAGCACTTTGGGGGCCAGTGATCATAATTCTATTAGTTTTAAAATAAGGATGGATCGAATCTAAAAGTTTAAATTCAAAATTGGAGCATGGCCAATTTTGACAGTATTCGGCAAGAACTTTCAAAAGTTCATTGGGGGCAGATCTTCGCAGGTAAAGGCACAGCTGAAAAATGGGAAATGAGATAACGAGAGTCCAGAGACAGTATATTCCTGTTAGGGGGAAAGGCAAGGCTGTCAGGTGTATTGAATGCTGGATGACTAGAGAAATTGGGGTTTTGGTCAAGAAAAAGAAGGAAGCAACTGTCAGGTTTAGACAGCAGAGATCAAGTGAATTCTTAGAAGAGTATAAAGGCTGTAGAAGTATACTGAAGAGGCAAATCAGGAGGGCAAAAAGGAGACATGAGATAGCTTTGCCAAATAGGATAGTGAAGAAGTTGTTTAATTTGGCTTCCTTTATTGGTCAGAGCATTGAGTATAGGAGTTGGGAGGTCATGTTGCAGCTGTACAGGACATTGGTTATGCCACTTCTTGTGTGCAATTCTGGTCTCTCTCCTATAGGAAGGATGTTGTGAAACTTGAAAGGGTTCAAAAAAGATTTACAAGAATGTTACCAGAGTTGGTGGATTTGAGCTATAGTGAGAGGCTGAATAGACTGGGGCTATTCTTCCTTGAGCGTCGGAGGCTGAGGGATATATACCTTGTAGAAGTATATAAAATCATGATGGACATGAATAGGGGAAATAGACAAAGTCTCTTCCTTGGGGTGGAGTCCAGAACTAGAGGATATAGTTTTAGGGTGAGAGGGGGAAAAATTTTAAAGGGACCTAAGGGGCAACTTTTTTATGCAGAGGGTGGTGCGCGTATGGAATGAGTTGCCAGAGGAAATGGTGGAGGCTGGTACAATTGCAGCATTTAAAAGGCATCTGGATGGGTATATGAATAGGAAGCGTTTAAAGCAATATGGGCCAAGTACTGGCAAATGGGACTAGGTCAGTTTAGGGTATCTGGTCGTCATGTACAAGTTGAACTGAAAGGTCTGTTTCTGTGCTGTACATCTCTATGACTCTATTTACATATGATACCATTATAAATCCCCCACTGGTAAGGTCCTTGGGGTTGTTATTGGCCACAAACTGAACTGATCTAACCGTATATATACTGTGGCTGCAAGAACAACTCAGAAAACAGGAATCCTGAAGCAGTGGTTGTGTCCCTACCTCTAAACCAGGAGACCCAGGTTCAATCCCACCTGCTGCAGAAGTGAATAAAATATCTGGATAGGTTGATTAGAAAATACCTCTAATTACTGCATCACAGTACTGTACTGTCAATGTCCATATCATAGCTTTAACTTTCCCCAACTGTGATTCTTTTCCTCTACCTCATTGTCATTAAAAACATCCTCATTACCCACTTCCAGATGAATGTCCAGTATCCAAGTCCCTAATGATATAAATCATAAATTACATTAGTCATAGATTAACCACTGCATGTGAAGTTCTAGATGTAACTCTGAGACCTTCTGTTCAATTGTGTAACAGTGCATAAATGAATAACATCTGTAACTCCAACTAATAGCAGATATGATAACCATGCTTTTGGTGAAAGGAGACTTTGAGAAGGCTTTTGCAGGATCAAGAAGTGAAAGATAGAGGGATTTAGGGACATACTTTTTGAGAGTAGAGACAGAACAGCTGAAAATTATAATATAGACAGCGAAGCACAGAGCGGAAGCAGACACACAAAGCTAAGGTTGAATATTAAATTAATTCCTAGTGTAGAACCCATAACCATTTACCTTATTACAAAAAGCCACCAAAAATAACTGAGTTGATGAGCTTCAATGTATTTTTCTAAAGTTTTAAGCCTTTTGTGGATCATGTTGCTACTTCTGAAATACCAGTTGAAGAAAATGAAGGACCGAGAGCAAGCCGTGTATGAAATGGTGAACAAAATTATAGGTACTGTACATTTATTATTTTCTTGTTCTGCATGACGTTGCTAAAATCGCGAATTATGAAAGAGTGCTTATGTGTGCAAGTGTTCAAATGAATGCAACTTAGTAGGAGTTATGCTAGTTTTGGGATTAACACTCAAGTACCCATGTTCCTTCTCTCATGTTTTCTGTTCCTTGTTCTTGTAATAGTAGTGCCACATTTGAGTTATTGTGTCGAGTTAAAGTGGCTAGGATGCAGTTCCTTTCTGTTCAGTAGTTAGTGGCAAATTAGGCTCCTTGCAATGTAATTGTGAAACTTAGTACTCAGATATAATTTTTCTAACTCAAAAGCATTTTGGAAAACTTTCAATAACTCTCACACAGCTTATCCAAGCAACCTTACATGTTAGGAAAATGAGGTTAGTGAGAAGTACCTTATCTCACCCAGGCACCAACATAATCATTCCATTTGTAATCAAATCTTCAATGTTAGGATGGGATGGAATTGGCTACCATCTGAGAGAACTCTTCTCAGTGGGCTAATACGAACATTCAGTAAGAATGTGATGTGGACTCGAGATTGATTGTAGAAGTGTTGAACATTTTCCTAAACACCCGCTAGGAAGTGTTTCACCTGCAAAGTCACCATTTGTTTCAGTGTTAAAGATTGATAAACAATGATATGGTTATCATTAATTAGTCATTATCAAAGAAACAAATTGTGTCTTTCAGTTAATAAAGCAAAATAAATTTAATTGTGCTATTTGTCTTATGCTTATGTACTATTATCAGATAATTTGCTTCGTAAATAAAGCTCAATCTGTTCTAATTTTAAAACAGCTGTCGTTCGTGCCCATAATCAAGACTGGGAAAAAGATTTAGAACTCATACCATATGTACCTGTCCCTCATGTCCGTGACACTCTGATTCAACCTGAGAACAGGTCTGTTTATTATTACAAAAAAACTTTGTACGATTGTTCACTGGTATTTTTAATTTCCTGGCAAGGTGGCTCAGTGGTTAGCAATGCTGCCTCACAGTGCCAGGGACCCAGGTTTGATTCCAGCCTCGGGCGATTGCCTGTGTGGAGTTTGCACATTCTCCTTGTGTCTGTGTGGGTTTCCTCCCACAATCCAAAGATATGCAGGTTAGGTGAATTGGCCGTGCTAAATTGCCCAAAGTGTCAGGGATGTATTAGTTAGGGGTAAGTGTATAATAATTGGGTAGGGGAATGGATTTGGGTGGGATACTCTTAGGAGAGTCAGTGTGGATTGTTGGGTCGAAGGGCCTGTTTCCACACTCTAGGGATTCTATAAATAGATATATGGAGCATTTGCAGCTCCAACTTGTACTGTTTTTTTCATAGGAAATCAACTGAACCTCATGTAGTTGTACGTTTTATTGTTATTAGGATTAATCAGCAGAAAGCAATGTGACTGCATTTATACACCAAAATCAAAGCTATTGCAACTATTCATGCAATCTTCCAAAAATTAAGTTTTTTTTAAACTGAAAAATTACTGTATAATGGTGCAAACAATATTTCCATGCTACCTTTTAAAATGTATAATGAGTTGTAGGTTTTGGAGACTTTTCTTGCCCATCCATAATTGCCTTCAGGTGGTGAGATACCTCCTTGGTGTTACTACAATGCTATTAAGGAATATATTCTGGAATTTTGACCCAGTGACAGCGAAGGCACAATGACATATTTCCAAGTCAGGAAGTACCACTAGAAAACAGGCTATTACTGCGCAGTCCTCTATTTGCAACAGATAAGTGGCAGCCTCTGCTGTGACTTGTATCATTCTCAGCAGTTATACTGATCAAGAAAATAAAAACCTGGCATTTGTAGGTAAACATCACTGCCTTTCGTTTTCTGCTGTTTTCAACTGGAAAATAATGCCTAAAGTTCCTTATTTTCTATACAAGAATTTTGCTGTCGACCTAGAGATAAGTTGGCCACTGTCTCTGCACATCAATCGTTTAGTCAGCCATAAAAAAAATCAAAGCAATAACATGACGTTACGAAAATGAATTATAAGAGTAGAGTATATCAAACCCTAAACTCCATATCTATTCTGCCTCATTAAAATTTATCTGAGCTACACATCGCAATGTTTTTTAATGTATTTTGTTTGGAACATGTAGGTTTTAATGTTAGACTTTCAAATTTTATAGTTTGTAAACTTTTCTTTTACTTAAGGAAAAAGATGAAGATGATCTGGGAGAAGGCTGTTCAGTTTCTTGAAGCAAATGAATCACGAATTCGTACAGAGACTCAGATAATAAATGGAGAAGATTTCTTAGTCTGGAGGTGGACGCAGCCTTCGTCCCTCTGTGATTCAATGTGATAAATAACTAAATGTAATGAGCAAAGGGCAGTTAGGAGCCATATTGTTGATGCAGTGCTTTAGCATGCCAGCAAGCTTTACTACGCAGTGAACACTTGTGTTTGTGAAATTTTCACACAGCAGTTGATTTATTTGAGAGCAAGGGGTAAGCCACGACTGATGAAAAGGTAGAAGAATTGAGTGGATACCTGGAACATCTTGCAATGCTTGTTGACAGATTTTAAAAATATCATTATTCATTGTTGGGATTAAGGAATCACGAGCAAGGTCTAGATTTAATCTTCATCTCTAATATAACTGAGGGGCTTAATAGGTAACCAGAGAAAGCAGCTAAAAACCTGTCATGTGTTGAGTGACTGAAGTTGTATACAGTTTGACAAGTTTTGTAATAGATTTTTTTGACAGCAGTGCCAATCCAACAACCATCAATTACCACTTAAAGTTCAGTCCTCCTGATGAGATTTGACCTGTCACTATCCTGAATAACTAGTTCAGACACTTAGATTATTAGTTCAATAAGAGAGACACCATACCATAGCTATATTTATTTGTGTTTTGTGTTTTTCCAAAGCCAGATAATATGCTAATATAGCCAAATAAAGCAGAAAGGTAATACTGTAAATCTGAGAACAATAAAATAATGTGTAACTTTGAACTAGGCCTTCTATTTAGTGGACTTTAAATATAGTTGTCATAATTCTTAAACATAAAGATTTAAAGTCTTTGTTCAGATTCATATTGTGTGCTGCATAGTGTTTTAAATTTGCTTTTATGCACTGACTTTGTGAAAATAATTGTCATTATGTCAGAAATTCTGTCTCCTGTATATAAGTAGTGCACTTGCTTTAAGCATTTTATACATTTTTTAAGGATAAGTTTTTTGCAGTTTATGCAACAAAATCTATGTTATGAAGAGCGTACAACATCAGTTTTTCCTTTCTGCTACATACAAATTTGATAGGAAATGTAATAATGCTGATTCTTCTGAACAGAGCCAAACATGCTGAAATATATTCATTCCACTTAACTGACCTAGTATTCCTGACCCATATCTGTTCTATTTCTGTTTTCAACTGTCAACAGAAATATTTAAAAAATGAAATAACTCCACGAAGGCTGGTATCCCATCACCAAATCGCCCTTTTTTGACACATGCGTAGCATTTGACACTGACCAGCCTTGCTCGGAACCAGTTCCGAGTGTGTTCAGAACCCCTGACACTTCTGTTTATATCTGTCAGCCAGGACTGCTGATTGGGGCTGTTATCCTAGTCCAATCAGGGAACTCGTATTCAATGAGGTCCACCTACCTGACCTTGTTCCAATCACTACAGAAAGCATATCTCCAAAGTATTTTCAAATATTTGTAAATGTATTTTGTTCCATAAGGGTAATTTTATTTCTTAAAATGCAGGTTATTTTCTTTTTAAAAGGGTGACAATAGCTTCTCTGTAAAGGGTAATTATGTAAAATAGTAGATCTCTATGACTATAAAACTGACAGTTGAGCAGCAGCTTTATGACTTAAGAAATGTCTGATAATGTTTTTATGTGTGAAAGTTAAGTGGTTAACATATTCGATGAAGCCTAATTAGAAACAATTGGAAAGCTATTTGGTAATGAAAATGCAGCAGGCGTGTGTTCATGTTTCATAATGATACTTGCTTTACCATGAATAAGTTGTTAAATTAGGATATATCTATCTCAAAGCATTGTGAATGAACTAAAAATATACAGTATAAAGTAAAACATTTCGTATTACACAGTGCCTCATTGAATTGGTATAAAAGTGAATTATTGTTCTGTATTTTGTATATACCTTAGAGGGTATGTTTGTACAAACATAGGAAATGCCTCTTTGGGTTTGCTCTGCCATTTGATAAGGTCATGGGTAAGTTGATTGTGGCGCCAACTCCGGAATCCATAGAATCTCTGAAGTGTGGAAACAGGCTATTCGGCCCAACAAGTCCATGCTGACCCTCCAAAGAGCATCCCACCCAGGCCCATCATCTATCCTGTCCCTGTAACCTTGTGTTTCCAATGGCTAACACATTTAACTTATATATCCCTGTACACTAGCCAATCCACCTAACTTGCTCATCTTTCGATTGAGGAAGGAATCTGGAGCACCTGGAAGATACCCATGGAGACATGGGAGAATGTGCAAACACTACACAGACATTTGGGTGAGGGTATAATTGAACCCAGGTCTCTGGCACTGAGAGGCAGCAGTGCGAACCACTAAGCCCCAAAATACTATTATTGTAGAATCCCCACGGTGCAGATAGAAGCCATTCAGTCCATCAAGTCCGCACCAACCCTCGAAAGAACATCCAACCCATCCATGTAGCCCTGCATTAACCATGGCTAACCCACCTACCCTGCACATACCTGGACACTATGGGGCAGTTTACCATGGGCAACCTACGTAACCTGCATATCTTTGGATGTGGGAAGAAACTGGAGCATGGAGCAGAAACCCACACAGACACAGGGACAACTGTCCATGCAGACAGTCACCCAAGGCTGGAATTGAACCCAGGGCCCTGGCAGTTGGAAGCAGCAGTGCTAACTATAGTGCCACCTTACCGTTCTCTACTTTCCTACCTACCCCTATAACTCTGACTCCGTTGTTAGACAAGAATCTATCTATCGCTGCCTTAAGGATATTCATTGAGCCTGCCTCAACACTTTCTGTGGAAGAAAGTTTCAAATTAATTTCTCTTTTTCTTCAATGGGCAACCCCTTATTATTAGGGCTGTGTCTCCTGACATCCCCAAAAGGTGCACATCGCATATGTGGAAAGCTTTGCATATGCACACTTTGTGAAACACTGTGCCAGTCAAAAACATGGTGATACCCAAATAAACACATAAATACGAGAGTGAGGGACATCATTAGCAGTTTTGCTCATGTGTACTGAGAGCATTTATGAGGTGTCGGCAGACATTCTCTTTTTAAACTGTGTCACTAGTTCTAGTGCTTGCTACAATGGGAAATATGTTTTTAGGATCCACCTTGACAAGCTCCCCACAAGTTCATATATGTTCACAGTACCTTTATGTAATCACATGGTGCTAATCTGCTATTTGTTAGGAAGATAAAATTCTTGGGCTTCAGTTGCTGTTTTCAGTTCTATGATATATTGCATGTTTTTACTGATTTATCTTTAGTGATAAATGTTAATTCATATATTTTGACATTGACTTTTTTATGTGGATGTGGATTTTTAATCTTCTCTCTATTGAATTTCATATTTTTAGAAGTTTAATAAAATATTGAAACAATGCTTGTGAATTTATTAAGTATTTGAATCTGATTAAACATCCAGCTAAATTAATAACTATACATAGCAGGACAGATTAAATGTCCCAATTTAAATTAAAATTATTTTAAAGTCATTATTAATAATTTAAATCAGTTATCGGTGGTGAATTGACATAGGGACTTAAAATACCTTTTTTTGGCGATTGATCCATTTTCAGGTATGTTAATCAAATTCTTACCTAATTATTATTCGTAAAGATGTTAATATATATTTTAATGCAATATATATTTAAAATAAGTTGCATTTAAAACGCGAGGCAATGACACTGATTCATGGCAAAATTTGCTTTTGGTAACATGCATAACAATCCTATTATAAAATACTATACTGTGAGATTCAACCAAGAACAACAGCATGCTATTTAATTTATTAGAAGTGACAAGTCTGCATATAGATGTTTTGTACTTTTACAATGAACTTGAAACACAACTTGGACTGAAGGGTCTGTGCTGTATTGGCTCTATAACTTTAAATGTTGAGTTCTTCTGAGCATTTCCATTGTTCGTGCTTTGGACTTCAACCAGTTCATGTACTAAAAATATTTTACCCATGTACTCGTGTTGATGAAGCAGGCAAAGGAATACTGAATTCAGTTTTGGTTCAACTCCATTTTATTAACAAATATTCCTTAGTAAAAACACCATATGAGCATTTTTCAAATTCCCACAATATTTACTCTACTCCTATCCCTCTTGGAAAGGATATGACCTGTAATGATCCACATGTCTGAGCTGGCCTGTTGAATCTTGCTCCTCTCTAAAGCTTTTTTTCACCAAAGTAGGTCAGGACAAATCTTCTCCTTGGTTTGCCGCACTGTCTTACCTCAGTGAAGACTCTCTCAGCAAGATTCAATACACTGGACTGACAAACAAGGAACTGGGAAAATTCTATAAAAGTAAATTTTGAAGAGTTTGGCTGACCTTGGGCCAAGACCAGACCCGAGAGATCTCCACAGATGGAGAAGACTGGGAATGTGTCTAGATTTGGTCAAATATCTAATGATAATAACAGATGCCACTACACCTCCAATTTTGATGTTATCTGCAAACTGACTAAACATACCTCTTATGCTCACATCCAAATCATTTATATAAATGATGAAAAGTAGTGGACCCAGCACCGATCCTTGTGGCACTCCACTGGTCACAGGCCTCTAGTCTGAAAAGCAACCCTCCACCACCAGCCTCTGTCTTCTACCTTTGAGCCAGTTCTGTATCCAAATGGCTAGTTCTCCCTGTAATCCAGGAGAGCTAACCTTGCTAACCAATCTCCCTTCCTGAAGTCCAGATAGATCATGTGCGCTGCTCTGTCCTCATTGATCCTCTTTGTTACTTTAAAAAAATCAAGTCTGTGAGATGATTTCCCACACACACAGCCTTGACTATCTCTAATCAGTTCTTGTCTTTCCAAATACATGTACATCCTGCCCCTCAGGATTCCCTCCAACAACTTGCCCACCACTGAAGTCAGGCTCACTGGTGTATAGTTTCCTGGTTTGTCCTTACCAACCTTCTTAAACAGTGGCACCACATTAGCCAACATCCCACATTCCGGCACCTCATCTGTGAGTATCAATGATACAAATATCTCAGCAAGGGGCCCAGCAATCACTTTTCTAGCTTCCCACATATTTTTAGGGTACACCTGATCAGGTCCTGGGGATTTATCTACTTTTATGTGTTTAAAGACATCCATGACTTCCTTCTCTAATTTAGACATTTTTTAAGATGTCACCATCTATTTCCCTACATTCTATATCTTCCATGTCCTTTTCCACAGTAAGCACTGATGCAAAATACTCATTTAGTATCTATCCCATCTCCTGCGGCTCCACACAAAGGCCATCTTGCTGATCCTTGAGGGGCCCTATTCTCTCTCCCTAGTTACCCTTTTGTCCTTAATGTATTTGTAAAAACCCTTTGGATTCTCCTTAACTTTATTTGCCAAAGTTATCTCATGTCCCCTTTTTGCCCTCCTGATTTCCCTCTTAACTATACTCCAATTGGCTTTATACTCTAAGGATTCATTCAATCTATCTTGTCTATATCTGACATATTCTTCCTTCGTTTTCTTAACCAAACCCTCAAATACTTTAGTGATCCAGCATTCCCTACACCTACCAGTTTTTCCTTTCATTGTAACAGGAATATACGATCTCTGGACTCTCATTATCGCATTTCTAAAGTCTCGATTAGAGTGGTGCTAGAAAAGCACAGCAGGTCAGGCAGCATCCGAGGAGCAGGAAAGTTGACGTTTCGGGCAATAGCCCTTCATCAGGAATCACATTTCTAAAGGCTACCCACTTTCCAGCAGTCCCTTTACCTGTGAACGCCTGTCCCCAATCAGCTTTTGAAAGTTCTTGCCTAATACCGTCAAAATTAGCCTTACTCCAATTTAGAACTTCAACCTTTAGATCTGGTCTATCACTTTCATCACTATTTTAAAACTAATAGAATTATGGTCGCTGACCCCAAAATGCCCCCCCCCCCCCCCACTGTCACCTGCCCTGTCTTATTTCCCAAGAGTTGATCAAGTTTTCCACCTCTAGTAGGTATATCCACACATTGAATCAGAAAATGTCTTTGTATACACTTAACAGATTCCTCTGCAGCTAAACCCTCAACACTATGGCAGTCCCAGTCTAAGTTTGGAAAGTTAAAATCCCCTCCATAACCACCCTATTACAGATAACTGAGATCTCCTTCCAAATTTGTTTCTCAATTTCCCGCTGAATATTAAGGGGTCTATAATACTATCCCAATAAGGTGATCATCCCTTTCTTATTTCTCAGTTCCACCCAAATAACTTCCCGGAATGTATTTCTAGGAATATCCTCCCTCAGCACAGCTATAATGCTATCCCTTATCAAAAACACCGCTCCCCCTCCTCTCTTGCCTCCCTTTCTGTCCTTCGTAGCATTTGTATCCTGGAACATTAAGCTGCCAGTCCTGTCCATCCCTGAGCCACGTTTCTGTTATTGCTATGATATCCCAGTCCCATGTTCCTAACCATGCCCTGAGTTCACCTGCCTTCTCTGTTAGGCCTTTTACATCGAAATAAATGCAGTTTAATTTATCAGTCCTACCTTGTTCTCTGCTTTGTCCGTGTCTGCCCTGACTTCTTGACTCGCCTTTGTTCTCAACTGTACCAATTTCAGATTGATCTCTTTCCTCACTATCTCCCTGGGTCCCACCCCCCACCTTACTAGTTTAAATCCTCCTGAGCAGCTCTAGCAAATCTTCCTGTCAGTACAGTAGTCCATTTCAAATTCAAGTGCAATCCATCTTGTACAGGTCACTTCTTGCCCAGAAAAGATTCCAATAATCCAAAAATGTGAATCCTTCTCCCATGTACCAGCTCCTCAGCCATGCATATCCTCCTATTCCTACCCTCACTAGCTCATAGCACTGGGAGTAATACAGATACTACTACTCTCAGGGATCTCCTTTTTAAATTCCTGCCTAACTCTCCTCATTCTCCCTTCAGAATCTCATCCTTTTCCCTTCCTATGTCATCAGTTCCAATGTGTTCAATGACCTCCTACTGGGCCCTCTCCCCCTTGAGAACATTGTGCACCCTCTCTGAGACATCCTTGATCCTGGCACCAGGGAGGCAACACACTATTATGATGTTTCACTGCTGGCCACAGAGACTTCTGTCTGTGCCTTGGACTAGAGAGTCCCCTAACACAATCGATCTCTTAGAACCCAACATACCCCTCATTGCATTAAGGCCAGTCTCGATATCAGAAATTTGGCTGTTCATGCTACATTTCCCTGAGAACCCATCACCCCTTACATTTTCCAAAACAGCATACTTGCTTGAAATGGGGATAATCACAGAAGGCTCCAGCACCACCTGCCTACTACTTTCACATTTCCCTGAGTTAATCCATCTATGTGACTATATCTATGACTTTTCCCCTTCCTATAACTGCCTTCCATCACATTCCCTTGGTCTTGTAAATTCCTCTTTGCCTCTGACTGTCTCTCCAACGTATCCACTCAATATGATAGGATTCGCAACCAATGGCATTTATTGCAAATATAATCCTCAGTAACACGTAAACTCTCCCTAAACTCCCACACCCGACAAGAAGAGATATGACTCTACAAAATGCCATTTTTGCTTCTTACAATGTACAAACCCAGAAAATAATAGAATCTCATTCCTCAACAAAAGACTGATGCCATTTTTGCTTCTTACAATGTACAAACCCAGAAAATAATAGAACCTCATTCCTCAACAAAAGACTGCTGCAGGCTAACTTGATACTTATATTTTTAATCAAGGGACATATCTCAATAGAGCATATAATCATGAAAGAACCTACTCTACTCACTACTGCAGACTTACTGTAAGGCCACACTTAAAAATATTCACTTATCTGTTTCTGTGCTGTGTACCTCTCCCAAACAGGTTCCTCCAAGATTAGTCGTGAATTTCACTGTGTTAATTTTCTGAGTTGCACTCCGATGTCCAGCAATACATGAATTCATACAGCAAAGGCAGTAACTGCACAAGTTCACAACTGTGTCAGTTAGCAGTGTGGGTTTCTCTCTGTCTCTTTGTCTGTCTCTCTCTCCCTGTTGTTTTGACATTTTGTTTTCCAAAGTTTCAAAACAATGCAACAGCATATAAAACAGTCATTGCTGCTTCTGGAATCCAAGGAAATCACCTCCAACACCTAAAATACCTCAAAAAAGGAGCAGCCTTCTCTTACATCCTGAACGTTTTCCCATCCTTCATCTTTGATTACCCAGAATCCAGCCAAATAACAATGCACTACCTCTCTTTGAGGTAGAAAATATCAGTAAACAAAAGCAACTGTGTGACCCTACCCCATGCATTCAAAACAATGTGTGGACTTTAGACAAAAATTGTTCTAAGTTATAAAGATCTGGAGTCTAAACTCATGCCTCACCAGAGTAGTGGAAGGGGGAAAGGGAGAACACTACATCACATCATCATCCTTAATATCTGACCCATACAGACCCTTCATCTGTAACATCCAAAAAATCAACCTTTTGTATTAGGTCATATGTACCAGCTAGGATAGACCTCGTCAAGTTCCCGAAGTGTCCAAAACTTGGACAACTCCATCTGCAGAGTTTCCTGAGATCCTGCAGTGACCTGAGACTTTATTGACTTTGTGATCATTTTATTTTGTGTGTTTAAAGGAATAGAGCTACATTTAGGAATAATACATTATTCAATATAAAATATAAGCACTCTTACCTACTCTTCTCAGCCCCACTATTATGTCTCAATCCAATTTTACAGTCATCATAGTTAAAATATTCTAATTATTTTTATTGCTCGTGTGCTCTTTCCAAGTGTCCTGCTTCATCTAGAAGCATTTTTCAGAACTTCCTAATCTACTTGGGATGCCTGATTTTTTTTCCATGTTTCTTCCTCTTGCAACATGAATCTACAAATCACGGTCATGGCAATTACACTCTTTAGCGTTCTATCACTCTAATGTCAACCATCCCCTTATATTTGGAAACTCACTTTTTACAATTGTTTTAGTCTGAATTTTTCATGGCAGGAGCAATCTTTTGGAAAGATAATTTCTAGACACAGAGAGGAAAATTAACAGAAGGAAAAATTGCATGAGAATAAATAAGACAGGAAGAAAAAATACTTAAAATGTTATATTCAAAATCTCCGTTACCATTTAAAACCTGAAGGAATGAGACTGCATTTTTGTAGTCATTCATTTCAATGTCAGAGTGATTGATTGACATTTGTTTTTCTCTTTTAAATGGATACTTAGTCTGTAATGAAAGGGTTAAATTTCTTTTGAACATTTACTCAGGCAAATATATCTTTTTGATGCCATTGCACTGTTTATCTTTACTGGGGGAGACTGTGATAGGAAAAAGTGGAGCAAATTTGTACAATTGCATCTAACCATACATCTGTTCAAAGTTATTGTAGCATAAGCATGTAAATAATTGAATATTATTAATCCTCACCACAATTATAACTGCTAACTTTTAACCATTAATTGTAAATCAATGATTAAAACATTCTGTAAGCCCTGTAAGCAATTGGTCAAATTCAATTAGATTGACATATTATTTGTACAACACCAAAGCTATTGACTGTCTCTTCTGTAAAGATTGTCCCACTGGAAGTCTCATAAAATATTACTTTAAAACAATAGAGTCATAGGGATGTACAGCATGGAAACAGACCTATCGGTCCAACTCATCCATGCTGACCAGATATCCCAACCCAATCTAGTCCCACCTTCCAGCACCTGGCCCATATCCCTCCAAACCCTTCCTAGTCATATACCCATCCAGATGCCTTTTAAATGTTGCAAATGTACTAGCCTTCACTACTTCCTCTGGCAGCTCATTCCATACATGTACCACCCTCTGTGTGAAGAAGTTGCCCCTTAGGTCTCTTTTATATCTTTCCCCTCTCACCCTAAACCTATGCCCTCTAGCTTTGGACTTTCCCACCCCAGGGAAAAGATTTTGTCTATTTATCCTATACTCAATACTCTGACCAATAAAGGAAAGCATACCAAACGCCTTTTTCACTATCCTATCTACCTGTGACTCCACTTTCAAGGAGCTGTGAACTTACGCTCCAAGGTCTCTTTGTTCAGCAATACTCCCCAGGACATACTTCATCAAAATATCATAAGCGTCATCTTACTTATGAAGAGCTTTTCTGTTGAGATTCTGAAATAATCAAAACTTCAAACCGAAAGCATCTTTATGTGAGGACACTGCTCTTAATATATAGTATGTGTAAATAATTAGAACCATAGAAGGAAATATTAAGTCAGAGAATCAAAAGTTTAGTCAAAAAGGCAGACTTTAAGAATTATCTTAAAGCAGACAGAGAAGTCTCTGAAACTTAAGGTCTTACTAACTAAGGTGTACACATTGATGCTAAAGCAATTAAAATTGGAGGTGTTCAAGGGACAAGAATTAGAGGAGTCCTGCTGTCTTGAAGGGAGCCATCAGAGATGGCAGAGATGGTTGGGGGCGAGGGGTTGGGTTGGGGGGAGGAGGTAGGCATTAAGTAATGTACAGGTTTAGAAACAAGGATGAGAATTTTAAAATCAATGAAGACCAGTGAGCAGCCAGCTTTGGTGTGAGTTAAGTCACTGGCAGCAAAGATTTGGATGTCTGAAGTTTATAGTGGCGAGGATGTGGGAGACCAACAGGATTGAATTGTGGTCATGACTGAAAATGGCTTCAGTCTTTGTGATATTTAATACAACGAAATTTCTGTCAATCCAGTACTGAATGATGGATAAACAGGCTGATAACGTAATAATAATGGAGAAATTGAGAGAGGTGATGGTGAGGTAGAATGTGATGTTAGGTAAAAACAAGGACTGCAGATGCTGGAAACCAGATTCTAGATTAGAGTGGTGCTGGAAAAGCACAGCAATTCAGGCGGCATCCAAGGAGCAGGAAAATCGACGTTTCGGGCAAAAGCCCTTCATTCGGTTTCAGCTGATGCCACCATGGAGCAGCATGTTGATGAGAAATAGGATCCAAATCTTCTCCTACTGTAATCTTCTCTTTCCATCCCACCCATCCCCACTATTGCTCTATTCCCTTCATACTTAATTATGTACCATGTTTCCCCTTCAGATGTCTCGATAATAATTGCATCAATCATGTGGCAATGAATTCTACATTGTCACTGCTGTTTGTGTGATGAAATTCCTCTTAAATCATATACTTGATCTGTTGGTTTCTATATAATGTTGATCCACCATTTGTCTGAACCTGTACTCTTCTCATTTGGTATATTGAAACCCACTGGTCCCCCAACCCAATAATCTGAAATTTCTGTCAGGTCTCCTTTCATCATGATAAATTAGATAGTTGTGTGCTCCAAATTAGGCTACCATTCCTTTATTTTGCCTCTTCTCTGATAGTTTAATATACCTCTAGTGCGGAAAGAGTGGCAAAGATTGAAGGCAACTTGCTGTGTGATAATCAATGCTGGATCCAATGGATGTTAGCCAGGGAAAGCAACAACATGGTGAGTACGTAGATGCACACCAGTTACATAATTAGTGCCCAAAAGTTACTGTAAAAATAATATCCTTTTCAACCTTTCCTCCTCATAGTTATTTTGCACAGAGAAATAGCCAAAGAGAGTGTTACACCATCTTTTCTCTAAACTGGTGATTCAATCATTGAGATCCAGTCAAGAATTGCTCCATAGCATCACCCAGTGGTCAAACTGCATACAGATTGAAGAAAGGTTATTGAAACAACATGTGTATGAAATAGCAGCACTGACATCATAAAACCATTAAGCCTTTCAACCCATCGAATCTGCACTGACAAGACAACTACACTAAACCTACTCTAGTCCCACTTACCAACACTTGGCCCTCAGCCTTGAATGTTATGACATTTCAATGATGTAAAGGTGCCAGTGTTGGACTGGGATGGACAAGGCCAGAAGTCGGATGACACCTGGTTATCGTCGAACAGATTTATCTGAAATCACAAGCTTTTGAAGTGTTGCCCCTCTGAAAGCTAGTGATTTCAAATAAACCTGTTGGAGTATAAACCTGATGTCGTCTAACTTCTGATCATGATATTTCAAGTGCTCGTCTAAGTACTTTTTGAAGATTGTGAGGTTTTCTGCTGCAACCTGGGGTTATATTCACAAATCTCTAAAGGCAGGAGAACAGGTTAAGAGATTAGCATAAGAGCGGGGAGGTCATGTTGGAGCTGTCTGCGACTATGGCTAGGCCGCAGCTGGAATATTGTGTTCAGTTCTGTTCTCCACACGAAAAGAAGGATGTGCATGCACTGGAGAAGGTGCAGAGGAGATACACCAGGATGTTGTCTGGAATGGAAGAACTTAGCTATGAAAAAAGGCTGAATAAGTTTGGGTTGTTTTCTTTAGAGCAGAGAAGAGCAAGAGGCGACCTGATTGAGCTGTCTCAGATTATGAGGAGCATGGACAGAGTAGTTAGAAAACAGATTAGTGAAGAATCGATATCAAGGAGGCATAATATTAAGATGAAAGGCAAAAGGGTTTGAGGGGATTTGAGGAAAAGAAATTCACACAGAGGATAGTGGAAACCTGGATTCCTAACATCCTGCTATTCATTGAATATTCCCTTGTCTTGTTGCTTCTTCTGGAAAGCCTCACCTCACATCTATCAGGTTTACATTTCATCTGCCATTGATCTGCCCATCTCACTAATATGTCTATACCCTCCTGTAACCTAAGACCTTCTTCTTCACTGTCAACTACCTGTAGAAAGTGAGGACTACAAAAGCTGGAGATCAGAGCAGGAGAATCAATGTTTCAGGCATAAGCCCATAGGTAGATGAGGGTGGGAGTGGAAGTGATAGGTTGGAGAGGAGGGTGGAGCGGATAGTTGGGAATGAAAATGGACAGGTAGGACTGGTCAAGAGGGCGGTACCGAGTTGAAGGCTTGGGACTGGGATAAGGTGGGGAGGAGTGGGGGGGAGAGGAATGAGGAAACTGGTGACATCTGCATTTATCCCGGGTGATTGCAGGGTCCCAAGGCAGAAGATGAGACGTTCTTCCTCCAGGCATTGGGTGGTTAGGGTTTGGTGATGGAGAAGGCCCAGGATCTGCATGTCTTTGGCGGAGTGGGAGGGGGAGTTAAAGTGTTCAGTTACAGGGCAGTGGGGTTGATTGATGCGAGTATCCCAGAGATGCCAATGATCCACAAGTTGGCATCCTATCTCCCTGATGTAGAGGAGACCACATCAGGTGTAACGGATGCAGTAGATGATGTATGTGGAGGTACAGGTAAATTTCTGTCCAATGTGGAAGGATTCTTTGGGGCCTTGGATGGAGGTGAGGGGGAAGGTGTGGGCGCAGGTTTTGCACTTCCTGCGATGGCGGGGGTAGGGAGTGGGATGGTGGGAGTGTGTGGATCTGATGAGGGAGTTGTGGAGGGAATTGCCTCTCCAGAATGCAGGTAAGGGTGGGTTGGGAAATATATCCTTCGACGTAGGGTCTGTTTGCAGGTGGTGGAAGTGGTGGAGGATGATGCAGAGGTCAGTGGGGTGGAAGAAGGGGACAAGGGGTTTCTGTCCCTGTTATGAATGGAGGGGTGGGGTTCAAGGGCAGAGGTGCAGGAAGTGGAAGAGATATACTGGAGAGCATCGTCGAACAAGTGGGAAGGGAAATTGCAGTCTTTGAAGAAGAAGACCATCTGGGATGTTCTGTAGCGAAATTGGTCATCCTGGGAGCAGATGCGGTGGAGATGGAGGAATTAGGAATAAGGGATAGCGTTTTTACAGGAGGCAGGGTGGAAAGAAGTATAGTCCAGGTAGCTGTGTGAGTCGGTGGGTTTGATTAAATGTCCGTGTTTAGATGGAGAGGTCCAGGAAGGGGAGGGAGGTGTCCAAGATAGTCCAGGCAAATTTGAGGTCAGGATCCACTCCACCTTCTTCTCTGACCTATCACTTCCACCCCTACCTTCATCTACCAATCACATTTCCATCTACCTTCTCCCCAGCCCCACCCCCACTCCCATTTATCTCTCAGCCCCCGGGCCCAAAAGCCTCATTCCTGATGTAGGACTTATGCCCGAAATGTCGATTCTCCTGCTCTTTGGATGCTGTCTGACCTGCTGTGCTTTTTCTGCACCACATGCTCGACACTAGCCAACTTTGTGTCATTCTCAAATTTACTAATCAGCATTATGCCTGATAACAATCTTCCAGGAAAATATAACAGTAGCTGAATAATTCAATTTATAAATTCTATAAATGTGAAAAATATCAGTTTTCATTCCCTGAATTTAAACTTTAAACAATTTACCGAGAAGGGAACCTGAAGTTATGCCAAGTTAAATTAATTTTCACTCTCATCTAGGTAGTACCACCAATGGCTACTTTATCAACATGTTTAATTTTACTATTATTCAGTAAGTGCTGTGTTCATTGCCTTATATTCCCAAATTGAAATTCTGAGAATCAACGGGCTAATGTAATATTTTGCAGTTAATTATCTAAATCAGTTTTATTCCTGAGATCATGATGACCCTTGCATACTTCTGGCTCCAGTTTAGCAGATAACTTATTCCCAAAGAAACATTTTTCACTTTGAATTTAATTCCCCGTCAGGGATCCATGGTTCTACATTTACCTGAAGAATTCTTGTTTTCACTCGAGAAATACAAGGGAAAACTGTGATTTTAAAATTAAATACTTAATTTAATTTCTTCACATTCAATCAAATTGAAAACCACATGAACATCAATTGAGGTAGGGGAATGCAAGAAAACTGCAAGGTTGGTACAATTACAGCATTGAAAAGGCCTCTGGATGCATATACGAATAGAAAGGGTATAGAGGGATATGGGCCACGTGCTGGCAAAATGGGACTAGATTAGGTTAGGATATCTGGGCAGAATGGACGAGTTGGATCGTAGGGTCCGTTTCCAAGCTGTATACCTCTACAACTCTATGACTATAAAGTCAGAAATTCCCTTTTCCACTTTGTTGTCTGCAGTAGCACAGCATGACCATTCAGGGGCGGTATTTTGAATAATGCAGTTTTCAGTAACGTGCATCTTCGAAAATCATTTTATGGATTGTGGTTTTAGTATTAAAGGTACTTGGCTGGATTATTGGTTTGCAGAGTAGTGTGATGCCAACAGCATGGGTTTAATTCCCATCACCGGTTTGAAGTTACCATGAAGGACTTTCCATCTCAACCTCTTCCATCACTAAGGTCTGTTGGCCTCAGGTTAAATCACCACCAGTCACTCCTCTCTAATAAGTGAACAGCCCTATGACCTGTTAAGACTATGGCGACACAACCGGTAACAACTTCACAGGAGCATGATGAATAAAAAGTGATGCTAAATCACTTTTGAAAGTGTGAGGATTGTACATAGAAGTGATTTTCAAGGAATGTTTCAAAGGAGGAAAGAAACAATATGTTAGGAGCAGGGGTAAGCTGTTTGGCCCCTCAAGTCTGCTCTATCATGCAATGAGATTACAGTTGATCTAACAGAAGCCTCAAATTACTTTCCAGCGCTACTCAGAAATAATGGAGAGATTAAAACTGGGGGTGTTCAAAACTAGAATGAATGCAGATATCTTTGAGAGTTGTGGAGCTGGAGCAGATTAGAAATCATGTTCACCAGCTGCCTGTGGAACTCATGGATGAAGGATCCTCAGAAGACCTAATCATTTTTGTGGCTTCACCATCACAGGATTCACTTCATCATGCACCAGCACACATACTTGTGTGACAGTAAGCCCAGCTAGACAAATAGTCAGATTTTTGCCAGTTAACTCATCTTTCACAAGAGGAGGTGGTGGTGACACAGGCGTCTTGTACAGAGTCCTCATCAGAAGGCACAGCCAACTCCAAACTCTATTTAACTCAACAGAGGTATTATAAAGCCAGGACTGGTAACAGACATGTACTGACACGCTTTTAAGAAAAAATATCACAGTTGCTATGGGAATGAAACAAACCACTTCAAACACGTGATTTGATGTTACTGGGCATTGCAATATATCTTTTTCTATGTCTATTTGCTTGGAATAGCAATTGGAATAATCAAATATGCTCAAATTGATCATGCAGTCTCTTGATACCAATATGTTTGGTTCCTTGAAAGAATCATCTTCAGACCATAAAAGGCATGATATTTCAGGAAAATGACTCAAAGATTTGCAAAAGCGGTCAAGAAATTGTCAAATTAAACAAAATTTTAAAGATAAGAATGCATCCTGACTAAAACCATTGAAGCCAAAACTTTGAATATTTGATCTCTGATACGTGGTAATTTATTTCATCAGCCTCCAGTTTTCTTTTCCAAATATCCATCTCACCCTGGAAAAATGCCTTGTTTTTATTTGACAGGAATAATTGGAACAGTGGAACTGGTTATTGAAACATTCAACTCACTGGAATTCTGTTTTTTAAATGTCTATAAATCCATGTTGAGTATTGGACTTTGCAAATTAACATCAAAGAGAATGTGAAAAGAGCTGTTAGTTTTGAGAAAACATGAAAGAGAAAAAAAGAAGTAAATATAAGTTCAAGGGAAATAAAATGGAACACAGAAGGAAAAACAGAAAATGCTGGAAACAGTCAACAAGGAATAAAGAATCATTTTGAAAAGAATGAAAGATGCAACAACCTATTATAACATTAATTCGAAGAAAGGATTGCTTTAGAAAAACACAGGGATGATGGAGTAAAAAGAAACACAAAGTAGAAAAACAAACCCTTATCATGTTCATCATCATCATCATTACCATTGGTGGTCCCTCACAGACAAGGATTATTCTCTTCCACTCTCAGGGTGAGTATGTAAGTGGCTGTACAGACCAATCTGGCTACTGCAGGCTCTGTTACATTTGTGGCAGATTGTGGTCATGGGAAGGGGTGGTTGGTGTGGCAGTGCATTCCTTGCGCTGTTTTCGCCTGGCTTCCACTTTTTCCCAATGGCAAGTTTCGAGGTTCTCAACGCCTTCCGCTTTGGATGGTCTTGGGTCAAGTGTGGTCAGTGCCTCAATGGTAGGAATTTTGGCCTGGTCGTACTCCGTGTAGTGGAGTGCCTCAGTGATTTGTACTGACCCTTGCTCATTTCCCATTTTCATCTTTATCTTAGTTAATGTATGAGAAGTGTCATTGCTGTCTTTTTTAATGTCCCACACTCAGTGGAATAATCCACTTCTTATCAGGAAAGGGAATTGATTTGGTCAAAACTTGCCAAATGTTATAAAGGTCAATGAAGATATAAAGAAATACAACACCAGCCACAGTCCCTAAGAATGTTATTTATCAATTTAGTTAGGCTCACATCAGTGTTGTGGAATAAGCCAGACACTTGATTGATGTGATCCAAGCAGGAAGGTGTGAGAGAAATCAAAATGGACATGAGAGGCTACAATGTTTTATGGATTTTGCAAAGGAAAGGCAAGTTAGAGTTGTGATGGCATTTTGAAAGAACAGAAGGAGTCTAGTGTTTTTCGAGCAGGGGTTTGATGGTAGTTTTGAATTGAAAAGGGCCTGTGCTTTAGGAGTGACAACAATTTAAATTGTCAGCTGTCTTAGGGAAGTTGAGTGGTCAGCAAGTCATTGGGACCATGTCAAGGCAATATAGGAGATAGGTTTAACAAATGATTTGGGCTGAGCAAAGTCATGGAAAAAGAAAGAGGGCTTGATGTGTTTCAACCAGGTCTGAGTTTAGATGTTGGAATCATTTCTGCACCAGATAAACTCAAGAGTGTAAATGGTGGACATGAGGGCAGAAATTTGGGGTTCCTCATCATAGATTTGCTGGTGAAATGGGTGAATACCAGGTTAAGAAAATTGACAACTATAAGAGTGGCACAATCAATGGAGGTCAAAGACAAGACAGCTGGAAGTTTAACAATACATTTTTAAACTTCATGGGGAAGTTTTTTTCTAACTTTGGATGCAGGAAGAGGTGGATTTGGAAGATGGACAGATGTAATTGATGAGGGGTACAAGGAAATAGTTTTTGATGGACCTGTTAATGAGTAAGACTATGCGAGTCAATAGACATAAGAATGACATGGTAGAGCATAAACATAAATAAGTTTATGACAAGAACAAAACAAAAGTGCTGGAGAAATTCAGCAGGTCTGGCCACATGTGTGGAAAGAGAAACAGAGTTAAAGTTTCACGTCCAATGACTCTTCTTCAAAACTCAACTGTAGGAGGGTTTGTTTGTTGCAGATGGGACAGAACAGGAAGTTGTTGAATTCAAAGAAATAGGAAAGAGTAAGGTTAAGGAGTATTGCTTAGCCAGGGCCCAATATAGGTCAGCTGTATTTCTCATTCTATCCCCAGTGATCCCCATTTCAACATCGCTTGATTCACTGGGAATAAGTGGCAGAGCCCAGTGAAATTGATAAATGCAAATCATTGAAACGCCAATATCATTTTGATTCAATCTTGTGAGGGGTCCACAGTGTGCCTCACCTCGCAGTAAGCCCGTTTGAATTTCATTGGCAGTCTTTAATAAGATACAGAACGCCAATGGATCCCACAATAAAGGCTTAGGTTTCTCTCCCAAGTTTTGCGATCGCAACAATACCCCAGCCTCCTCCCTCCCTTTGACAGGCAAAGTTGATAAAAGAATGGAGAGGCGATAGCCTCGTGGTATTATTGCTGGACTGTTAATCCAGAGATCCAGATAACATTCTGGGGACTTGGATTCAAATCCTGCCATGGCTTTTGGTGGAACTGGAATTCAATTTTAAAAATCTGGAATTAAGAAATCATTGTTAATTGTTGGAAAAATCGATCTGGCTCACTAATGTCCCTTAGTGGAAGGGGTGAAAAGAAACTGCCATACTTACCTGATTTGGCTGACATGTGAATCCAGATCCACAATAATGTGATTGACTCTTAAATGTACTGTAGGCAATTAGGGATGGGCAATCAATGCTGGCCTAGCCAGCAATGCCTTCATCCCATGAATGAACAAAAAAATGTCAAGATCCGCAGGGCATCTATCAACTTCTCTCTGAAATTATCATTGATCAAGAGTAAAAGGAGACTCAGAACAGAAAGAGAGAACGGATATCGATGTAGCAACAGAGTTTTATTTAAGAAAAGATAGAAAAAGAGGGATAGTAGAAGGGATGAGAATAATAAAGGATTGCAAGTTGGAAGAGGATAAGAGAAACAAAATTGATTTTCAAGTGCTCTTTTAATGTGAGAAAATATATCCAAAGCACTTCACAAGAATCAAACAAAATATGGCTCTGAACAATGTATGGAGATCTTAGGTTAGTTGACTGACCCAGATGGGGTTTTACAACAAGGCGTATCAAAGACACATGAGAGATCAGACTGGTGTTGTGAGGAACATGCGTATAATTATGGTGCTGGGAAACAATCCAGAGATAGGGAGAAGCAAAGCTGCAAAGGCATTTGAAAAGAAGTAGAAATTAAAAAATGAAACAAGTATGGGAGTCAATATTAGTGATTGAGCACGGGGTTGATAAGCAAACAAGACTTGTTACAAAATCAGATACAGCAGACCTATGGATATTCTAAATTAAGGGAGCAATATTTGGAGGCTGGCCAGAAAAACAAAAGAATATTGTCTAATGGCAATAAAGACGTACCTGAGAGTTTCAGCAGCACAGGATGGAATGTGTTCACAGGATATGAGGTCGCTGACTATGCAGCATTTATTTTCTTTATTGCTGTCACTTTTTAATTTATTTTTAACAAACCATTTACAGCTTAATTTACATCAACGTTAACTTGTTGCAGACCTTTGTAGGACATGATAGTGATTGTACAGCTCACTAGGGAGCCCACACCCTCATTTTGTTTTAGTTAAACGCACACAAATGTGATATAGAATATTCCTTTTGCCTTCAGCCCTAACAGCCCTTTTCAATTAATGTGGGCTTCAGGAATAACCATTTCCTTCATTGCAAATTTATGGATCTCCTTAATAGAAGAAGGAGCACAGGATTTATTGTATCCCTGCATGCCCTGGGGAAGCTGGTGGTGTGCTGCCTACTTGAATTGCAGGGATTCCCCAATGTTGTTGAGGAGAGAGTTCTAGGATTTTGACTTAGCTTGAGAATTATGTAACAGATTTGAACTTTTTAATAAAGATGCATTTTTTCAATACACTATGCAGTTGATCATGAGTAAAATTCTGGAGAAACAAGTTTCTCATGAACATAAGTGTAAACATAAATATAAATTTATTCAAGTAAAATATGAAATTCATGTAAAAGTTAAAACTCATCCTGAATTCTATGGGACAAACACTAGTATGCAAAACACAATAAGGGGAGGGAGGTGGAATTTGAAAATGTTTCAAATTTCTTTGGTGAAAGAATAGTATGTTCCAGTGTTGATCTCTAAGTTCTGATGGGGTTTAAAACTGAGTTGGTTGCTCTCATGACAACATCTCTATTAAAGTTGAATCAGTTGTTTTCTCAGAGTGGATGCTACAGCGCTTTCAATTTCTTTTATTTTAATTTCTCTATCTTTGTGTTGCATTCCAACTTGTGACATAGACAGGGTCTAAATATGAGAATTGCTGTGAATGAATGATTCCAATTCCAGGAAATGCAGACAAGGAGTATAACTGCATTTCATCAGTCTTCACAGTTAATGCAAACAATGCTTTTAGATATTCATTTTTTTAATTCCCTGTGGAACTTGTCTAGTTTTCAGGTCAAATGACTTCTGCAGCCATTTTAAAACAGTTTGTTGAAAAGTGTTTTTTTTTCAAACAAAAACCCAGGTATTAAGTCAGCTGATTTAAAATTATAATTAATCATCAACTGAATTAAAAATTAAATTGTCGATCTATTACTTCATGAGAGGGGACAGGAAAGGAAATTTCTGATCAATGGTTTCTGAGGAATAAGAATGAGGAATACATTAAATTCAATTCAGCCATGCCCTTAAGCCCACATGAGATACAGAGCTTGTTTTTAATAGCAGGTTTATCATTTTGGCACAAGTAGATGCCTATAGGAATTAGGTGTTTCAAGACATTGGCCAGGTAGTAATTAAACATTACAAACAGACTCATGGCTAGCTGTGAGCAACACACAACAAATATGTTAGATTTAAAAAAAAGATTTTCTAAGTGTGAGGAATGTTTTTTTGGAAATCATTTCCTTTACGCATCAAGAACATCATGAAACCTGTGAATGACCTCATTTCAAGGTTATATCTTACTCTGGGACCTTGAATAGGGGATTCATTAAATTTTGACACCAGTGACCTTCAATTCATTTCTTGTTTAGGAAATAGGAAATGTGTAATGTTATTGTAGAAGTCTCAAGTTCAATTTGGTATTACTGTCATTCTAGATCATATAGGAAGTGGTAGCCTGGAAAAAGTGCCATAATCATTTTGATAGATTAGTTTGATGAAATAAGAGCCCCCTTTATAGTCTTTAGTGAACCCTGATGTGAGTTTTCTCTGATACTCTCATGCAGTTGCAAAGCATTATCCTAAAAGTTTACTTTCATATGAAGCCAGCAAAATATGAGAAATTAATGTTCACATTTGCTCACTGTAGATTTAATTGAGTTGACTATGACAATACTTGCTTATTTTCATGTTGATCTTGAAGTTGTAGTTAAGAAATATTAAAAAGGTAATTGGTTTCAAGGTAAGTTCTTCAGTTCTAAAAGTAGTTTGCAATGTTATTGACTGTTAACTGTCGTCTAAAGTATTTTGGCAAGCTACTCAATTATATTCAGGAGGATTGTACACCACCACCTTCCCAATTGTCATTTTTTCATCTGTTCAATTTTTCAGCAGCATTGCAAGACTGCAACCACCTGTAAAAACAAGAAAGGCAGAACAAGAGAGGGCATTTGGAGCTGCAGATAGTTTGGAAATTATTTACTATTCTGACTTTATTATTTTTATCTATGCCATGCTAAGACTTTTGAGATTAAATTGTAAATATTCAAGGATAATTCTCACCTGAACATGTGAGAGATTGAGAAAATTGGGTGAGATTCCTTGATCAGTTCTTGGGTGTTAAAATATCTGGGATCAGATTGCTTACAAATTCCCATTTTGTGATGGGATCACTCTGAATGACCAGCTGACCGACCAATAAGGGGTTCTGAATGCAAAGTGCAGAGTCACTTCTATTGGATGTGGTTAATGCTATTTTTCCATTAATGGATTTTTCTTTTGCAATATTTGCAGTGGAGAGGGTGGTTCTCCAGACATCAAAATACAGTGAAAGCAGATAACTATGGACTTCATTGCCAGAAGTAAAGTTCTAAAGACATTGATGCAGTGTCACAAGAAGTCGATAATTATCTGCACATGGGTGGTCGAGGTCAATTTAAGCATTTCGTTTCAAATTTCCTTTTATTCTTTCTTGGGCTATGAGGATCACTAGCTAAGCCAACAATTTTTGTCCATGAAAAGCTGAGGAATAAAAGCCTTACCAATATCACCACTAATGTTAACCACTGCTCAAATCACTTTATGGCTCATCATTCACCTCCTCACAATTTCTAATCAGACCATGTTCCTAGTGTTTAAATGCTTCTCCTTACCCTCACATCTTGAGCATTTCTTCAAACCCTGCTCCTACATCTCACGGCTTGAGCCAGTGATTCAACAATGGTGTACAAATCAGCCAGATGTCAAGGGTCGTTTTTTTACACAGAGAGTGATAAGAGGTGGTGATGGAGGCAAATATAGTAGGGCCATTTAAGCAACTTTTAAATAAGCACAGGAATATACGAGGAATGGAGGGATATGGAGCAAGGGCAGGCAGAAGGGATTCATTTAATTCTGAAAACATTGTGTTTTGCAGGGCCCACGCCTGTGCTGTTCTGTTTTATATTATTGTCCATGCTAATTCCAACTCACATCCCATTTTTCCTCATCTCACACACTCTTTGGATAAACAAGCTGCGGATGATGTAAGCATGTTCGACTTCATTTCCCATCTCCCCCCAAAAAACTCAGTGTTACCCTGGAGTTTGTTTGTTTCTTTAAGATATTCATGATGTTCAAACAGGTCAGGCCATTCTAGAGGAAAACTACCAAGACAGTGACAATGAAAATACACCATTTTGACTTCACACTTGCAACCATCAGTTCAGATACAGACACTGCCAATATCCTAAGGAATAACCCGGAGGTGGCTGCCGTATTTAATGAGACATTGGGCAAAAGTGGCATGCAGCTATGTCTGTCACGAGGGTAGCACAGATGTCAGACCACAAGAAGGGGAAGGCCACACCTGGATTCCACTGTAGAGGATTTGGATGAGAAACCCTGTGGGACAACCTACAGAAAAACACTGATGAGTATACACAATGAAATTATTGGTGCATTGGGAAGTCTGCCAAGATGCTTGTGGTCTTTGTTAAGGAGCATGGAGTAGTCCAGCACCACTTTGGTATGGGCCTTTGTGAAGCTTAGACATATCCCCTTCTAGCTTGGGGGCGGTGAGCAACATCCCCAGGCTCTTGCCCCCTTCCCAGAAAAATCAGAAACCTTCACTCATACTTGAATATGCTGTAAACGTCAGCAGGAATCAATGATCTCCAGAATCTTTCTGAAGGAGTCTTAATTGCAGATGATCAAGCTCAAGCAGTCAAGCATCCAAAAGTGCTGACAGCTTGTTAAATTTGTATTTGTAGGCATAAAGTCATCAAATGCGGCTACTGGTCATGTTATAAACAAAACTAAACAAATCTTGCTTTAAATTTTAAATATTTTGACCCAACAACTTCTGTCACCACTTTCATTTCTATTGGCATACCACTCTTATTTCCAGTGTCTCTGTGCCAATTCTGCCATGGTGACCAACTCTTTAGAAAAAAAAAACAAGAATGATCCATCAGGGAAGTGGGGGTGAGGGAGGTAATAAACAAATTGTCAACAGAAGTGTGGCAACTTTGGAGCAATTGATTTAAAAGTAAAAGGTGAAAACTGGCTACACATCAAATCATCAAGGCTTTGATAACAGCATTTTTCAAATGTACAACCTGTACCATGTAGAAAGGCAAGCATAACAGATACATGGGAACACCATCATCCGCAAGTTCCTTCTCAAAACTATAAGCTTTTAATTTCTACAATAACATAATATCAGAGGAAGCATACTTTTTGTTGTATGTTGCCCACATTTATGTAAGCTGTGCACTGAATTCATAGAATCATAGAATCCCTACAGTGTAGAAACAGGCCATTAGGCCCAACAAGCATCCGACCCAGACCTACTCCCCCTCCCCTATTTTAGAAACCCTGCAGTTCCCATGGCTAATCCATCTAACTCACACATCCCTGGACACTATGGGAAATTTAGCATGACCAATCCACCTAACCTGCACATCTTTGGACTGTGAGAGGAAACTGGAGCACCCAAAAGAAACTCACGCAGACTGTGGGGGGGAAGAATGTGCAAACACCACATAGTCGCGTGAGGCTGGAATTGAACCCAGATCCCTTGCGCTGTGAGGAAGAAGTACTCACAATTGAACCACCGTGTTGCCCTCAATTCATCAGCCATGTCATCAATGAGTCTCCTTCTCACCAAGTCGTTATCTTTTACATAACTGCTGCTACAACATCAAGGACTGTCATAGAATGAAGGCGTCATGACTGATGAAGGGTATTAGGCATTTACTTGTCTTTGGTCACATACCAGTTAGGTGAAGGGTAATAATTGAAGGGTGTCTTTGTGACAACTTGCCTGTGCTCAGTGGTGTACAACACATATTGGTGCTGGCTCCCTTGTTGTTTGTTGTGTACATTAATGATCTAGACAGGAATGTAGGAGGTATGAACGGTACTTCACAGATGACATGAAATTTGGCAGTATGGAAAAATATCAAGGAGGAAAGCCTTAAACTACAGCCAGAATGATGTAGATGGGCTGATCTGAAGGGTTGAACAGCAGAACATAGAATTTAATCCTGAAAAGTGTGAGATAATGTATTTTGGGAAGACTAACAAGGCAAGGGAGTACATGCTGAATGATAGGACTCTAGAACATAGAGGATCAGTGGGACCTTGGTGTGCATGTCCAGAGATCCTTGAAGGCAAAGGGAAAGTTAGAGAAGATGGTTAAGAAGGTAAACAGGATACTTGCCTTTATTAGTGAGATGCAAGAGCAAATAGGTATGATGGCTACAACTAGAGTTTGGTTTTGATTTTATTGTCACGGACAAAAATCCACGAAAATACAGATGAAACGCTTTCATTTGTCGCACAATATGAATAATTTCAGAAAAAGGAGCAAAAAGAAAGGTATATAGAGAGTCCAACAGTCCTGAGCCAGCTCACCACCATCAATGATGCCTGTGCCACCATCGCTCCACCACTGCTTCGCTGCAATCTACTCTGCACCCAACCAACCACCAAGTTGACAGTCCTTCGGTGGCACACTTTGATGTTGGGCCAACCTTGCTGACATTGCCTCTGCCAATGTATCAGCTGCTGATTCCAGGTCCTGTGCTTGCTCCAGAAAAGTAAGTAGGTGCTCACCTGATGTCCATGCTAGACCCACTCTCCACTGCTCTGGCCTCCTCAAGGTCCGCAGTAGACTCACCCAAGCTCTGTGCCCTGGACCCATCTTGAAGTCTTTGGGTCCACTCGAGGTCTGCCTGCTGGGGTCCTGCCACTGCCAATGCCATCCAAGCTCAGGGCAAGGCAAATAAGTGAAAGAAGAACAGAAATAAAAGAAAGAGAAAAGCAGTCAGAGTGGACAAGCTCTGGTATAGGAGCCCAACACCACTATCATCTTCGACCAGTTTTCCAAGTTTGGGTGATAGTTCATTGAGACTCAGAGAAGGTTGATGGGACATAAAACTGTGATGGCTCCATCCCTGGGTGGTCTTGTGGGCAGTTCTGAAATCCATTTTCTAGGAGATTGCACTAAGAAAGAGCAGTGGAGATTCACCAGAATGTTGCCTGAACTGGAATGATTCAACTTTGAAAAGTGGGCGGCACGGTGGCACAGTGGTTAGCACTGCTGCCTCACAGCGCCAGAGACCCGGGTTCAATTCCCGCCTCAGGCGACTGACTGTGTGGAGTTTGCACGTTCTCCCTGTGTCTGCGTGGGTTTCCTCCGGGTGCTCCGGCTTCCTCCCACAGTCCAAAGATGTGCAGGTCAGGTGAATTGGCCATGCTAAATTGCCCATAGTGTTAGGTAAGGGGTAAATGTAGGGGTATGGGTGGGTTGTGCTTCGGCAGGGCGGTGTGGACTTGTTGGGCCGAAGGGCCTGTCTCCACACTGTAAGTAATCTAATCTCATCTAAATAGGCTAGTAAAGACTGAGGGGGGGATCTGATTGAGGGCATAGACAGGATAGATAAGGAGGAGTTTTTCCCCTTTGTACGCAATCAAAAGCCCAGGGGCACAGTTTTAAGGTAAGGAACAGGAGGCTGAGAGGGGATATGAGGAATGTATTTATTAGCCAGCTAAATAGCCTTTTCTGGAAGTGATGGGGGCTGGTCCTTAGTCCAGTCAAGGGTGGGCCACTCTCGGTCAGGGACCCAGTACCATTAGTCATGGGCTCAGTTCATACACAGTCCAGAGACATTTTCATGGTCGGTGAATTACTTCGGATGTTCAGTATAACCTAGGGGTGTTAAGCAGTCAGTCATTTAGAGCCAGCACAAACAGACAGGTGCATTACAAAAATGGGCGTTACAAAAATAGCCATCTGGGGTCTGCTCTACTTTGTGTAGGTACTGCTTTTCAGAATCAGTTTTATAGTGAATTCAGTCTCTGGGGCTCTGTCTGTCGATTTTTCAGGAGGGTTCAGGGAAATCCCTGTATGGATGGCAGGGAAAGGGGACATTGCCAGAAGGAGTCAAGGGCAGTAATGGCTGGTTGGTGGAAAGCAGAGGCATCTGTAGAAGGTGGGGCAATTATGGCAATAAGGGTAAATCCAAGGTATGGGAGTTATGGGGAAAAACATTGTCACTCCAATTCTGATCTACTCTCAATAAGCGGACATAACAGCCATCTGGTTACTGCCTCTTCCTTTGAAGATGATTGCAGCATAATTAGCAATCTGACACAGAATAGCTCATACAAAATGATTCTTGGTTTTTGTTGCATCATGATGACTTCAGGAAAAGTAATTTATTTTTGGCAGAGAGTTGCTCATGTTAAAATCATTAAAGAAAGGTCCTTATGTAGATTAAAGAAAAAGAAAGAACTTGCATTTGTATAGCAGCTTTCCTGACCTCAGGAGCCCCAAAGCATTTTGCAGCTAATTAAGTATGCCTGAATTGTAATGACTGTGACCAATGCAGGAACTGTGGCAACCAATCTGTGCACAGCAAGAGCTCATAAACACAATGTGATAAAAACAGGGTAATCTATTTTAGTGATGTTAGTTGAGGAATAAATATTGGCCAGGACATTCTGAAGAATTCCTTCTGTTCTTCTAAATAATGGTATGGGATCCTTTACAACTATCATCGCATTAACATCGCAGCAGAAAGACACTACCTTCCAACTCTGCATAGTGCTCCCTCAGCACTGCATTACAGCGTGTAAACTTTGCGCTTAAAACCTCTGGGGCAAGATGACCCCACAACTTCCTGACTCAGTAAAGATAATAATACCACTGAACTATGGTTAACATCTTAAGAAGTTGTCCTTATCAATGTTGCTGCAGTACATTGCCCTGATTCTGAATATAAAACTAAACAATCTCTGCATATTAAGGGCAAGGACTTTGAATGAAAGAAAATATTAGTCACCTAGTTTCATCAATCACCTCTAACATTAACGCAGAAGCAAAGCATTATGGTATTGTATTTTCCATTGTTTGAATTGTTGCTAAGGAAAGAAAAATAATAAGAAGTCCCATAATTTAACAACATAAGAATTCAGTTGCAAAATGCCTGACAATCCTGCTTTCATGAAAATTCCCCTAGACAATGTTTGCCCTGTTTTTGTTTGTATTTCCTTAATCCATAAGGTTTCCTTTTAGGTGCTTGGATGACTCAAGTGGTGCTCATGACTTCTGATTCAGCGCAGACAGCTGCCCCTCACATTCCAGGCTTCCGAAAGTTTCCTGTTTGAGGATGTGGACGACAAGAAGCTAATCATAACCTGTCAGTGAAATATACAGGAGGGACTACTGAGTCAGAAGTTAGGAAACACAACATGCAGATTGACATCCTCTGTAAGCTTAGTGTGTGCAGGAGGATCCATTTCTACAATCATCTGCACTACATTATTGCTGCCAACTATTTTACAAATATGGAGGAGGCTGAATGAGAGTTTTAAAAGCCAAGGCCCCGACCTTCAATCACAGTTTGTAAAGCAAAGCTGTTCAAGTTTTGAAGTGAATCACTCAAAGGAAATTACCATGTCAAGATGAATGTCTTCAGACATGAACAAAGAAACTGCAGAAAGGCATTTTTTATAGAATTTGTGCCGGTGTAAAAAAGGGAATTATTTAATCTCACATATTTTCATGCACATAATCTTTGCATTTTAGTTTCACTGGATTAACCTGGATTGTCACAGAAATTTAAGGGTGCATACATGAGGATCAGTGGTCGGCACATCATCGTGGGTTGAAGGGCCTGTTCTGTGATGTACTGTTCTATGTTCTATGTTCTATGTAACCTGATAAAAGAACGTACTGATTAAATATACTGACAAAAGGTTTGCTTAACAGATGTAAAATCACGCTTTGTCTTGTGAATGTGATTAGAAATATCCCAGGAGTATTTACCAGGCTGACAGATAAGAAAAGGAATATCAGAGATTCGGCTTATTCTAGGAACCGGCTCTGTGCTAACTGGGTCAGTGTCATGCACTGTGCACATGTAAAGGCTGCTGAGTTTGTTAACTTTCATTCAAGTGGCACGAGATATTCTGCAATTGATCCCCGTATGTCTCAACTACGGAGGAATCTTAACAAAGCTCCTTGTAAACGTTTTAGGACTTCACACTGGCCTCGATGTTGGGAACCTGGAGACTCTGTACCTTTTCCTGAATATAAGTCAGCACAATCACTTATACTTCCAATTTGTCACTCCCCCTGACCCCAGGAGAAAAACTGCTGCCGTGAACTGAAAGAGGAGTGCTATAGCTGTTGGATTTGGGAGTATTGTTATTGCTGATGTAATTTTCATGTTTCTAACTCTTATTTCCTATTTTAAAAGTAAAAGTCAAATAATTATATAATATAAAGTTACTTAAAATAATGAGAATGTGTAGATTCTATATGTTTGGAAGTGGAAGTCTGAGAGCATGCCTAACCCTTACCCTATCACATTAGTTTTGTGTTTTCAACATTTGTATGTTACCAATAGATTTTCACATACTATTGTCATTTTATTCCCTTTGACATTCATAGAATGTAGGATATACTTACAAATGAAGTTGCAAAGCATGTGCAATCCTTGTTTAACATATAAGGACTGTCCTTGATTTAAAAAAAAAATTATTCAAGTGTATGTGCACATTATTAACTGGCCCTGCATTTATTACCTAGTCTTAGTATCTCTTGAGAAAGTAGTGATGCGCTCCTCGGGGTAAAGGAACACCCTCAGCACTAATTGACTTGGCAGATTTGAGAATATACTGGCTTTCTTTAAAGCTACTGATTAGCTTTTGCTAATTTCGAGATTGGCTTGTCTGTTAGTTAGTTTTTATCCTGCACTGTTGTAAAATGATGGAAGTGAAATAACTCCACAGACGCTGGTATTCTGTCACCAAGTCACCCTTTATTTACATGTGGACAGTCCTTGACACTGATCCAGCTTTCTCAGAGCCAGCTCTTGGAGTAATACTGCTGTTTATGTCTGTTAACCAGGACTCCCTGATTGGACAGGATTAACAGTCTCAATCAGGGAACTCATAATTCATGAGGTCCACCTGGCTGACCTCATTACAATCACTACAGGAAGTTTATTTGTGAACTTAAATTGGCCTTTAACCTGTTCCTTGTCACTCAGCCCAAGTTACTTAGGGTTGCAAATGTACTCAAGCTGAATTGTGTTTAGAAAAACATATTATTTCCAAAGCAGTAGTAAGATGTTGCAGCATGACTGAAGATGTTTAAACATTTTGAAAAAAAATTGTTCAAATGCTTGAGGGCAAGCAATGTCTAACTATAAGGATACAATACAATCTTATATGTGAAGTCATGCTAATGAATGTAAGACATGTGACAGGCTATTAAAATTATCATGGACCCCTAACATCAAATACAGCCAATGGCCCAATTTATAATATCTATCCGTTGTTCCAACTATATGTATTTAACGGCTCCCAAAAGCACTTACAGCAACAGAATTGAGGTCACATAATTTTATAAAGCCAGTTAGTACATAAACACAAATGCATTTGTCTAAACATTCCCATTTCTTAAAAAGTTTAATACGCTATTGTGGTGATTGGAATAATGTCACCCAGGTGGATCTCATAGAATATGAGTTCCCTGATTGGGGCTGTTAACCTGATTCAATCTGTCCAATCGGAGAGTCCTGGCTGACAGATAAGAAAAGGAATATCAGAGATTCGGCTTATTCTAGGAACCGGCTTTGTGCTAACTGGGTCAGTGTCATGCACTGTGCACATGTAAATAAAGAGTGACTTGGTGACAGGATACTGGCCTTTGTGGAGTTATTTCATGCAAGTTAGCCAATATATATGGTCACAAGGAAAACTGCTAATGTGTTAATTCTAGTTAGTTCCATTTTTGCTAATCTCTGGAAAAATACATTGCACACATTATCTTTCAATCATGTAGATCTCCTAATGATACATGTGCATGTGGTCATTGGCTGATCCTCGCGTATTTGCTCATACTTTGTTTTAGGCTCCTTCTCCAGTAAGTGTTGTTCCTGTAATGAGTGCTACTGCCATGTTAACTGTTGTTGCTGATGCATTTCTGTACTGGGTTACAGTTGACCTCAAGAATTAATGGTCATTTTGAAATCTGTGCAGCTGATGAGATCACATCTTCCTTTTCCACTGTCCACAGTAAGAAAAAGCTTCTCTAGATGTACACATAACCTCTAAATCTATGGTTATATATCTGTTCATATATATATTTACAAAATACGATTGAGGAATCAACTGCCCCACTAATGTCTAAAATTACTATTATTCAAAAGGAATGACTGGGATAAACTGGATCAGTTTAACATTGCTCGTAGAGAAACTGTTGGAAAAAATTCTGAATGACAGAATTAATTACCAATTGGAGAGGTAAGGACTAATCAGGATGGTCAGTATGGATTTGTAATGGGGAGATCATGTTTAAAATAATTGATTGAATTTTTTGAAGAGATGACTAGTTGTGTAGATGAGGGTAGTGCAGTTATTGTAGCCTACGTGGACCTCCGTATGCTTTTGACAAAATCATGCATGGGAGGAACAATTTGTTAAATTGGATCTAAAATTGGCTTAGTGACAGGAAGTAGAGGGAGATCGTTAAAGGTGTTTTTATGACTTGAAATTTGAAGGTCTTGGTCCCTTTGCTGTGTACATTAGGAATCTAGACACAAATATAGGTAATAAGTTTGGAGATGACAAGAAAATTGTTGGTGTGTTAAATGGTGAGGAAAACCTTAGACTACAAGATGATATAAATGAACTGGTCAGATGGGCTGAACTGTGGCAAATGGAACTTAATTGTAAAAAATGTGATGTGATGCATTTTTGAAGGATCAACAAGGCTAGAGAGTACATGTTGAATGAAAGGATTTTAGAAAGTACAGAGGATCAGAGGGACCTTGGTGTTCATCTCCATGAATTCTTGAAGGCATCTGGATAGGTATATAAGGTGATTAAGAGGCCATATTGGATACTTGCCTTTATTAGTCAAAGCATTGAATGCAAAAGTGAGGAGATTATGATGGAGCCTTATATAGTGTTAGTTAGGCCACAGCTAGATAACTCTGTACAGTTCAGGTGCTAAACTATAAGACGGATGCGATTGCACTTGCAAGAGTGCAGAAAAGATTCACCAGGATGTTGTCTAAGCTGGAGCAATTCAATTTTGAAGGAAGGCTAGATAGGCTGGAGTTGTTTCACTTACAGAAGAGAGGATGAGGGGATATCTCATTGAGGTGTAAGGTGTTTTGTGGGGCACAGGACAGGGTAGATAGGGAGAAATGTTTCCCCTTGGTAGAGCAGCCAATAATTGCAGGCACAGTTTGAAGGGAAGATGCAGAATGTTAAGAGGGGATTTGAGGAAAGGGTTTCCACTCAGAGGGTGTGGATATATGGAATTCACTGTCTAAAAGGGTGGTAGAGGTTGCAACTCTCAAGACATCTAAGAACTATCTAGATGAACATTTAACATGCCTATGCACATAAGGTTACAGGCCAAGTGCTGAAAAATTGGATTAGAATATGTGGATGTTTGACATCCAGATGATGAGTCATAAGACCCCTATCCATGCTGTTAAAACATTGTGATTCTAAGATACCACATGGACTAAAATTTTTTGAGACCATTGAACATTTGCATTGTCCTTTGTACTCCAGTTCTCAGCTCTGGCAAAGATGTGGCAGTTTTATCAATGTGTATTTGGCTTTCCATTATTTCACCTGAACTTTATTGCCTGTGCCTAATAATGTATACATATTATATATAGTTTATTTTTGTTTTTCACTACTGGAAATGTAGTCTTCACTATTGAAAGAATTGTTTTCACTATTGAATGTTGAGAGCTGTAGGACATTAATCTTTGGACTGAACTACTTTCCATGCCATCAGTAGGTGCATTTCCCCACTCAAACATTGCCTTGTACAAGTCTGTGCTGGATTAATTCAATCCCTTTATGATCCCTTTAATAAATTTCAATGCCACCTCAGCCATTCAATTCAGGCTATCACTTCATCCCTGTAAAATATGCTTTTAAAGCGACAGGTATGTTTTTGATGCCTTCTGTGCATTTTATTTCTTCCTGCAGCACATGGACTAGTGTGTCTCCTCTTTGAGCAAGAGGCTTGTCTTTCAGATTCAATCTTTCTGCTTGGTTGATGACTTGAGATCATGTCAAGTTACTGAAATTGAAATGTTTTACTCTCTTTCATAACATCCTCAATTTTCTCTATAGGGAATGCTACTCAGAACAGCATGTTTGCAATGTATGTTACTCAGCTTGGATGACCTGTCCAGATATTTCAGTAAATGAAATAATACTCTTTGCAGATGCTCTAGATCAGACTAAAGCTGTTTGAAAAGGGATGCATTAAATAAGTCTGTGGTCAGGGTGGTGGTTGCAGCGGCATGGTGGCTCAGCAGTTAGCACTGCTGCCTCACAGCGTCAGGGACCCGAGTTTGATTCCAGCCTCGGGTGACTGTGTCGAGTCTGCACACTATAAGAAGGACGTGACTGCATTAGCGAGTATGCAGACAAGATTCACCAGGATCTTGTCTTGGCTGGAGCAATTCAGCTTAAAAGATAGACTGTGTGGGTTTCTGGCGGGTGCTCTGGTTTCCTACCAAGTCCAAAGATGTGCAAGTTAGGCGGATTGGACTTGCTAAATTGCCCATAGTGTTAAAGCATGTGCAGGTTAGGTGCATTAGCCATGGGAAATGCAGGGTTGAGGGACAGGAGGATGGGTCTGGGTGGGATGCTCTTTGGAGGGTTGGTGTGTACTTGTTGGGCTGAATGGCCTGTTTCCACACTTTGGAATTCTATATACATTCAGTTCTGCTATAACACAATAGTTTCATTATTGTGCAATCTCATGTTATAAGAAAATTGCATGATAGCCACACTATTTAAACTAATGGGGTCAGAATCGCGTTATAACCAATACACTTTATCAGTTTATGCTTTATAACTGTGTTGTGCTGTCTATGTTGATATTCTTCTGCAGCAGTGGAAATACTAAACATGTGTATGTGTAAGTCCTATGAAGCATCCAAATTGTAGTTAGCAAGTGTCACCAATTCATCAATTGCATTACAGTGATTTTGTGTTAATGAAACATGTGTTATAGCAGAACAACTTGTAAACATAATCTACTGTCACTTTGTCTCTGCTGAATAGGTCTTGATTAAAATGCTCAGTAGCAAAGGCAATAGGCAACCACTCTTCCTCTATTCGAGTGTAGCAATGTTCTGTTTAATATCCTAATGCAAATGCAACTCATTGTCCTTGCTGTATAAGGATTGCTCCACTCCTGACTCACTGGCATTACACTGCAACGTGGCTTCATCATTGATATTGTAGTACCTTAGTACTGGTGCTAGCAGCACTAATTGTTTGACTCTGGTGAAAGTGACTTTGTGTTCTGTGCTCTAATACCACTACTTGTCTTTAGCAGTGAGCTTGTGTCGAGTTTCACACTCTGATGACATATTAGGCATAAATGTTGCAAAATAGTTCATAGATCCAACAAATTGTCATACTTCTTTCACATCTGTTGATGGCTGCACTTCAGTTACAGTTGTCACCCTATTGCCAGGATCTGGGCGAAGCTTTCTTATTGTCAGTACAAGCTATGTAACTGAGTTCAGCGATTTTTGAGAAGATTTGTAGCTCAGATTGGTGATAAGTATGTAAGTTAGCTCACTGAGCTGGAAGATTTGTTTTTAGCTGTTTCGTCACAATACTATGAAACATCATCAGTGAGAGTCTCCAGTGAAGCGCTGGTGGTATGTCCCCCTCCCTATTTTTAGGTCTTGTTGTCTTCAAGTTGCACTTTTCATTGTTCAGCTTCAAGCATATCTGTTGAGTTCTGTCTGGAAGTTGTATTAGATTTTCATTGTGATCTGGGATTGCTACTTGCATCGAATAGCAGATCATGCATAATAGCTTCTACTCATGAAAGATCACTAATTGTGTTGTGCTGTCTGTGTTGATATTCTTCTGCAGCAGTGGAAATACCAAACAATACCAGACATGCACATCTGTAATTCCTATGAAGCATTCAAACTGTAGTTAGCAAGTGTCTGCTTTCATCCAGATTCACTAGCTAGTAACTATCTTTCACATCAAGAGCAGTGAAGTTCTTTGTATTGACAAGTTGTGGCGCAATTTCTTCAATGGTTTGCATGAGGTCATAAAATCACTGCTAAGTTTTATTTAAAGCTTGTTATCTATGCATATTCTCAGTCGTTTCACTGCTACCGTGCTGCTTCTCCAGTCTACAGGAGTTTCCACATTCTTCACTATACCCTCTCACCCAACTCACCCAAATCTTTCTTTCAGTTGGTACTTGAAGTCAGCTGGAACTCTCCTCGGTAGATGCTGCGCTGTTTTCATACTTTCACCTACTTCAAGATGATATTAACCAGAATGACATCAAAGTCATATATAAACATTTTGGAGATTTATTTGGAATTTGATGGCTGACTAGCTTCTGAAATGCTGTAAATCTCTTCTGGCATGTCAAAGGTTAATAGTCCAAGCTCTAGACTGACTTCAGTTTCAACTGTCTGTACCTTGAGAAGCTTTATTTTTGCCATTGCATTGTTAAGATTTCAGCTTAATTTATCCACTTCAGAATACAGAATATTCCACCAAATACCTCCTCATCAAGGGTTTCATCTTTGAGTCACCATCTTGAGCCACTTTGCATAGGTCTGCAAATCACATTATGCTGAATAAAGCGCCGACATCCATTGGACATTCACCTGTGTGGCACGGTCGCTCGATAGGCGGCATGGTGGCTCAATGGGTGGCATGGTGGCTCAGTGGTTAGCACTGCTGCTTCACAGAGCCAGGGACCCAAGTTCGACTCCAGCCTTGGTTGACTGTGCAGAGTTTACACATTCTCCAAGTGTCTGTGTGGGTTTCCTCCGGGTGCTCTGGCTTCCTCCCACAGTCCAAAGATGTGCAGGTTAGGTGAATTGGCCATGCTAAATTGCCCATAGTGTTCAGGGATGTGTAGGTTAGGTGCATTAGACATGGGAAATGTAGAGTAATAGGGAATGGGAATGGGGCTACGTGGAATACCCTTCGGAGGGTTGGTGTGGACTTGTTGGGTCAAATGACCTGTTTCCACACTGTAGGTATTCTATCTTCTTTATATGACTTGATACTCTTGTTTTGCAGTCATCATTCTGACAGTCACAAATTATTTATTACCTTTAGACCTGACAGCACTGATCTGTTATGTGGTGTAATTGATTCGTCAGAATTATTAGCCACCTTTAGCAGCTTTCTTTGTTTTGTTTCTTTCTAAGTAAACATTTGTGAGCAAAGTCTGTTGGCTTTTCTACAGATACTTTTAGTTTTTTCCCAAACTGCTGCTTTCATTTTACCTGGGATGTCTCTTAATATAATGCAAAACCTTGTCTGTTCTCTCATTAATAAACTTTAGTTGACAATTGATAGTCTCAGAGTTGTGGCACATATCAATAGCTTTCTTGAGATTATGTTTCTCCACAGATGTGCTTTTAAGTAGGATTTCTTATGCCTAAGATAATCATATTTCTGATGAGATAATCTTGCAGTTGTCCAAACTTGCAGGTCTTGGTGAGAACTTCACTGTATTGAGTTGTACCACCACTGTTTTAAATGGGACTAATCCAAACATATCTGGCAATTCAGAGCATAGATGGGATGCTGTAGGCTATCAGTTATGGTGGAATTGTATTCAACCACAAGCTATAGCCACATGGCCTGGTATATTCCACTACTCTACCGTTGCCACCGTGGTGTCAGATCAACCTTGGTTCAGTAAAGAGTGTAAGAGGATATGGCAGGAGCAATACTGGGTATACCTAAAAATGAGGTTTCAATTGGTGAAGCTACAACACAAGACACTTGCATGTCAAATTGCAGAAGTAGCATGTAATAGGCAAGGCTAAACAATCTCACAACCAACAGATCAGATCTAAGCTCTGCAGCCTTGCTACATCCAATTGTAAATAGTGGCGGACAATTAAACAGTGAACAGGAGGAGAAAGAAGCTCCACAAATGTCTCCATTCTTAATGATGCGGGTGCATTGCACTCTCCCGTACACATCAACAACAGCTTGCAACTGTATAGTCCCCTTAATGCCCAAAGAAATCTGTCACTAAGCCACATAAGAAGATATTAGGAAAGTGAACACACTTGGTAAAAGTGGTTAGGTTTAAAGAGTGTCTTAAAGGAAGTCAATAAGAGTTTGGGACACAGGCAGGTGGTTTAGGGTGGAAATTCCAGAGATTTGGCCCTAAGCAGAGGAAGTAATAGCCATAATGGGACCATTAAATCAAGTTTGTGCCAGAGACCAGAATTGCAAGAGCTCAAAAATAAGTTATTATTCATTACCCAGGACATGGGCTTCTTTTTATTCATTCACAGGGTGTGGGCATCTCTGACTAGGTCAACTATTATTTTCCACCTCTAATTTCCCTTGGAAAGGTGGAGCAGCGTTATTCTATTGTGTGTGGGGTAGTTAAGATTCAACCACAATGCTGTGTGATTAAAGGACAGTACATTTCCTTCCCTAAATGACGTGAATGAACCAAATTAATATTCACAACAATATAGTCATTCCTGATCATCATTGTTTTATTCTTGAAAGTTGCAGATGACCGTAGGCTGCCCCCTCATTAGGGAAAGAGACAACTGGTGGTAAGTTTAACCAGAGGGTCACCTTACCTCAGACAATGGCGAAGTTGAGAAGGCATTGCCTTCACGGGAGCTCAGCCAGTATGGGACTTGAACACACACCATTGGCATTATTCTGCATCACAGGCCAGCCAACCTGCCAACTGAATGGACCAACCCCCATTTATTCTTATTTACTTAATTAACAGCATTGAAATTCCACTGTTCATGATGGGATTTTAGCTCATGCTGCAGATCATTAGTACAGTGCGCTGGATTAAGAGCCCAGCAGCATAACTACCGTGCTCCTGTACCCTGTAGGGTTGGAGGTAGTTACATGAGGATTGAGATAAATAAGGTGAGAATTTTAAAATTGAAGGCTTGTCAGATCAAACCTTAATACAAATCAGTAAGCACAAGCATGATAGTTGAATGGTACTGGCTGTGAATTAAGATATGAACAGTAAGGTTTTGTATAAGTTCAGTGGAGGCTGGCCATTCATGCATTGGAATAACCAAGTCTCCAGCAAGTTAAGGTAGGTTTGGGGGTCTTGTCAACAGATGAGGTGAGGCAGAAAATGAGATCACCATGGCTATAGATGTGAAGGTAGATAATCTTGGAATTGGAAAGAATATGTAATCAGAAAATTAAATCAGGGTTAAATAGCCAAAATTGTGAGCAGTCTGATTTAGCCTTATGTAGTGATGTAGGGGAGAGAGATGGAGTTAGTGACCAGGGAATAGAGTATCTGTTGGATCACTAAAAATGTTGTCGATCTTAATATTTAATTGGAGGAAATTTCTGCTCATCCAATACTGGAGGAACATGACATAAGAAAAGCCATGGCGAAATGTTCTCTCCAAGCTGCATGGCTGTACATGGGCTCAGCCGCTCCATAGTTTGCATTTGTCGATTGAAATTGCTTATGCCATTTGCAGCATTTGACGTCTCATTCTGGAAGTCACCGCTGCACACAAACGTTTGTGGTCTGCACAGAAGAAAACAGAATAGTAGGAATACTACTGTGGAGGAGCTGAGGGATATGAGTGGTGAGAAAGAGCTGGGTGCTGTCAGTGTTCGCGTGGAATCTGACCTATTAGTTTCAGATGGTGCTATAGATCATGAAATAGTGTAAGAATAGAATACAAACATTTAAAGTTTAGAGATAATTTTGTCTCGAAAGAAATAGCATGGAAACAACCTTGCATTATCTACAGGCCAATGCTGCCAGTGTGTATTATGTGAAGATGTTATAGCAGTGCACAATAATTTTTTGGTGAGTGAAATTAAAAAGCTGAATGTATTGATGGATTAGTTGGAGAAATATTTCATACCCAAGAAAAATATTTCATACCCAAGAAAAATATTGCAAATGAAAAATATCTGCTTAATGCAAAATATAAAGACACTTTTAAAATGTGAAATGCAGATTCAATGTCAGCGCTGCCGATTTGGAGCTTAACAACTCCAGATATAGCTTCTCTATAACACACAAAATTGAATTCGTGCACCAGAACAGAAAATACCCCATTGGTGCTATTTAAAGGAACCAAATATTTTCAGGTTAGTTGCTGATTCATTGTGTTTGATTCTTTCTAGAGTGCTTTAAATTTCATGAGCCCGTAGGGACTGATGTGGTAGATGTTAAATGTATTGGTCTGAACTTCAAGGCTTCCAGTTAAACTAGTTGTTCCCAGACATGGGTATGGGAGTCCGCATTCCCCTTGGGATGACGGAGAGAATGAGCGAAAGTGACACAGAGCAGAGCAAGCAACTAGAACTTGGTTGAGGTGGGGAAGAGTGTGTGTCACTGGCCATGGGTTCTGTGGGTCCTTGTGTGGCTGATGAGCCTGATCCTCAAGCTGAATCTCTGACCACACATCGGGCAGGTGTTTCCAGGAGGTGGTTTTGGTCCTTGGCTTTGAATTTATTGACATTCCTTTCCTTGTTCTTTTTCTGTATGTCCTCTTGCTGATGTGTGATCTCAAAGAATTGTGTCCCTTCAGACAGGAGTTTCCTCCAAATCAGTTTCAAATAAGCAAGGGATCCCCCCTGCATTGACATCAATTTTGCATTTCTTGAGAAAGGCCTTCAGGGAGTCTGTGTAACTTCCTCTTTGTCCTCCTCTCATCCAACTGCCTTCCTTGAGCTCAGTGAAGAAGATTTGTTTTGGCAATCAGAACGCAGGCATCGTAACCACGTGGCCAGCCCAGTGGACTTTGTTTCAGATGATCAGGATTCTGGAACATGGGCAGTTGATGGCTTGACAGGAAATTGAAAATAAAGAACATGAAAGCGTGGAAAGTGTTAAAGCATGAAGCCCACTGGCAATTTGGGATCTGTGAAAGGCAAGATGGAATAAGAATTGTGGAACATTCTTACACCAATTAGCAGAGTAAGGTTAAGGTTGAAAGGTCACTATGGCATGATGAGATAACACAATAAAGCAAGTTTCTCTGTTAAGTGTTATTATGACAGGATTGGGACCATAAATATTTGGGACATGACATTAAAATGTCTAATTAATAGTTAGTAGAGTCAGCTTGAGACAGGAGACTATTGTAATAGATGGAATAGCTAAATATCTATCATGATAGGTTATTCTGCAATGGAAGTTCACTGGAGCAGAAGTGATAATAAATATCTAATCATGACATTAGGAAAATATTAAGTAGGGTCTGGAATAAAAGACCATTGGAGCAGAGTTAACAATAAATATCTAACCGTGACATTACAATATCATTAAGTAGAATGTACAACTAAAAAGATAATGGAACTAACATCACTGGTTTATTGTGTAGCTAGAGTGAGGTACTTTGATTAATATAGTTGGACATGCTGATAGGCTAACAGAAACATGATAAAAAAGATATAAAAATCCACAGACCCTGAGGTTCGTGGGCATTCGAGAATCTGCTTTCTCAGTGTCACGATTTTTTGTTTGCAAATAAAAGACCTACTTCGTGAAGAACTCTCTGCATCTCCTGGTGGTTCTCTATATTTTCTCCACAACAAGGATTGTTCTAACTTGCCTTCCAACCAAGATCTCTGCTAGTGATAATGAGCTTATAGCCAGAGATGTAACTCTTAGGTGTAGTATTGCAATACAAAATTCCTATTTTGCTACTCTGCAGTTCATGGTAAGTGCTTTATCAACTATTTACTCAGCAAGATGGTTAGATCTGGGAAAATATGGTAAGGTGCTCATGTCTACTACACACACTCCTAAAAGCTTTGTCTGTGTACTTTCTTTTAATTTCACTTGTGGGATGTGGGTCCCACTGTCTGACTGGCCTTTATTGTCTGTCCCTAGTTGCCTTTGTGAAGGTGGTGTTGAGTTGCCTCCTTGAACTGCTGCAATCTGTAGTTTGATCACAAAGACCTTAGAGAGGGAATTCCAACACTTTCACCCTGTGACAGTGAAGGAACAGCTATATATTTCCAAGTCAGGATTATGACTGGCTTGAAGGGAAACTTGTAGGTGGTGATCCCGGGTACCTGCTGATCTTGTCTTTCTAGATGGTAGTGGTCCTGGTTTGGATGGTGCTGCCCAAGGATCTTTGGAAAATTGTCATATATTATCTCTGAAGATGTGCCAAGTTTACTGAATACTTAATGTGTCTGCCACAGACATATTTCGTGTAGGTCGGAAAGGATTCCATGATCTGAATAGATAGTACCAAAACAAAAATGTGAGCCACAATTGTGTGGCACTTTTAGTTGTTGAAGATGAGTCCTACATGTCAAGTTGCTGCCATCTGAGTCTAGATTCAGTCATATTCTTCTTTATTTTGACCAGTATGGTAATGTCGATGGTAATATATACATATTCAGGAATACTTTATGTAATTCTGTCCATTTTTTTAAAAGATTCCCTACAGTGCAGAAACAGGCAGTTTGGCCCAACTAGTCCACACTGACCCTCTGAAGAGTAACTCACCCAGACCCATTTCCCTCTGACTAATGCACCTAGCACTATGGACAATTTAGCATGGCCATTTCACCTAGCCTGCACATCTTTGTGACTGTGGGAGGAAACCCACACAGACACGGGGAGAACGTGCAAACTCTACACAGACAGTTGCCCGAGGCCGGATTCGAACCTGGGACTCTGGTGCTATGAGGCAGCAGTGCTAACCACTGAGCCACTGTGCTGCTCATGTTGTGGAACAGATTCTGACTCACAAATCGACAGAAAGGTTGTCTTTGTAATGTTAGAAATTTGTATAGGCATCTATTTGGAGAAAAGTTTAGAATTCTTGGGTCAAACATTCCCTGATTCTGCCATCTTTCTTTTGCACTCAATAATAGAACTGCACAAGTCTATGTGCTGATTTATACAACAGATAATGCAAGTACCTTCCTTATCATTCAGCTCACTCTTAACCCGCTTTTGAATGTGAACACCGTCCTTTTTGTAAGGCTTGATTGACATAATTATAAGTTCTCTGACTTTTCAATAAGGCAATACTTTTGAAGTTTCCTAGGATGCCACATCTGTCTGGGTTTATTAGTTGTAAGGTCTGGACTGACTCAGTATGAGTATTCCTGGCCTCTAATGCTGTAATTGGTATCTTAGTGATTTTATGAATGGTCATAATGTTGATCTCTGTACAGACTGGTAGTCCTGCTCTTGCTGGTCCATTCATACCCACTAAGTAGAATACATGTAGTATTCTTACAAAATTGCCATATCTGCAATTCATTGTCAATTTTCAAATGCAATGGTGGGTGATCTATTAAATCCAATCAGTTTTGCTGTTGTAGGTTCTATCACTAATTTCCAATGATCTAGGTACATGTCTATCAGAATTATGACTGGTAAGATTCTGAACTAGCTCCCCTGTTAACTTTGGTCTTGGTCATATGAGCAGGTGCCAACCACTGTCAACATGTAGTGGGGTAGATAACTGCCACCATATTCCAGTTTTGACTGGGTCTACAAGGCGTACGTGCTATAAAGTGTTACTGGAGAACCGCTTGGCAGTCTAATGAGAAAATGTTGTTATCTTGAATGACATGAGTTCAAACAGGTATGTGTCACATCAGTAAGATAGACATCGTTAAGATAACTATTCATAGATATGGAGGTGCCAGTGTTGAACTGGGGTGGAAAAGTACAGAAGTCACATGACACCAGGTTATAGTCCAACAATTTAATTGAAGTCACAAGCTTTTGGTGTGCTGCTGCTTTGTTAGGTGAAGAATCATAGAATCCCTACAGTGTAGAAGCAGCCATTCATCCCATCGAGTCTATACTGAGCCTCTGAAGAGTGCCCTACTCAGACCCACCTACCTATCCTCTCCCAGTAACCCTACATTTCCCATGGTTAATCCATCTAGCCTACACATCCCTGGATACTATGGACAATTTAGCATTGCCACTTCACCTAACCTGCATATCTATTACAAGATCTGTCCTTCTCAACATCTTAAGATGTTCAGCCTTTTCCCATCTAAGCCTATATGACATCATCAGATTGGGGGAAGCTTAATGCAGCCTTTAGCCTTGCCCTTCAGACTCATTACATGTATAGGATCTCCCTGTGTTCCATGCATTCATGCATTGCATTTACAAAACAATCTCATTTCTTCCTCAAGTATCAGACGTCACAAATTCAGACAGTCTGGAGATTTCACAGTTTTTACAGAATACATTTTACATGGAGTTGTCAGATTTGTGTGTCTTTGGCTTAAGGAGTGTTGAATATTTCTGTTCTGGATAATATGAGATCTGTAAAGTCTGTCTTCACTGCAGGACCTTTTATCTGTTGGAAGATCTTCCTGATTAATGTCCTTCCTTCTGAATCAGGTAATTGGGGTATTATCTCATCTGGACCAGCCTTAATCTCCCAAATTTCTTTCACAGAGCAACTTTTACTTGCTGAAAATGGAAATTGTCTCATCAACAGCATCTAGGGGACCTTTAATCTGATGAATTGCCTTCATAGAAGGTGACCACAATGAGAAACAGATAATTTCATCTTAGTAAAATCCTGGTTTCTGAGCCAGGCATTTTCTTCCTGACAGTATCCTGGAACTCTTCTTGACTGTGTCTTGAAGTTGTCCTCACTAGTGGCTTCCATGAAATTTTTGTGTAGCTTATCTTCAATCTGTGCAAGTGAATTTCAAAGTGCTGGCCAATCAGTGCTGAAATATTTAGACTCTGCACATTTTCTTGTTGATCAGGATGCATGTTCCATTTGGTCCCTGTGGCTGTTTTACTTGTGAACCCAATACTGTATATTCACTTCCTTAGTCATGTTACCTGAGGATTGCTGCTTACTGAGCTTGATCTCTGATACTGGTGATTCTTCCTTGGGAAATGAAGAACTGAAATGTTGTTCACGAACTTGAGAGTTATTTCATCATCAAAATCAAATTCAAATCTGTCACAATGATTTGTTGGCCAGGCTGTGTTGTTGTCTGAACAACTTCAGTTGTCAGTGAGCTCAAAATGTGTCATGCGGCTCATTATTTTTCTCATCATTTGTGTCTTCTTGTAAACATTTTTGATTTCTGTCGTTTGAACTTCCTTCAGTGATTAAAGATTTGGAAAACATTTTTGCCAACCATGTAAAGTTGCAGATTTCCTATTCCAACATAAACAATCCCAGAGGATTCTTCTTTTTGCATTTCTCTATAAGTCCTGGAAGACAAGTGTAATCCTGTACTGGTTGTTCCATGATAGGTTGTTCAACAATAGTTTGTTCAATAACTAATATTTCCTTAACCTGTAGTTCCATAACTGGTTGCTTCAAAACCAATTGCTGCCTGATTGGCATCTCTGATCAGGCTTGGCATGAAGAGCTGTCTTTTCAGTGTTAATTGTAACAAGTTGAATTTCTGCCACCATTCAAATAAATTTGAGGACAGGACACAAACTCATGCTCGCGAATGAGATTTCTTGATCCAAAAATGTGTGGACATTTTCCGTTCTCTGACATCCTTTGTATTACAGAGTTGTCCACATCATATTTTAGTTTTCAGATTGACACTTCTTGGACATTGTAATTTCACTGTTATAGACGGTAATCTCCATTTCTTCACCCGTAGCTTACTATCTGTTAATATAATGACTCTCTCCCTAATATCAAGCTTAAAATTAAATAAATGAATCATTTCTTGCCATGGTGAATTGTTTGTATAATCAATTTCCCCAAGGAATATACTGATGTCTCTTATGTAGGTTGTTCTACCTCATTAAGATCTTTGTATGGGTAGCAATTTGACATTTTGATGCTCTATAATGATGCCTTACATTTGCATATCCTTTGAAGTGATCTATTGTTATAGCGTCATAGAGATGTCCAGGACAGAAACAGACACTTCGGTCCAACTCATCCATACCAACCAGATATCCAACCCAATCTCATCCCACCTGCCAGCACCCAGCCCATATCCCTCCAAACCCTTCCTATTCATATACCCATCCAGATACATTTTAAATGTTGCAATTGTACGAGTCTCCACCACTTCCTCTGGCAGCTCATTCCACACACGCACCACCCTCTGCATGAAAAAGTTGCCCCTTAGGTTTCTTTTACATCTTTCCCCTCTCATCCTAAACCTATGCGATCTAGTTCTGGAAAAGACCTTGTTGATTTACCCTATCCATGCCCGTCATGATATTATAAACCTCAATAAGTCATACGCTCCAGGGAAAACGCCCCAGGCTATTCAACCTCTGCCTATAGCTCAAATCCTCCAACTCTGGCAACATCCTTGTCAATCTTTTCTGAACCTTTTCAAGTTTCACAACATCCTTCCAATAGGGAACCGCGACATGACCTCCCAACTCCTGTACTCAATACTCTGACCAATAAAGGAAAGCATACCAAATGCCCTTCTTCATTATCCTATCTACCTGCAACTCCACTTTCAAGGAGCTGTGAACCTGCACTCCAAGGTCTCTTTGTTCAGCCACACTCCCTAGGACCTTACCATTAAGTGCTTCTAAGATGTGCTTTCCGAAAATGCAGCACCTCGCATTTATCTAAATTAAGCTCCATCTGCCATTCCTCAGCTCATTGGCCCATCTGATCAAGATCTTGTTGTAATCTGAGATCATCTTTTTCGCTGTTCACAACACCTCCAATTTTGGTGTCATCTGCAAACTTAGTGATGAAGCCTCTTATGCTCACATCCAAATCATTTATATAAATAACGAAAAGTAGCGGACCTAGCACCAATCCTTGTGGCACTCCACTGGTCACAGGCCACCAGTCTGAAAAACAACCCTCCACCACCACCCTCTGTCTTCTACGTTCGAGTCAGTTTTGTATCCAAATGGCTAGTTCTCCCTGTATTCCAAGAAATCTAACCTTACTAACCAGTCTCCCATGGGGAACCTTGTCGAAAGCCTTACTAAAGTCCATATAGATCAAGTCTACTGCTTTGTCCTCATCAATCCTCTTTGTTACTTCTTCAAATAACTCAATCAAGTTTGTGAAACATGATTTCCCACACACAAAGCCATGCCAACTATCCCTAATCAGTCCTTGCCTTTCCAAATACATGTACATCCTGTCCCTCAGGATTCCTTCCAACAACTTGCCCACCACTGACGTGAAGCTCATTGGTCTGTAGTTCCCTGGCTTGATCTTACCACCTTTCTTAAACAATGGCACCACATTAGCTAACTTCCAGTCTTCTGGCACCTCACCTGTGACTATCGATGATATAAATCTCTCAGCAAGAAGCCCAGCAATCACTTCCCTAACTTTCCCAGAGTTCTAGGGTACACCTGATCAGGTCCTGGGGATTTATCCACTTTTATGCATTTCAAGACATCCCCAGCACTTCCCCCTCTGTGATATGGACATTTTTAAAAATGTCACCATCTAGTTTCCTACAGTCTACATCTTAACTGATCTTTTCCACAGTAAACACCAATGCAAAATACTCATTTAGTATCTTCCCTATCTCCTGTGGCTCCACACAAAGGCCACCTTGCTGATCTTTGAGGGGTCCTATTCTCTTCCTCGTTACCCTTTTGTCCTTAATGTATTTATAAAAACCTTTTGGATTCTCCTTAACTCTATTTGCCAAAGCTATCTCGTGTCCTTTTCTTGCCCTCCTGATTCCCCTCTTTAGTATATTCCTACTGCCTTTATACTGGTCTAAGGATTTACTCGATCTATCATGTCTATATCTGACATATGCTTCCTTCTTTTTCTTAACCAAACCCTCAATTTCTTTAGTCATCCAGCATTCCCGATACCTGCCAGCCTTTTTTTTTCAGGCTAACAGGAATATACTATCTCTGGACTCTCATTATCTCATTTCTGAAGCCTTTCCATTTTCCAGCTGTCACTTTACCTGCGATATTCTGCCCCCAATCAGCTTTTGAAAGTTCTTGCCTAATACTGTTAAAATTGGCCTTTCTGTAATTTAGAACTTCAACCGTTAGATCTGGTCTATCCTTTTCCATCACTATTTTAAAACAAATAGAATTATGGTCGCTAGTCCCAAAGTGCTCCCCCACTGACATCTCAGTCACTAGCTCCCTGGGTCCCCCCACCTCTCCATCTTACTAGTTTAAATCCTCCCGAGCAGCTCTAGCAAATCTCCCTGCCAGTATAATAGTCCACTTCCAATTCAAGTGCAATTCGTCCTTCTTGTATAGGTCACTTCTACCACAGAAGAGATTCCAATGATCCAAAAATGTGAATCATTCTCTCATACACCAGCTCCTCAGCCATGTATTCATCTGCTCTATCCTCCTATTTCTACTCTCACTAGCTCTTGGCACCGGAAGTAATTCAGATATTACCACTCTCGAGGATCTCCTTTTTAAATTCCTGCCTAACTCTCTATGTTCTCCCTTCAGAGTCTCATCTTTTTCCCTTCCTATATTGTTGGTTCCAATGTGTACAATCACCTCCTGCTGGCCCCACTCCCCCTTGTTAACATTCTGCACCGTCTCTGAGACATCCTTGATCCTGGCACCAGGGAGGCAACACACCATTCTGATTTTTTGCTGCTGGCTGCAGAAACCTCTGTCTGTGTCTTGGACTAGACGATCGAGCGATCTCTTGGAACCCGATGTACCCCTCATTGCATTAGAGCAAGTCTCAATCCCAGAAATTTGGCTATTTGAGTCTTATTCCTTGAGAATCCATCACCCCCTACATTTTCTAAAACAGCATAATTGTTTGAAATGGGGATAGCCATAGAAGACTCCTGCACTACCTGCTTACCTCTCTTACCTTCCCTGGAGCTAACCCATTGAGGTGACTGTATCTGTGACCTTTCTCCCTTCCTCTAACTGCTATCCATCACACCCCCTTAGTTTTGTAAATTCCTCATTGCCTCTGACTGTTGCTCCAACCAATCCATTCGATTTGATAGGATTCGCAATCATCTTACAGATGAAGCAATCTTTTATTTAATAGCTCACTATTTCCTGTGCTTGTGAGTTTTCCTCATTTTCCAGTGCTGCTGATGACTCTTAGTATCTGATCTCGTCTTGGTGTTGACTTATCATATTGGTTTTTATACCTTATAAATTGAATTAATTCTGAAGAACTCCTGTGATAAGTTTCATTTCTTTGGATTGATCTCTGTTGGGTGTGAGTGGTAGTGTTCCTATATATTTGCTGCCCTGTCCTTTTAAATGGTAGTGGTCATGGGTTCGGAAGATGCTGTCTAAGGATTCTTCGTAAATTTCTGCAGCACATCTTGTAGATGGTACACACTATTGCTATTGTTGTTGGTGATGGAGGGAGTGAAAATTTAATGTGGTGCCAATCCGGTCAGTTGCTTTGTCATGGATGGTGTCAAGCTTCTTGAGAGTTGCTGGACCTGCACTCAATCAGGCAAGTGGGGAGTATTCCATCATACTACTGACTTGTGTCTTGTAAATCATGGATAGGATAAACAGACAAAATGTTTTCCCTGGGGTGGGGGAGTCCAGAACCAGAGGGCATAGGTTTAGGGTGAGAGGGGAAAGATGTAAAAGAGACCTAAGGGGCAACTTTTTCACGCAGAGAGTGGTACATGTATGGAATGAGCTGCCAGAGAAAATGGTGGAGGCTAGTACAATTACAACATTTAAAAGGCATCCAGATGGGTATATGAATAGGAAGGGTTTGGAGGAATATAGGCCAGGTGCTGGCAGGTGGGACTAGATTGGGTTGGATTGGACGAGTTGGACTGAAGGGTTGATGCTAATTTGGACAGCGCCTGGGAACAGATGCAGGACTCATGATGAGTGAATACTTCTCACCGACTCAATGTGATGCAGGCAACATACCAACTCGATGGTGCTTGATCATTACTCTGATTGTAGCAGCAGCCACTGCTAACAGTTGTATTGATGTGGAGGAGCTGGTGTTGGACTGGGGTGGACAAAGTTAAAAATCACACAACACCAGGCTATAGTCCAACTGGTTTATTTGGAAGCATTAGCTTTTGGAGCGCTGCTCCTTCATCAGGTAGTTTTGGAGCAGGACCATAATACACCGAATTTAGAGCAAACGATTACAGTGTCATGCAACTGAAATGATATATTGAATAAACTGAGATTGTTGTTAAATCTTTCACTTTTTAGAATGGGTTGCAGGTTTTGATTCATTAATATGTAAATCCCAGAACTTCTTTTAAGTTACGTTCTCAAGATAACAAGGTTTTATAAAAAAAGGTGACATCTTGGCTCAGACAATGCATTAAAGGTGTGAGGTTAGAGTCTGTCTGTGTCCAAAACCTGAGTCAGACTGGTTTTATTTCTGAAGCGGAATTTACAAAATGTTACATGTATTGACTGCCTGCAGACTGTGCATTTTTTGAGCAAAATAGAATGTATCTGCAAATATAATTATGCAAATACAAATTCACCCCATAGACCTATATGTGTGTGTGCATGCATAAGAGAGAGAGAGAGAGTGTGCATGTGATTGTGTGCATGTGGGAGTGTGTGTTTGCATGTGTGAAAGCTTGGTAAAGTGTGTGTGTGGGTGTGATGGGGTATAAGCCTGTGAGAGGGTATGTGGATTTGAGTGTGGCGTGCATATATGCATGTGTGTGTGAAAGAGCGTGTGTATGGAGACAATCTGCATGAGTGTGTATGTAAGGGTGTAGGTGTATATGTGCTTGTGTGTGTATGTATATATATATATATATAGTATAGTGGCATCACCTATAGTGAGACATGAACCCAAGGTCCCGATTGGGGTCATCCCCATGGGTATCGAACTTGGCTGTCAGCCTCTGCTTGGCCACTTTGCGTTGCTGCCTATCCCGAAGTCGGCCTTGGAGGATGGTCACCTGAAAATCTGAGGCTGAATGTCCCTTACTGCTGAAGTATTCTCTCTCTCTCTCTCTGTTTCTTATGCATGCACACACACATATAAGTCTATAGGGTGAATTGTATTTGCAGCATTATATTTGCAGATACATTTTATTTTGCTCAAAAAATGCACAATCTGCAGGCAGTCAATGCAATCAGTCAATCCATGCAATATTTTGTAAATTCCACTTTGGAAATAGAACCAGTCTGACTCAAAATTGGGATACAGACAGACTCTAACCTCACACCTTTAATGCATTGTCTGAGCTGAGATGTCACTTTTTTTTATAAAATATTAAGTTATGTCAAGAATGTAACTTAAAAGAAGTTCTGGGAATTATATACTAATGAACCAAAAACTGCAACCCATTCTAAAAGATAAAAGACTTAACAACAATCTAGGTTTGCTCAATATATCATTTCAGTTGCATGACACTGTAATCTTTTGCTATAAATTCTGTGTATTAAGGTCCTGCTGCACAGCTACCTGATGAAGGAGCAGTGCTCCGAAATCTGGTGCTGCCAACTAAATTTGTTGGACTATAACCAGCTGTTATGTGTTTTTAGTTTAAGACCAGTGTATCTTTTGGTAGGATTCCCTGCCCAGTTGAGGCCAGCACATTGAATGTTTTTCAGGCATCAAGTTTTGGACAGTAAAGGATTTAATGGTTATGGTGAGCGGGCAGGTAAGTGAGCTGAGTCCACAAAAAAAAATCAGCTGTGATTTTACTGAATGGTGGAGCAGCCTAGACGGGTGAGATGGCTTACGCCTGCTCTTATTTCTTGTGTTCTTATGGATAGAAAACTCATTGCAGTTGAAGAAAGTAGGACTTGTAAAAAGTCACTCTGTTGTGAAAAGTCTGAATGATGGAACAAGTTAGGTGAAAGGATGCCCAAAGTTTTCAAACCCTTGGTTGTGGAGGAATAGAGGTGAAATGTGTTCATTTTAGGAAGGGTTAGGAAGACCTCTGGACTAAGGCTCAAAGGTAATAGAGCAGATAGCTGTGCCAGTTAATGCTGGGAATCAAGTCCCCACACCCAAGATGCAAAAGCTTCAATGACTTTATTGGTGTGGTAAATGCAATTAATTCATTTTCAAATGCCATTTCCCAGCAATTTCACCACTAACCTCTGACGCTGCCTAAGGCACCATGTCACATCACCTGTTTGCCAGCATCCTATTCCTTCTCTCTTCTGGGATAATGCGAATCATAACCAGAGAGATAACTGGTAGGAACAGATGCTCTTGTATATCCCCACACGATAAAAGAGACAATGCTGGCCATGGTTTCCATGAAGTGAGTGGCATAGATACCTTTAAAGAAAAAGCTAATATAAATGGATGAGAGACAAAAGAAGGGAAGATTATGCAGGCAGAATTGATGAAGAGGAGTGAGAGAAAGCTTAAGTGCACTGGCACCAATGGACCAATTGGATCGACTGGCTTATTTCTATGAAATTTTATATAACACTATGCAAATTTCTATGTAACCTAAAGAACTGTAGACCAAAATCTTCTTTCTACTAGTATTTTATGGGTAGTGTCATACACAGAGGAAGTGTTTTATGCGGTTTCCTCTATCACAATAGAGACACAACTTGGGGTGTATGAGGATATTCTAGAGTTACATGATGGTGTTCCAACATTTTTAAAATAGCTAAATATAAAATGCAAGTATGGCATTTACATCCCTGAACATGTAAATGCAAGTTTTGTTTCAAGTGGTTATACTGACTTTCTCTAAAATACCACAGTTAAAACCAACTTGGAACGAGGTCAGGATTCCTGAACCAGCTGGCCTGCATTTTCAACACAGTACTCATAGAAGAACATCTGGCTCTATTTCAAAAACAAAGTATGGCCGAACATAACAAAAAGCACTGCTCTAAAGTAACATACATTAGGGAAGCACATGCCAAGAATAACATATGGCACAGGAAATAGGAATTTATTAACCTGATACAGAAATAAAAAAGAAAGTGATTTTAATTCATTACAAACTGATATGACTGCAATAGTCACTTTTCTGCCTTATTCTGTTTTGATCTGCCTGTAAAGGGAGTGCAGGGTGGTTTATTTATTAGAAGATGGCACTAATGGTGGATGAAAAAGCTTCAGTTTAAAAACATTGTGAATAAAATTTATGTTTAGGCCAACTTTGTGTTTATTTTATTTAACAGCTTTGAAATGTTATGTTTGTAGCATTTTTTAATAAACGTACTAAATGATGTAGTCCTGAGTTTTTAAATTACTCTTAAAATAAGAATAACCAGAAATATTTACCCTTAATTCATTCTAATCATTTCTTACACAGTAGAAACCTCTCAATGGGAACAACACTATGGTGAGTAAAGCATTCCTTTACCCAAATGTTCCAACTTAACAAAGGCTGTTGAATGAATGGGAAATGAGTCAGTTCCTGAGTAAATGTTTCCAATAGCAGGGTGCCATTAACGGGTATGTTCTGTATCATGGAATGTCATTACAACAAATGTTAGGTGATGTAAACTGAAACTGTGGCCTGCAAAGTGATGACTTTAATAAAGCTTAGATCACAAAGATGGTAAGATGCAGTTTCAATATTGGATGTTGAGTTGTACCACTGATGGTTTTATCTGTCAGAATTGCACACAAAATGTCATTGTTACACCTCGTCAAATTTAATGGACTATATCCTTAATTTTCCTCTGTCACATTTGATACTTGGACTATGTTCACAGTAATGTGTTACCACTCACATTTTGTAAAATGCATATTTTTCCTGTGTGAGTATTATGATTTTCCTTCTGCCAGTCAGAACTAAATCTTATCAAATAAGGTAAACGTTATCTATTTCCCTTTCCACAGATGCTGCCTGATGTGCTGAATGTTTCTAATACTTTCTGAGTTCAATTTAAGGTTTCCAGCAACTGCAGTATTTTATTTTGTGTGAACGTCTCATTTATGTTACCATTTTTTATAATCTAACCGAGTGCCTCCCAAATTATTTAAAACTGTGACCCCACTTCAAAGCTTAGAAACTTTTGTGATCTTCAGCGAGATCAATGAGAGTACAGACATAATGGAGGGGGTGTGGCTGTGACAGTAGGAGCTTTTTGGAGTGGGAACGTAGTTGTTATAACTGGATTGTAGCTCTCCAGTGACTATTATTGCTTCAGAGTTTGCAAGCTCAAAATTACAGCTCACTGACCAACTTAGGGTTCCAATTCCCATTTTGAGAAGCCCTGATCTAACTTTTAGAGATCTGTTAATATTCAGGTAAACCTGCTTTACACTCATGCAAAGGACAATATATTGTCTAAGATATGATGCCCACAACATCATGGAATATTCCTGAAAAGGTCCAAACAGGGCTTTGTAAAGCTACAGCAAGACCTCTGATCCTTAGTATTTTAGTCAACTAATTATAATTTGAAAATCTTTGAACATTTGTGTAACTGACAATATATTTTAATAACCTTTGTACATAGATTGTTATCACTTTTATCTTGCACTGTTCCTTTCATTTTTCATGATTTAAAACTTTCCAGAAACGACTGTCTACTTCCCCACATTTATACAACCAATTCATACCCAATTAATCCTTAGTTACTGTATCCATTCCCTGTTAACCCATTCCATTAGATCTCAGACATTTCTTCATATTAATCTGAATGACAAGATGGGCAAGACCAAGCTCCATGTAAGTGCTCTCCAGACATTCTCCATTATCACTTCTCTAAGGGCTTAGTAGTACCAGCAATGGCTACTACTTCCAGTGGTGCTGGATCTGTAAGGCTACCAGCCATCTGATTGGTTGGCAGCTCTCAAAAGCAGGACAGTCTGGCCAAGAGGGGGTGGTAGGCACAGCTGCATGCAGTTAATTACCTGAGCAACTTAAAATTGAGTTGTGACTTCCAGGAACAATGGAGGCAGATGTCTACCTGACTTTCTGGGTGGAGCCACTGACTCTATGTAAAATTCTGGTCTTTATCTTCAGTCTCTATCTTCAACCACTTAAGTAAGCTCCCACCTAGAGCAACACTTTCCCTCAATTCCATGAGCTTTATTTTGAACTGATAGAGTATTACATGGAATTTTAGTGAGTGCCTTCTGAAAATCCAAATAACCTATAATCATACACATTCCTAAATTTAAGATATTCAAACAGGTTTGTTAAACCTGATCTATATATTATTTTCTCCACTCAGGTCAACTTTCTCAAAGTGCCCAGTCACTCCATTGTATTGATATGTTGGCAGGAAAAGATCGGCATACTGGATCTCTTTATTCTTGATCAAATAAGACTGAAAGAAGATCGCCCTCTGCAAAGGCATTGTAGGTCTGCCTGTAATAAGTGAACTGCAGCAGTTCAAGAAGGCAGCTCACTACTACCATCTCAAGGCAACTAGGGATGAGCAAGAACTATTGGCCTAGTCAGCAATGCCACATCTTGTGAATTAAAACAAAGAGCAATTCAACATTATGAAAAGTTTTGATTGAACAGAGAAAATTGATACAGCGAACTCAGAAAAAAAGCTGCTTTAGCCAAAGCATGGTATAAATCCTTGCCATAGTGAACAAAATTGTTTAGATCTATATATGGGGAAAATGGGCAAGTTTATGAGGAAGATGTAAATAAATAGTTGTAGTGGTATATTTTGATGAGAAAAGAGGAGACTTGATTAATACAGACTGGTTGCTCCAAATTGCCTTTTTCTATGTTATAGATCCTCTGAAATCCTGTACAATAGAAGCAGCTTTACCAGATTTGGCAAAAGCCCTGTAATTTCCTTGCCTACCTCTTTTGAAATCCTGCAATGGTAGTGTCAGTTTCTGGGATTTGTTAGTATGCAGTTTCATTACTTTTTCTTATAATCCTTTCCTGGTTATGTTAACTTTAATGTGTTCCAGTCATTGATTCATTATTCATTTCCCTGGAATGTCATGTAAATTATCCTCTTCCTCCATTGTGAAGATTGACACAGTGTAATTATTCAACCAGTCTATCATTTCTTTATTTTCATTTGCAATGTTACCCGCATCTGTTTTCTGTTCTAGTCTCCATACTGTTTCTCAAGATCTGTATCCCCTTTTTTATAATTATAAGGACTTTGTTTAAATCTTGATCATCATTGCAAGTTTCTCTTTGCATTCCTTTCCATATCTCTTGCCATATTTTTTGGTTTCCTCTACTTTTTAAAAAAGTATTATTTCATTTATATGAGCTTCACTGACAAAGCCAGATTTTTTTGCCCATCCCTAATTGCCCTAGGAATGAATAGCTTAGGAGGCCATTTCAAACAGCAATTAAAAGTCAGTCATGTTATTACAGGTTGGAGTCAAATGTAGACCACAGCTGGTAAGGATGGCAGACTTACTAAACAATTTTGAAACAATCGATCATTGTTGACATGGTCACTTTTACTGAGACTAACTTTATATTCCATAACAAAATTGGAATTGAAATTAAATTTCACAGCTGCCATTGTGCCATTTAAATGTTTGTCTCCAGAGCATTTACCTCTGGATTTCTAATTTAATGGCATTACTACTACACTATCATTCCCCCCATTCTTTCCATCCATCCCAATCCCCTGGATCTATTCTTTGCACCTTTGAATGCTTTTGTTTCTTGCTTTATTTTACTACTCGCTTTTTGTGGACCACAATGGTTTTATCTCGCAAGGAGCGTGCTTGTTCCATCTGGGTATAGACAGATCCTAGATTAAAGTAAATTATTTGGTGTGTGCATCCCATTGTTTATCTGTATTATTATCCTGTAACAGTTTTTGTCAATTGTCAGCCCATCAGCAGCTCGTCTTGGCCTCTCTCTCAATTTTGTTAGACTTGGCAAAATCGAGAAAGTTGATAATTATGTCAAATTTCTCCTTTCAAAAATAGCAGTAAATTTAATCATCTTCTCTTCACTGCTAGATAAATAATCCCTTGCTGTTATGTAATTTTCTTAAACTGCAACATAATCACTATATTATTAACTACGGCTGTCTCATCATTATTATTAAATGCTTTAGAACTACCCTCTTGGTTCTTGATTTTAGAACATATCGCTACAGCAAATAAAGTCACTCAAAAAATCCACTCCTTTTCTAATTTCAACTGGTTTCTCCTTCCAATTTGTAGGAAAATTACTGACTCATATTAAACAATTTTTTTTTTACTACAGTGCTTTTCAATCTCAGAATTAATACATTGCCACATCAGTAGTGCTATTAGACCTGTAGACAACTCCTAATGTAGTTAAGCCTTGTCTTCTTCCTTGTGATAGATTGTAAGGACAGCACTTATTAATCCTCTTTTATTCCTGTAGTAATATTATTTCTAATTAATTAAACTATCCTCCTCCTCTTTGAGTTACCAAATGCTTTCTAAAAGTCTTAAAAGCAGGAACATTTAATTCTCAATCATTACCAGTTTGCGGATGTGTCTTAGTAATAGGCAGTGTGTAATACATTATGCAGTACATGGACTATATTTGAACCTTTAAATCACTGAATTTCTTTCTCATAACCCATTCATTAATCTATAAAACTCTTATGAGAAAAAAAGACCTAATCTGTCTTTCTGACCTGATGTTGTTTTAATCAACTTTTATCACTGGTGCATTAACTACTTTAACAAAAATTTTGTTTATAGACAACAAAACCAAACCATAATTTTGTTTCAGAATGCACCTCCCTCACCCATTTTACAGTTTAGTCTTCTTTTTAACCTTTTTAAAAATTAATTCACAAATGCGGTCATCACTAGCTGGGCCACCATTTATTGCACATCCCTAATTATCCAGAGGGCAATTACATATCAATCACATTGCTATGGGTCTCAAGTCACATGCAGGCCAGACCTGGAAAGGATGGGTTTTTCCAGACAATCAACAATTGTTTGATGGTCATCATTAGACTCTTATTTCCAGATTTTTATTAAATTTCAACTCTACCATGGCAGGATTTGAACCCAGGTCCCCTGGACTAACACTATATGCAATAATATCATTAGGCCATCACCTCCCCCGCCTATTTATTATTTTCAGTAAGACCTGACATGGTGTAGGCAAAAGTGGGTATTGCAGATGCTGGAGATTAGAGTCAAGATTAGAATGGCACTGGAAAAGCACAGCAGGTCAGGCAGCACCCGAGAAGCAGGAAAATTTACCTTTCAGGCAAAAGCCCTAAATCAGGAATGAGGCTGTGAGCCTGGGGGGTGGAGAGATAAATGGGAGGGGGTGGGACTGGGGAGAAGGTAGCTGAAAGTGCAATAGGTGGATGGGGGTGGCAGTAAAGGTGATGTCGGAGAGGAGGGTGGAGCGGATGCCTGGAGGAAGAATGCCTTATCTTCGGCCTCGTGACCCTTCAACCCCATAGCATCAAAATGGAATTCACCGTTTCCTCATTTCCCCTCTCCCCACCTTACCCCAGTTTCAACCTTCCAGCTCAGCACCATCTTCATGACCTGTCCCATCTGTCAATCTTCCTTCTCAGGACATGATTGAAGAGCTTTAGGGCAGAGGAGATGACCTGGGGATTGCAATGAGAGAGAGAGAGAGACTCACTAAGATCTTTGTAGAGAGAGAGGAGAACTTCTTCAAGGTAGCAAGGATGCCTATCTTGAAGAAGTTCTCCTCCTCTCTCTACAAAGATCTCAGTGAGTCTCTCTCTCTCTCACTGCAACCCAGGTTATCGCCTCTGCCCTGAAGTTCTTCACTCATGTCCTTAAACAGACTCGCTACCACAGCCACATGTGCTTCACTCTTAGCTACCTTCTCCCCAGCCTCACCCCACTCCCATTTATCTCTCCACCCCAGAGGCTCCCAGCCTCATTCTTGATGAAGGGCTCCTGCCTGAAACATTGATTTTCCTGCTCCTCGGATGCTGCCTGACCTGCTGCTTTTCCAGCACCACTCTAATCTTGACTCGGATCTCCAGAATCTGCAGTCCTCACTTTCACCTAATCTTCCTTCTCACCTATCCGCTCCACCCTCATCTCCAACCCATCACCTTTACCCCCACCTCCATCCACCTATTGCACTCTCATCTAACTTCTCCCCAGCCCCACCCCCCTCCAATTTATTTCTCTACCCCCGAGGCTCTCAGCCTCATTCCTGATGAAGGATTTTTGCCGAAACATTGATTTTCCTGCTCTGGATGCTGCCTGACCTTCTTTGCTTTTCCAGCTTCACCCTAATCTTACATGGAGCTAGCCCAGTTCGATTTTAGTGCAACCCAATGGCACAACTCTCTCTCTAATTCCCAATCCCCAGTTCCAGTGTCCCTGGAATATTTGCTCCCTTGCTACTCCTTTAGCCACTTTTCTACCTTCCTGATCTATTTGTCTCTATGAAAATAGCTTGTAATTACTAGTAATCCTGAAAAGACCATCCATGAGATTTTCCTTCTTATTTTATCTCCAAATTCCTGACACTCCCTCACTATGTATTTTCTTTAAATCACTCAGGGGATGGGGGCACTGCTGGCTGGGCTAGCATTTATTTCCCATCCCTAGTTGCCCTTGAGAAGGTGCTGGTGAGCTGCCTTCTTGAACTGCTACAGTCCATGTGCTGTAAGTTGTTCAACAATGCCCTTATGGAAAGTGACAGTGAAGGATGGGGATATATTTTCAAGTCAGGATTGTGAATGACTTGGAGGAGGCCTTGCAGAACCTAACAGTGTTTTCACTTAGCTTCAGCACTTGTCTGGATGAAGGGATTGGGGGCATTCCGCAGAGGTTTGCCAATGATACGAAGTTAAGCAGACAGGCAGGTAGTACTGAGGAGGCTGCAGAAAGATTTAGACAGTTTAGGAGAGTGGTTCAGGAAATGGCTGATAAAGTTCAACATGAGCAAGCGCGAGGTCTTGCACTTTGGAAAAAAGAATACAGTCATAGACTATTTTTTAAACAGTGAGAAAATTCATAAAGCCAAAGTAGAAAGGGATCTGGGAGTGTGAGTCCAGGATTCTCTAAAGGTTAATTTGCAGGTTGAGTCCATGATTAAGAAAGCAAATGTAATGCTGTTATTTATCTCAAGAGGGTTGGAATATAAAAGCAGCGACTTGATTCTGAGACTTTATAAAGCTTTCATTAGGCCCCATTTAGAATACTGTGTCCAATTTTGGGCCCCACACCTCAGGAAGGACATACTGGCACTGGGGCGTGTCCAGCAGAGATTCACACAGATGATGCCTGGAATGGTAGGCCTAACATGATGATCAGCTGAGTATCCAGGGATTGTATTCATTAGAGTTTAGAAGGTTGAGGGGAAATCTAGTAGAAACTTACAAGATAATGTATGGCTTAGAAAGGGTGGACGCTGGGATGTTGTTTCCATTAGGCAGGCAGACTAGGACCCATGGGCACCACCTTAAAATTAGAGGGGGTCAATTTAGAATGGAAATGAGGAGACATTTCTTCAGCCAGAGAGTGGTGGGCCTGTGGAATTCATTGTCATGGAGTGAGTGGAGTCCGGGACATTGGGTGCCTTCAAGGCAGCGATTGATAAATTATTGATCTCGCAAGAAATTAAGGAATATGGAAAGAGTGTGGGTAAGTGGAATTGAAACACCCATCAGCATTGATTCAATGGTGGAGTGGACTTGATGGGCCGAATGGCCTTGCTTCCACTCCTATGTCTTATGTCTCATGTCCTTCAAGATTGAAGTGGACATGAGTTTGCAAGGTGCTCTCTAAGGATCTTCATTGAATTTCTGCAGTGCATCTTATACAGAGTACGCACTACTACTTCTGGGTGTCAGTGGTAGAGGGAGTGAATGCTGGTGGATGTGATGCTGTTTTGAACTGGATGGTGTCAAATTGCATTGTCATATAGTCATAGAGATGTACAGCACGGAAACAGACCCTTTGGTCCAACTTGTCCATGCCAACCAGATATCCTAACCTAATCAAGTCCCATTTGCCAACACTTGGCCCATATCTCTCTAAACACTTCCTATTGATATACCCATCCAGATGCCTTTTAAATGCTGTAATTGTACTAGCCTCCAGTACTTCCTCTGGCAGCTCATTCCACACACATACCACCATCTGTTTGAAAAAGTTGCCCCATCGGTCCCTTTTAAATTTTTCCCCTCTCACCCTAAACCTATACTCTTGAGTTCTGGACTCCTCCCCACCTCCCAACCCAGGGAAAAACACCTTGTCTGTTTACCTTGAGCAAGCTCCTCATGATTTTATTACCCTTATAAGGTTACCTTCAGTGTCCAATGCTCCAGGGAAAACAGCCCTAGCCTATTCAGCCTCTCCCTGTACCTCAAATCCTCCAACCCTGGCAACATCCTTGTAAATCTTTTCTGAACGTTTCAGATTTCACAACATCCTTCGGATAGGAGGAAAACCAGAATTGCACAAAATATTCCAAAAGTGGCTTAACCAGTCCTGTGTTGCCGTATCATGACCTCCGAACTCCTGTAGTCAATGCTCTGACCAATAAAGGAAAGAATACCAAAAGTCTTCTTCACTATTTATCTGCGACTCCACTTTCACGGAGCTATGAACCTGCATGCCTAGGTCTCTTTATTCAGCAACACCCTCCAAGACCTTACCATTAAGTGTATAAGTCCTGCTCTGATTTGCCTTTCCAAAATGCAGCACCTCACATTTATCTAAATTAAACTCCATCTGCCACTCCTCAGCCCACTGGCCCATCTGATCAAGATCCCATTGTATACTGAGGTAACATTCTTCGCTGTCCACTTCACCTCCAATTTTTGTGTCATCTGCAAACTTACTAACTGTACCTCCTATGTTCACATCCAAATCATTTATATAAATGACAAAAAGCAGAGGACCCAGCACTGCTCCTTGTGGCACACCATTGCTCGCAGGCCTCCAGTTTGAAAGGCATTGATCAAGGAAAGTGGAGAGTGTTCCATTACCCTTCTGACTTGTGTCTTCTCAATGACAGACAGACTTTGGGGAGTCAGGGGATGGGCTACTGCAGTATTCCCAGCCTCTGACTTGCTCTTGTAGCCACTGTATTTATAAAGCGAGTCCAGTTGAGTTTCTCCTCAATTTCTTTCCAATTTCATTGGCCCAGACATGCACTATGACAATTGGATCTTACCTGTCCTTTTTCTAAGTACATTGAAACATTGCTTATTCAGGTAACAGGTAGGAAACCAGACTCCCCAACATGACTGGGGAGTATTGTCCATCCCCTTAATAACTAACTCCCTAACCTTCAGATATCAAGTATGCTGAAATTATTGGACAGTACCAACAAAACGTTTAGAATTTCGTCTCCTATTTTCCCTTGGTTTTCCCCAACTTTACTGACTGACAATTTTGCTTTCTTTCCTGCACCTCTGCTTTTCTCTGTAGTGTGACTGTTGTGGAGAAAACAATCCAGAATTTCCTCGTTCTTCCTTGGGAATACTTGGATGCACACTCAGGCCCAAGAACGCTGAGCCAGAATGTCCAAGGCAGTGACATTTCCTATTCATCACCTACAGACCTCCATATATCATAGCCCTAACATTAATCTGCACTACCACTGCTACCTCCAATTTTTAAATTTATTTTTAGCGGCAATTTAATTTTAGATATAATAGAATTAATTGAGAATCAGTTGTATGTTTGGGTAACTTGCAACAAATTAGCTTATTTTGCTTATTAACTTCTTTATTTTGATATAGCCTTTACTACTGTTTATTATTTATCATCCATTTGCACACAAAATAGTAGTATTTCATGTAACCACATCTGCATTTCCATTAAAGCATATGGTGTATAATATTAAAAGTACTTACCAACCCTGCTTTGTAAACTACAGGAGTATACGTACAGAGTTTGCAGATGCTGCCAAGCAATTACAAGCTTAGCTTTTCTAAAAGTTAAGGATGCTATCAAATTGAAAAGTTAAAACATCTACTAGGATTTTCTTCCTTTAGTTTTAAATGCTGGATTGGGCAAATAACCCCTATTCCCACAAGCAAAATGTCTGCTGGAATAAGTGCTTATCAGGCACCCAAGTGCTGGTTGCTGGACTTCCCAACTTATTGAGTGCAGCAACTGAGAAGTCTCTTTCATCCCCAGGTGATGAACCCATCCCCTGCTCTGGACCTGCTCCCCACTTCTCCCACTCCAGACGCAATCTCCAGACCCGGTCCTCCCTTCCCCAGCTCCGAACCTGATCTGCCTCCACCCACCCTGGGAACTAACCTGTCCCCCAACTTCCTCCACTTCCGAACTGATCCCCCTCCTACCCTTGACCCTATATCAAACCTTGCCAAATCCAATTTTCCATTTCCATTCTGATAGACCCTAAACATGATATCACTGACCTGGCTTTCTTGCAAACCTGCACTCGACCCACACAGCACCCTACCCTGGTACCCTATTTACCTGACATCCTACTCTCTAACCAAGTGGCATCCTATCTAACTTGGACCCCTATTTCCCCAGCAAACAATTTCACTGGCAAACTACATTCCTATCTATCCAAGACTCAACCTTTCTGATCCCATATTCTCATATTGATCTTATGTATTATATAAGATTATATAAGCAGTTGTTATAGTGGCTGTGAGGACCTTTAAATTTGAAGTTATTGCAGCTGACTGCTGTGAAAAGGGGTTGTATTTGCCTTCTCTCAACAATTCTGCACTATGAGAGAACTATCAGAATGGAACTACAGCTCTGCATTTGTTAAGAAGCCTTGATCAAGATCTTTTGTCAGAAATACAGAGATCTCTACTTTTGTAAAAAATGTAGGGGCAGTGTGGCAATGTGCAGGAGATTGCCACTCCTTGAAAAATCCAACCCAATATTATCTTAATAGAAAGAGGGTGGAGAATGCTGTATTACAAATAAATCTGGATGACCTGGTAGATGAATCAGAAAAAGATAACATGTAGGTACAGGAAGTAATCAGGAAGGCAAATGGAATGCTGACCCTTTATTGCAAGGGGAATGGAAAAGTAGAGGTATTTTCTTGCAACGGTGAGAATACATCTATAATACTATATGGAATTTCAGTTTCCTTATTTAAGGTGGGTGTACTGATTAGAACAGCTGCATCTTGTTGACTATGACATCCTTGTTAACCTGGGCCAATCAGGAAAGCCCTGGCCGACCAAAATGACCAGGAGAAAAAATATATAAGCACTATCGCAGTTAGACGGTAGTGTGGGGTTTTTAAAAAAAGATTAACGGGAGATTTAGAGTTGCCTCAGTTTGGGGCACTGACTCTGTGCTGGCTGGTGCTCCAGTCAGTGTGTTACTGCTGGAACTGAGGAGGAGAAAAAAAAAACAGGCGATGCATAATTTGATTTGGATGGTAGTGTTAAATCCTGCAAGGACTCAAGTTAATGGAATGCAGGAAACTTTATTTTTGTCTCTTTTAGTTTCAACATTGCTTAGGAAAATAAAGTATTAGAACCTCCTCAGTTCAGGGCACTGACTCCAAGGTGGCTGGCCGTAGCCAATGTACTGTGCACAATTAAATAAAGGGTGACTTGGTGAGAGGATGCTGGCCTCTGTGCTGTTATTTCAATGGGATTTACTTGCATTGAAAGCAGGTTAGAGAAAGTTCACTAGTCTGATTCCTGTGATGGAGGCATCATTTTATAAAGAAAGGTTAAGCAAGTAAGGCCACAATTCTTATTGAAGAATGAGTGGTGAACTTTTGAACATATAAAATTCTGAGGGGCGAATGTGAAGTGAACAATTCAAGCTGACAATCTTTCATCAAAATGGCGTATTTTGTATCTTTCTCATATTCAACAAAAAGAGTGGTTTGTTAACTAAAAGAGGTTGTAAGTGCTCCTTTCATAGCAACATCAGTAGAAATTTAAAGAGACCATTGCTGAGGCAAACAAATTCTTTCTATTATTCAATCAATAGTAACAGGCTTTGAATTAAATGTGTAAATTAAAGTAGTACGTGCTCTATATTAAAGGACATAGTAACCAACTGTTGTCTCAAATATGATTAGTACAGGCATTGGGAAGCATAATGAAGTTTCTTTCAATGATTCAACAGTTAAAACATATTGAGTAGTATTATCCCCAAGAACTGAGTGATGTAAGCATTTAAGCTTTTAATGGTTTTGTACTAGTTTCTTAACACACTTCTACTGTCTTTAACATTAAGCAATTCTTAACTGTACAAGTTCACATATTTATGTGCATTTGGTATATTATTCTATCAGTAATATTTCTTATCTGGGCAATTTGATTGTTCTTCAGTGTTAAAGCCAGAGTTTATATCTTTTCATTTGATTGATAACAAAGACTCGAAAAAAAACTTGTGGAGCATGGGAAAAAGAGTATTTGGTGAGAAGAGGAAAGAAATTAGCCTCTGAGATAAGATTTGAGGAAAAATAACAAAGAAAATGGAAATTCCTCTGTAGGAGCAGGGGGTGGCTATGCAATATTTGTAGTTGAGAATGAAATTTAATTAATGTAGAAAACAGTTGCATAAGAACAACATTGATAAGGAACACTTAATTCACTATCAGTTATCAGTGTGACACTGTCATCATCTAGTCAAAAGGTTGTGGGTTCAAGTTCCACTTCAGGAATGTCAGCATAACCTCTATGCTGATGTATAGTGCAGTGCTGCAGGAGCGCTACACTGTCAGAGATTTAGATTAGATTCCCTACAGTGTGGAAACAGGCCCTTCAGCCCAACAATTCCACACTGACCCTCCGAAGAGCAACCCCCCCCCAGACATATTCACCTACATTCACCCCTGACTAACGCACCTAACACTATGGGCAATTTATCATGGCCAATTCACCTAACTTGCACATCTTTGCAGGATTGTGGGAGGATTGTGGGAGGAAACCGGAGCACCCAGAGGAAACCCATGCAGACACGGGGAGAATGTGCAAACTCCACACAGACAGTTGCCTGAGGCGGGAATTGAACCCGGGTCCCTGGCGCTGTGAGGCAGCATTGCTAACCACTGAGCCATCGTGCTGCCCCTAAATGAGATGTTGGACTCAATTTTCCTATTTTCTGTGTTGTTGATTGAGATTCATGTTACACAGTCCACCATGCTCAAAGCAACTTTACTCATGTAATCTTCTATTCTTCACCATATTAACCATGCAACTGAGCTCTTCAGCACATTCCTCATGGAATCACATGGGAGGAGGGATAGAAGTGCTTGCCAGAGTCGAGACTTTGTGGTGTTCCCACTACTTGTGTCATATTTAAAGGCCAGCTGCACACAACTACAGAAGCTTCACGCACAGAACTGTTCCTCATACTGCAGTACATAATCATCATCATTGAGGACACAGCCCAGAAAGGAAAGTGCATTTCTCATTCCACAGACAGGGACTTGGAGCTGCTGGTGAACAGAGTGTTGGAGTGGAATTCTTCTGCTGACATGCCATCAGTCCCAGTCAGTCCAGAAGCAGATTGCAGCCTGCTATGCTCTGGGTTAAATTCAAGAAGCTGAATGATCTTCTATGCTACAACAGTAAATACCACCAACGTATTTCTGTCACTTCACACTCAAAGGGCCAGAACTCACTCGAGCTCTGTCACTGCACATTCAACCCAGCAAGGCTTATGGGTTACAACTGTCACTATTGCAGGGATCTTTTCTACTCAATCATTCACACCCACCTAAACCTTCCAAGTACAAACTCTTCCTGCCTTCTGCTCTACCTGTTCACTCACTGGAGGCACCTCTCTTGCTCCAGTACCACCACTAACTGCTTTTCCATCCACTTTCATCATTCTCAATCCTCCCCTTTGTCCTGCTGTCGGAGAGAAATGACCAAATCTTTGGACTGCTGTTCTCACAGCACCCCTTCTAATCTACCTGTGATTCCCAGACTGGTTGCATGTAAACTGCTGACTGAGCGTGGCCCAGTTACTGGACTGCAGAGATACAGTTACACATTTCCCTGGACTTCAGTAGGGGCAAATGCCTGGACTGGAATCAGACGAATACTTTGAACGAATGTGGTTGTATGCCTTAATTACTGCAATCCTCCTTAGCCCTACTAAAGTCTGCTCCCCTTTGCCTTTCAGAATTTGCAATTTGCCTGAAGCACATGCAAAGCGTTTGCCACATGCACTGCTCGCATATGCTGCAGGTGTGCAGTTGATGCAACCTCTTTCACAGTTTACTGTTCCTCATCATGACAAGTTGCCTGCTTCTCCCTTCTCTCAGAGATGCTGGCAGCATCTGAAACAGCAAGCACAAAGAAAGGAAGCCACGAGCCAGAAATGTATCCCATGTCGACGTATGTGAAGAGTGTGTCCCTTCATGCAATGCAAACTGGCAGAATCATGCTGATTGTAAGTGTCCCTGAGCTCCAAAGTAAGGTGCTGAAGTAGTATGTGAGTTTTGGACCGAGAGAAGGCATGATGATGTGGTGGGGCTGGCGGTTTGTTACTTGCTGATCTGTGAGGTTAAAGTGTTGCAGAGGAAGGTGGCCTTGGAGCACACAAGGACATTATGAGAAAAACGCATCTAGATGATGGCAGGGAGAAACAATTTGTGAGCTGCAAGTACCTAAATACCCACTATGACATAGATGTTTGGAATTTGCATGGTCTAGCTTCATGAGGAAGGAGAGTAGAATTGCAAGTAGTGCATAAATAAGGCAAGTTGCAATAATTATTAGATTAGATTCTTACAGTATGGAAACAGGCCCTTCAGCCCAACAAGTCCACACCAATCCTCCGAAGAGTAACCCACCCAGACCTAGTCCTGGTCCTAGTTATATTTACCCCTGACTAAGCCACCTAACACTATGGGCAATTTAGCATGGCCAATTCACCTGACTCACACATCTTTGGATTGTGGAAGGAAACCCATGTAGACACAGGGAGAATGAGCAAACTCCATACAGACAATCACCCAAGGCAGGAATCGAACCCTGGCTCTGTGAGGCAGCAGTGCTAATTATTGAGCCACCACGCTGTCGCAAATGTATTCAATTAAGGCAGTCACTGCTCAATAGTGAGATTCTGAAGTTACCATTTATAATTTAAAGAGTAGTCATAAATATATCTTTCATCCTTGAAATTATAATTGTTTTTCATTCTCATCATATTTTCCCATCCTTCTTGCCACTCTGTGGAGGGAAAGTCTCTGGCCATTGTATTTTAGATGAGATAATAAAATGCCTGCCCTCTCAGGTGATTAAAGATGAATCTATAGCTTTGTTTCAAATAATACCAAGGGAATTCTTCACTGTACTTTGACCAATAGTTAATTCTCTATCAGCATTTTAAAAAAAAGTCATTATCGTACTACCATTTGAAAGATGGGCATTTGAAGGGTTCAGTGACTAACTTATAAGTATTTCTGCAGCCAGGGGGATCTCTTTTATAAAAAAGGATTAGAGAGAGAATTCCTGCTTGTTCAGGCCTGCTATTTTTGGATTGCCATGTTAAGCTACTTCACACAGTCTGTGAAGATAATATTGTATGATACACTTTCTGTTGACCTGGTGATATTTTTCTGCATTTAAAATTGCAGTCACCAACTATCAAATTGACTAAACCAAATAGTTATATGGTGTAGAGTGGTTCGTCAGAATCTTCAGCTGAAATATCTGTCCAGTAGATTAGATTACTTACAGTGTGGAAACAGGCCCTTTGGCCCAACAAGTCCACACCGACACGCAACCCACCCATACATTTACCCCTTCGCCTAACACTACGGGCAACTTAGCATGGCCAATTCACCTAACCTGCACATCTTTGGACTGTGGGAGGAAAACGGAGCACCCGGAGGGAACCCACACAAACACGGGGAGAATGTGCAAACTCCATACAGCCAGTCGCCTGAGGCAGGAATTGAACCCAGGTCTCTGGTGCTGTGAAGCAACAGTGCTAACCACTGTGCCATCCACTAGTAGTCATCTGTATCTGCTTGTTGGGCGTCCCTTTGGCAAAACACTGATATACAAGAAGCTGAACAAGAAAAAGATGCAATTAAAAATCATGTACTGAGGGCAAAATTTGCTGGATCACAAAAAGATAAGAGCTGTAGCAGGGATATGGTAAACAACATGTAAATCAGTGCAATGAGTTGTTCAATTTGTCAACTATTTCGTGAAATTCTTGCCCAATTTGTTGTCAGAGTATATTAATTATTTTCCAAAAATGTGCAGTGGTGTTGGGGCACTGAAAAGGAAGCAACACATTCAAGCAACTAGTAATGACAACATCAGATCTGCAAAACTATGATGTAAATGAAGGATATGTTTATTATGCCACCAGTGAGACATGACTTGAAGAAAGGACAATGTACGAACGTCAATTGGTTGTATTTACATTTAGAATGTTAACACAAATTGAATGACAATATGCTCAAGAAAGAGCATCTGATCATGGTCTATGTTCGTGAACATTCTCATCAATAATTACTTTAAAGAGTCAAAATAATGTTAGTGTATGACTACAAGTTACTTAAAGCCATTTTTGTCAAGTGACTGCTCCAAAGCATCTGCAAGGAAAGTTACTTCGATTATTGAGGCACAATCTGGACTTGACGTATAAGCAAAGAAAGCAGATGTACAACACTGACATGCTATCTAGAGCAACACTCCCTGGAAGAAAGTGGAGATTGTAACAACAGAGTCTGAAATCTTCCAAAATCAATGAGAATTAGCAGGTGGGTATGTTCCGAAACTCATAACCCAGCAGAAACATTGATTCTGTCTCGTTGGACATGATGTAGAGGTGCCAGTGTTGGTCTGGGTTGTCAAACGGTGTCTCTAGCACCATCTTATTTTTGATTTTTTTTGTAATTATCTTTCTATCTTAATTAATTGGATCATAGGCATTCCTTCGCTTGCTATTCAGCTGTTGACACTTTACTCACACCGTTTGACACTCTGGATCACCTGCAAAGATTTGTTATTCAATGTTGACACCCTACTCACAGCAGTTGTACTATCTTGACACTCTTCTTCACCGAGAGTTATCTTGCAATTACCTGACCACCCATAAATTCTGTGCTTGTCCGCTTCCCTCTACTTCGCCTGATGAAGGAGCAGGGCTCTGACAACTTGTGATTTCAAATAAACCAGTTGGACTATAACCTGGTGTCATGTGACTTCTGACTTTGTTGGACATAGTCACTGTCTGGCACTGTTTTGGCACAAATGTTCCTTATCACTTGTCAGCCCAAGTAATAAATGCCCAAAGACATGTCCAGCCAATGGATAAATTCAGTAATTAACTATATAAAAGATGATGCATGCAATTTTTTCTTTAACCTTTCTGTCTGTAAACAGAAATATTTGGGATCAAAATGCATTACTGCAAAAATAACTTAAAGCAGGAATCATCTTCCAAAGAGAGTTGAGAGACTGCTGAGTGCTCTGTTTCACAGGGATATGGCTCATCCCTGCCATACCTGACTGTGCCTTATAATCATGAGGGCTTCTCAATTCACAGAATGGACTGTGCAGCATCTTCAGGCAAGGCAAGGGGCAATGGAGTCTGCCTCCTAATCAACCTGCTCAGATGTGGTGACCCTGGAAATCACTGCTCCCAGATCTAGGATATTTAACAGTGGAATGCCATCCATGTGAAAGTGAAGAGTGTATTTGATGAAGTATAAAATGCTACAAACAGTCTTGAGACAGAGTACCCTGAAGCCTTGTTCATCATAGCTCATGACTTCAACTAGGTGAACGTCAAGAATGTGCTCCCAAAATTCCACCAACATATCTCCGGTCTCACTGGAGGTCGGAACATCCTTGACCATTTCTACCAACCATAAACGTTGCCTAGCACGCCATCCCTCAGCTGCATATTGGAAAATCAGACCATAACGCTTTGCTCCTCCTCCTAGTTTACAAGCACAAATTGAAGCATGAGGACCCAATGCTGAAAGTAGTGCAATCTTGGTCTGTGGAAACTGAAGAGCATCTATAGGACTGCTTAGAGTTGGTGGACTAGTCCATATTCAAGAACTCAGTGGCTAACCTAAATGAGTATGCCACTACCATTACAGTCTTCATTAGTAAGTGTGTAGAAGACTGCATGCTGAAGAAGTTAATCCAAACGTTCTCTAACTGGAAACATGGATAAACTGGAGATCCATTCCCAACTGAAGTCCAGGTCTGAGGTGTTCTGGATGCAAGAGGCAATACCAAACTAAGCTTGAGACCCAAACTAACTACATGAACACTAGTCGCTTGTAGCAAGGCTGAAGTATCATAACGCACTACAAAGCAAAGTTGAACAGTATCACAGGCAATAGTACATCCTTACCCAATGAGCCCAATTCATTCTGTGCTCGCTTTGAACAGAAGCTCAGTGAAAACATGTTACCTATCCCATCAGCCTCGGATACACCTGTACGCTCAGTCAACACTCCAGATGTTAGATTGGTCTTCTTAAGGGTGAACCCACAGAAGGCAACTGGTTTGGATGGAGCCCACTGCGGTGTACTCAGATCCTATGCGGACCAGCCGGTGCGAGTATTTGCAGAAATCTTCAATCTCTCCTGTGACTGTGATGTGAGGTTACCATCTGCTTCAAGAAGACTGCCATCATTCCGTGTCAAAGAAACTCATGCAGAGAGCCGTCCAGTGGCTCTGACATCTGTAATTATGAAGTGCTTCAAAAGGTAAGTCATGGCTCACATCAACTCCAGCCTCTTAGGTCGCCTTGATCCCTTGCAATTTGCCTACTGGCGCAACAGGTTCACAGTAAACACCATCTCCCTGGCCCTACATTTGTTCCTGGTACATCTAGATAACATAGATATCTACGCCAGGCTCCTACCTATTGACTACCGCTCTGCCTTCAACACCATAATTCCAAAAAGACTCATCTCCAAACTCTGGGACCTAAGTCCCTGCTCCCCGCTCTTTGACTGGATTTTCAATGTCCTGACCAACAGACCACAATCAATAAGGATAGATGACAACACCTCCTTCATGATAAACCTCAACACCGGTGCCCTGCAAGACTGCATACTCAGCACCATACTGTACACCTTATAACTGGCCAAATTCCACAGCAACTCCATTTGCAAGTTTGCTGACAACACCACCATTGTAGTTCAGATCTCAAACAATGACAAGACGGAGCACAGGAAGGAAATAGAGTGCTTAATGGCATGGTGTAAAGACACCAATCTCTCCATCAGTGTCAGCAAAATGAAGGAGCTGTCAGTAACTTCAGGAAGTGGAGTGGAGGACATGTCCCTGTCTTCATCGTTTGTGCTGATGTGGAGATGATTGAGAGCATCAAGTTCCTGGGAGCTATAATCACCAATAATTTGTCCTGGTCCACCCACGTTGACACTACAGTTAAGAAAGCACACCAATACCTCTACTTCCTTAGGAGTCTAAGGAAATTCAGCAGGTCCATTAAGACTCTTACAAAGTTTGGTAGATGTACCATAGAAAGCATCCTATCTGGATGCATCACAGTGTGGTATAACAACTGTACTTCCCAAAACTGAAAGAAACTACAGAGAGTTGTGAACACAACCCAGTCCATCACACAAACCAACCTCCTATCCATTGACTTTATTTGTACTTCCTACTGCAATGGGAAAGCAACATAATAAAAGACCCCCTCCTACCCAGTTATACTCTCTTCCATCAAACAGAAGATATAAACGTTTGTATGCATGAATGAGATGAATGCATGGCTGAGGAACTGGTGTATGGGAGAAAGATTCACATTTTTGGACCATTGGAATCTCTTTTGTCGTAGAAGTGACCTGTACAAGAAGGACGGATTGCACCTAAATTGGAAGGGGACTAATATACTGGCAGGGAAATTTGCTCGAGCTGCTCAGGAGGATTTAATCTAGTGAGGTTGTTGGGGGTTGGGGGTGGGCGGGGGTGTGGTAGGACCCAGGGAGATAGTGAGGAAAGAGATCAATCTGAGACTGGTACAGTTGAGAACAGAAACGAGTCAAACAGTCAGGGCAGGCAGGGACGAGGTAGGACGAATAAATTAAACTGCATATATTTCAATGCAAGGGGCCTAACAGGGAAGGCAGATGAACTCAGGGCATGGTTAGGAACATGGGACTGGGATATCATTAGCAATTACGGAAACATGGCTCAGGATGGGCAGGGCTGGCAGCTTAAAGTTCCAGGATACAAATGCTACAGGAAGGA